>NW_021939017.1:139104-146110 GCF_001715985.3 Manacus vitellinus
CAAAATTCACTTTACTCCAGCAGGAACCAGGACATGCACTGGAACAATCCTGCTGTCCAAAGGCCATGGGGGATGTTTGCCTGTTCTGGAGCTGAGGACACACAATGGCTTTGCCCCAGGACAGGGATTCCTGTTTTAAGAGGGACAGTGCTGCTGGAATTGTGGTGGGCAGAGAGGAGAAAGTGATGGCAGTGGATAATTGTTTTTGTGGAAGTTTGGCTGCTGTTTGATCAGAGTGTGTGGATTCTCCCCTGGAACTGAACCAGCAGCGTGTCCTGTTGTGGTTCCAAAGGAGAGCAAACGGGGCAAAGCACGTGTTTCCCCCTCAACCTGATGGCTGTTCTTTCCTGTGTGCTTTGTCCTGAACCCCCAGGGAGGCCCAAGGGGGTGAAGGAGCAGGATGTGTACATCTGTGACTACCGCCTGGACAAGTCAGCTCACCTCTTCTACAAGATCCACCGCAACCGCTACCCCGTGTGCACCAAGCCCTACGCCTTCGACCACTTCCCCAAGAAACTCACCCCCAAGAGAGACTTCTCAGTAAGTGGGGGTTCTCTCAGCTCCCTCACCTGTCGTTAGAAGGCTGGACAGGGTTTTGGAAAGCCCCTGAGTGTTGGTGAAGGAAGCTTGGTGAGCCCAAGGGAGCTGACCCCATAGGTGGGGATCAGCCTCTGCTCCCAGCGACAGGACGAGAGGAAACGGCCTCAAGCTGGGCCAGGGGAGGGTCAGGTTGGACAGCAGGAAGAATTTCTTCATAGAAAGGATTGTCAGGTGTTGGAAGGGGCTGCCCAGGGAGGTTTGGAGTCCCCGTCCCTGGAGGTGTCCCAGGAAGGACTGGTCGTGGCTCTCAGTGCTCTGGGCTGGGGGACAAGGTGGGGATGGGGCACTGAGTGGGCTGGATGATCTTGGAGGGCTTTTCCAGCCTTAACAATTCCATGATTCTGTCGGCATGCACAGTCTGGGGGAAAAGCTGGCTTGAAAGCAAGCTGGGAAAGAAAATGAGTGTAACAGAACCTGCAGTTGAGAGGCAAAGAGGTGCTGAAGGGGTGGGGATGGGTGAGCTCAGAGATGATCTCCAGGGCAGCACTGCCCTGACTGAGCAGAGATCTGCAAACCTTCTGTTCTCCCTGGAGCAGAGCTTTTTGTAGTGGCTTTGGAGGTGGTTCCAAACTTGTGCTGTGCAGAAAGCAAAGGGGATTTGTACCACGATGGTCTGTGGCTTGAAATTTATTTAGAAGATAGGAAAAATGGAGTAAGTCTGGCTCTGATTGTCCTTATTACGTGATTATTCCTTCTCCTTTGGAGTTGTCTGATGTGTGAGACACGCCAGCATTCCCAGGGTGTCCTGCATTGGTATTTCCAGAGTGTTTGATAGACCAGCACTTTCTTCCACTGTGAATTTGCTTTGGTATTAACCACAATCTTTGTTGCTGTTGCAGCCTCATTATGTGCCAGACAACTACAAGAGAAATGGAGGCAGGTGAGTGTCACCTCCCAGATTGTTTGGGGATGAGAGATGAGAGAATCCTGTTTGTGGTGTTCACTCTCCTCCTGCCCATTTCCCCTGGGGGTTGTGGAAACCTCGAGTTTAAATTATTTAGAGCTCTCTAAGCTTCCAGAGAGATAAAAGGGAACAAGGGAGGAGGGAGAGCCTAGAGAAGTGTTCCTTAATAATGCACATCAGGAAGAGAACAGGAGCCATTTGAAAGTCAGCAAAAGCAGCTGAGTGTGGAGCTGCCCAGCAGAGGAGGCTCCTCCTTCCCACATGGAGGAGCCCAGATCCCAGTTGTGCTGTTCCATGTCTGTCAGAGGCTGTAAAAACACCCTCTGAGGGCCGTGGCTGTTCCAGGAAAGCCCCAGTGAGCTCTGGGCTGGGCTTCTGGAGACAAAAACCTTCCCAAATGGAAATAAGAAGCCATTTGTTTGTCACAGCTGCGTTTGTGGGGTGCAGACAAGGCTGGGGGGGACCTGGGGGTGTGAGGGGTGCAGGGACTGAGGGAAGTGCTGAGCTCCAGGGAGCAGTCCTGGCCTCGCCGGGAATCGGCCTCTTGGGTGAGGGTCTGAAAAAAACCTCTTCAAACCCTTCTCCTCCAGGTCATCCTGGAAATCAGATCGCTCAAAACCACAGATCAAAGACTTAAACCAAGAGGAGGATGCTCTGCCCCTGATGGAGGAGGTGCTAGGAGCCCCAGAGCAGGTGCCAGGGGAGCTGCCCGGCCCCGAGGAGCCCGACAAGGAGCCGGTGCCCAGCGAGGGCTGCGAGGCAGAGAAGAAGGGGGAGGAGGCCCCCTCGGACACGAGGCAGCTCTGCAGCCCCGAGGAGAGGAGGCACCTCCAGAGGGAGAGGCTGAACCAGATCTGCTCAACCTCACTAGAGAAAATCCCAGGGAAAAACGTGAGAGTTTCAGGCTCAGGTCTGGGTTTGCTTCGCTGGGCACTGTGTTGGTAGAATTATTGTGGTTTATTTAAAAATTTATTCATTTATTTATTTATTATTTAAACAAAATTTATTTGTTTAAAATAATTATTTATTGCTGTGGGCATTAGGAAACAACCGGTGGGGTTTTTTGCAAGCAGTTTTTCCTTTGCAACAGAAATGCACCTAAAACCCAAGGGAAGTTTCTTACCACTTGACACTGTTTTGTATAATATTTTTGTATAATATTTTTTGTATAATATTTTTGTATAATATTTTTAATAACCCCCCCCATCATTCCACGTTTACAACTGGGGAACTAACAGATATACCAAAGAAGAGAATTTGGAGAGTCTCTTTTGACCTTTTATGAGCTTTTCTTGGGTTCTGAGCACCTGCTGGAGGTGTTGTCTGAGCTGTGGGTGCTCTGGTTAAATGTGTCTCTGCTTTCAGTTTTAAAGCCTGGGATGAGCCCTGCCCAGTCTCTTCCATGCCCTGGCAGTGCCCAAACAGTCATGGACTGATGAATAATCAGGGCTGGGAGGGTCTTTGGGGGTTGTCTGGTCCAGCCACGGCTCAGGGCTAAATCCAGTCTCGGGTGTTTTGCATATATTTGGATATTGGATATCAGTGTGGATGGAAATACCCCTCAAATACCCAGGAATAAAGGAACAGGAAAGCTGCTCCTCGTGTCCAGGACAGGGCTGGACGGGGCGGGGATGGGTCCCAGCTCGGACTCGACGGTCCGGGGGGTGTTTTCCCCCCTTCCCGCTGGTGCAGCACTTCCCAATCCCCTTTCTCACCCCGGCCTGTGTTTCCTTGCAGCCATCGACGTCACGTACTTGCTGGAGGAGGGATCGGGCAGGAAACTGCGGCGCCGCACCCTGAGCATCCCCGAGAGCAGCTTCAGGAAGTGACGGCGGGGCCACCCCAGCTCGGGGGCTGTGACCTGGGGGGCTGCCGAGCCCCGGGAGCCGCGGCCCGACCTCCTCCGAGCCGGCCCGGGGGGAGGAGGCGGCCGCGAAGGGACAGAACTCCAAACAGCAGCACTTAAAGGGGCCGGGGCAGCGCCCTGCCCTGCTCTGCAGTGCTCTTGGTGTGTGTGTTGGTGGGCGTGCCTTGTATTGATGTTAGGTACTGAGGAAACCTCGTGGTTATATTGTCCAGGATGGTCAAATTTAATTTATTTTTTGCTTGATATTCCCACTCAGAGGAAAAAAAAAACAAAACAAAACAAAAAAAATAATAAAAAAAAAAGAAATTTAAAAAAAAAAAAAAGAGAGAGAGAGAAAAAAAACTGGGGAGGTGAGAGGAGAAAAAAGGACTGAGTTGCTCTGAGGGGGGTGTTCCCCACGGCCACTGAGAACCTGGGGCTGCACCAGCACCGCCAGGGGAGGGAATCCAGAGGGGAGGGGAGAGGCCCAGTGGCTCAGAGTGAAAGGCTGCCCCAGAAAAGCCTCTGATTTGCACAAGTTCCAGGAAGAGCGAGCCCGGGGGTCCCGTGGGCCGGTCCCTGTGCTCTGTGCTCTGTGCCGGGGAGGAGCTGGGCAGGAGCTGGGATGAGGCACCGGCTGTGCAGGGGGAGGGGAGGGAGGGGCGGGGCGTGAGGGGTTTTTTTGGGGGTTGTTTTCGTTCTTTTGGGTTTTTTTTCCCCCCCCCGCTTTTTTTTCTGCAGAGGAGTTTTATAAGAAGCGAGTCGGATCCTGACGCCGCCGTTGCTGTTGGTTCTTTTTTGGATAAGCTGTGGTTTTCTCGTGTGTCTCGTGTGTTGTGCAAATTTAAAAAAACCTGTTGGGAAGGAAAAAAAAAAAAAAGGAAAAAAAAACGAAAAAAAAAATGACAAAAACAAGGACAAAAAAAAAAAAAAAGAACTACAAAACCAAGGAACCCTTCACTCCGTGCCCGTCAGGCAGTATCCGAGCGAGTGTTTGTCGTGAGCTGTAGAATATATCGATGCTAACACTACCCTCGTGTGCTGGTGGACAGCTGAACGTCCTGGCCAGGGGTCCCACACCATTCCCACCCCTGTTATCCCAAAATCCCGGAACCCCCGGGGCGGGATGGGGGTTGGGAGGCACCCGCTGCCCCTGGACGTGGCTTTGCTTTCCTGTCTCAGACGTACACATGCATATAAACAGTCCTGTTTTAGGTGTTCTTATAAGAAATCCAGTTTTTAATGTGCCAAGTTGTATATATCTGCTGCGTGGATGTAAAGCAATACCGTAGTTACATGTTCCTTTTTATGGACCAAGCTCGTCCTACTGTACATTCTTGTTATTATTATAATTATTTTACTCTTAGTGGAACATGACTCATTCCATTAACTTTTACGTGTTGATTTCAAAAGAGGAGGAACAAAAAAAAAAAAAAAAGAAAAAAAAAAAGGCAAAAAAAAAAGCAAAAAAAAGGGAAAAAAAAAAGAAAGGAAAAAAAAACCCCTTTGAGAAAAAAAAAATATTTTATTAAAAAAAAAAAAGAAATAAGAAAATAGTTTGGAATATTTTCTTACTGTAGAGAAGCACTGTACAGTACCAGGAACCCTGAGTATAAAATACTCGTGCGTGTAGTAGGAATATCGCATGTCCAGACCCTCGAGTTGTCTCATTTAGTTTCAAACAGAAAAAAAAAAAAAAAAATCATTGTCTCCAATGGTGTTAAACACTAAAAAAAGTTTTTAAAAAAAAAAATTAAAAAAAATAAAGTGCGTACAGAAGCGAGACACTAGCTCTGTCATTTTATCTTTCTTTTGTTGAAAGACTAAACGAAATGTTTTTTAGACAATCAAATGTTAGGTAAGTGCAAAAGAACTTGTTTTTTCTTACTGGTGTAGAAATTAATGACTTTTTTTATTTTTCGGTTATTTTATAATACTGAGCAGACCCGTTGTGTCCCCAGGATCGCCGCCGGAGCCAGGAAGCACTACGTTACTGCAAATAGAGCTGAACCTTAGTCTGCATGGGTGTAGGCTGTGTGATTGCTGAAAATAAATGCTGCTAATATATTTCCTTTTTACAAAGCATATCTAAATAGATCATTGTTTTGATGTTAATCTTTGTAAATTATGTATTACCAATTTTAACATTGGATGTAATTGCATAAAAAGCCTGCATCTCAATCCTGAGAGTCTAGTATTAAATGGAAAAAAAATCTTTTCCTACGGCTGGCTCGGGGGGTTTTCTTTGCCGTGGTGGGTGGGATGGGGATGTGCCGAGGGCAGGATGGGTCTGGACAGGCTGGATCCACGGGGTGAGGGACAAGGGCCAGGAGCTGCCCTTGGGTCACAACAACCCCGTGGGACGCTCCAGGATGGGGCAAGAGGGGCTGGGAAAGCTGGGAAAGGCCCTGGAGGTGCTGGAGACAGAGGCTGGACGTGAGCCCAGGTGGGCAGGGAGGGCAGTGGCACCTCCTCTGGAGCAGCCACGGTGGCCGCAGGGCCAGGGCAGTGCCGGGCACCTCAAACTCTGGGGTCAGTTTTGGGGCCCTCGTGACAAGAAGGACACAGAGGGGCTGGAGCATGTCCAGGGAAGGGAACGGAGCTGGGAAGGGGCTGGAGCAGCAGGAGAGGCTGAGGGAGCTGGGGGGGCTCAGCTTGGAGAAAAGGAGGCTCAGGGGGGACCTTCTGGCTCTGCAAACCCCTGACAGGAGGGGGGAGCCGGGGGGGGTCGGGCTCTGCTCCCAGGGAACAAGGGATGGGATGAGAGGGAACGGCCTCCAGCTGTGCCAGGGGAGGGTCAGGTTGGACATGAGGAGGAATTTCCTCTTGGAAAGGGTTGTTAAGGATTGGACTGGGCTCCAGGGAGGTGGGGGAGTCCCCACCCCTGGATGTGTCCAAGGAAGGAATGGACGTGGCACTGAGTGCTCTGGGCTGGGGGACAAGGTGGGGATGGGACACCTCAGTGATCCTGGAGGTGTTTTCCAGCCTTAATGATTCTGTGATTCTTTGATTCCACGATCCCAGGGCTCTGAGGGTCTGTCCTTGCCCTGGCTCGACCTCCTGCTGCACTCCAGCTCCAATTCCCACCCTCCCAAGGCTCTGCCCCAGCTCCCAAACACCCACGTGCCGGGTGGGTGGTGGCACTTTGGAGGATTTAATCTGGTGCCAGTGGCTCTGCTGTGGTCCAGAAGTGGCAGGAGGGACAACGGCAGCACAGTCCCCGTGTGGGGTTGGAGGGTGCACAACCACAGACAGGATGGGACAGGAACCATTAAATCCACAAATTCTGTTCCCAGGATATAAACCCCGGTGCCTGACTCTCTATGGCCGTGAAAACGCTGGGCTTGACCCCTACACTCACCTTCCTTCTAAACCCGAGGCTCCAGCCAAGCCTTGCAGGGCTGTTTAATTAAAAAAAAAATAGAAATACCACCTGGCTCCTTCCCCTCCTGGTGTGACCCCATTTCCAAGTCCAGGAGCAGCTGTGGGTTTCAATCAAACCTCCTCGAGGCGAGTCGAGTAACATTCCAATTAGGATATGATGTCCCTCGTCTGAGTAAAAATTCCAGAGAGGGAAGTGAGAAGGAGAACAGAATAAAAGGAGAGCGGCTCTGTCCTGACAGCAGGTCCCAGCCCGGGCGCTGACACAGCGGCTC
>NW_021939017.1:163377-168748 GCF_001715985.3 Manacus vitellinus
AGGGTGGTCTCGGGCGAGAGGGGGCTGGAGATGGAGGAGGGCGGCAGGAAGATGTGGGCCTGCAGGCTGTGCTGGTGGGTCAGGGCGATGGCCACGTTGGTGGTGGCGGCCGCCGTCTGCAGGGGCGCGTGAACCAGCGGCTCCCAGATCACCGGCTTCCCGCTCAGCTCCCGGCCCATCGCCATCTGCTGCAGGTCCTGGATGTTGTGGGCCATGTCCTGGTCGTGCTTCACGATCTGCTGGATCATCTCGGTGTTCATGGGCCCCGAGCTGTGCTCGGCTCGCTTGCGGAGCAGGATGGAGTTCTTCTTCCCTGGGTGGAGGGCAGGGGTGTCACCAACCCTGCTCTCGGGGACACTGCGGAGGGCAGGGTGGCAGCAGGGAAGGGACAGTAAGGACCAGTGTGCCAGGGGAAGCAAAACCCTGGGGAGGGTCTGGGCTGGAGCAGAGGAAGCAACAGGGACAAAACATGGGAGTCCTGGCTCCAAAGGCTCCAGGATGGGGGCTGGGGTCCTGCTTGTCCTCTGCAGGCGAGGAGGGGAGAGGACAAGCAGCTGGCCAGCACCAGGCAGTGTAAGTGTGAGGGGGTGACAGTTTCCCTGGGAAGCCTGTCCTATAGCACTGCCTTGGAGGACAGAGGGATCCTGGAGGCAGGCTCCTTGGCTGTGCTCCCCCTCCTCCTCCTTGCTGGGCACCGTGGGCTGGGTGCTGTGATCCACAGGGTCTGTGATACCATCACCTGCAGGGCTGGGGTGCCGTGGCCCTGGGAACGGGCACAGAGGGGTCAGTCTCTCCTCACCTATGCGGTCCAGGCGGTCCATGGCCACCGTCTCGAAGGCCCTGCGCATCATGGGGTACTCCTCCAGCACCTCGTTGAAGTTGTCCACGGACAGGGAGTAGAGGCGGCAGTAGGTGTCGGCCCTCACGCTGGCCGTGCGCCTGCCCCGGGTCAGCAGGCAGATCTCTGCAGGGAGACAGGGCTGGGGGTCAGGGTGACGCTGCCACCCATCCCTTTCCCAGCAGGCAGAGTGGGAACAGGACTGCCTGGCACCCCAACACCCTGCACAGAGTGCAGCACGGCTCGGGAGGAGGGACAGACCCCAGAGCCTGGACAGGCACAGCCACACCCATGGCCAGGAATGGCCTTTTCCTCCCTCCCCAGGCCATGCAGATCCAGGCCTGGCTGCTGTGATGGCCTGGCCTGTTTTCCTCTCAGACTTGTGCCTGTGACCTATAAACTGTCTCAGATGTTCTGATTTAAACACCCTCTCCTCCCTGGTGGTGGGGTGGTGGATGCCTACTCTGCCCCAGACCTCAGCACTCCAGCTGCCCCTCTGGTCCCATCTGCTGAGCAAGGTACCCCAGGAGAGCATGGGGGCATCCTTCTGTGCCCCAGAGCCTGGGGTGAGGTGGATGCCAAGCCTTTGGCACCGGACAAAGGGGATGAGGGGGCAGAAACATCAGGGGTGCCCCAGTTTCTTCCCCCCCGGCAACTCTCACCCCCCTCTGCTCTCCAGTCCCCCCAGCCCAGCCTCACCCCCGAAGTAGGAGCCATCAGACAGCTTTGTCTCCTTGTTGCCCTTGGTGAGGATGCTGACCACCCCGTGCTGGATGAAGTACATCTTCTTGCCCACGGTGCCCTCGCGGATGATGAAGTCCCCGGGCTGGAAGACCTCGAAGCGCAGCTTGGTCAGCATGGCAGTCACAAAGTTGGGGTCGGCGTTGGCAAACAGGGGCATGTTGGCCACCAGGTTGCGGCAGTTGAAGTTGATGATCTCCTGTGGGGTGAGGAGCAGGGATGTCACCCAGCCTGGCCCCAGCAAGCACCAGCCCCTCTCCCCCGGGGTCGCCCATTTCAAGGTGCCTGCCCCCACCTCTTTGAGGGGCTCGCTGAGCTCCCCCAGGATGTTCTCCTCGTCAAACATCTTGCCCTGGTAGCGGTGCTCGTAGTACTCGTGGATCCGCTGGCGCGTGTCCCCGGGCAGCTTGTGGAAGGACATGTACTGCTCCACTTGCTTGTACTGTGGGGACAAGGGCAACACGCAGGAATGAGTTGGGACCCACTGCATGGCCAGACAATGCATCCACTCTCCTTGGTGGTGAGAAGTGAGGCCTCACCCCTGCTCCAGGGCCCCATCCCAAAAGGCCACCTCTGGGACAGAATGCAGGGGGTCCCAGGGGTTCCCAGGGCAGAGACCAGGATGGGGGTCCCAGGGGTTCCCAGGGCAGAGACCAGCATGGGGGGTCTCACTGCATCAGGGTGAACCCCAGCAGGATGAATGGGGTGTCTCTATCCCAACGGGCAGCCTGAGGTCCCTCCCCACACCCCCAGGGTGAGTGGCAGGGGCAGAGACCCCTCTCTCTGGAATCAGCAGGGCGAGACAGCTGTGCTGAGCTGGCTCTGGAGCCGGACCTGCTCATGCCAGGGCTCTCCCCCCAGTGCTCCCCTGACCCCGCTGACCTTCTCCTGGTACTGGCGGCGGGAGGAGTCCAGGGACTGGATGAGGGCGGTGGCGTGGCCGATGAACATGGCGTAGCAGGTGGCCCCCACGATCATGCTGAGCATGGTGAGCCAGACGTCGGTCATGCCCTCGGGCGCCTGCTGCCCGTAGCCGATGCAGAGCATGTGGCTCATGGCCTTGAACAGGGCGTGCGAGTACTGCTTCCCCCACGAGTCGTTCTGCAGGCGAGGGACAGCGGCGCTGGGGGGGCTGTTGGAAGGAGCTGAGGGGCTGAACCCCCCCAGTCCCCCTTCTTTAAGCTGGGAGTCCTCACAGGAGTTCAGAACTCCGGTGAGAAAAGTGTTGCTGATGTGTCCAAGCCTAAAGGGTCGAGCTCTGCTCCAGGAGGTGGCACTGGGATGGTGCGAAGCCCTGAGGTGGCACCAGCTCCTGCTCTGGGGAGGAGGCAGGAGGCCCACTGCCCTATCCACTCCCTGAGGGATTCCCTCACTCCAGCAAGGTGGGCCGAGATAGGAAGTTGAGGCAAAGATTCCCTGTGCCCCATCTCACTGCTGTGACCAGAGAGATGCTGCTCAGCAGCACGTAGTTCCAGGCAGCTCCAGCCTTGGAGCAGGAGATGTGTAACCAAATCCTCTCCCTCCTGTGGCAGATCCGGTCTGGAATCACCCCTGCCCGGGCACTCACCACCATGTGGTTCTTGGAGACCCAGCAGTCCTCGGGGAAGTCCTGCAGCATGGGCACCAGGAACTGGAGGCAGCCATCCCAGTGGCACAGCAGCAGCATCATGCCAATGAGGTTGAAGATCCTCACCACGGCGCTGGCCAGGTCGTACGTCATGTGGAAGATCTGGGGGACAGGCAGGAGTGAAGCTGCAGAGAAACTCTTCTCCTAGAACGGTCCTTGGAGCCTCTCTGCCCTCCAGCCAGACCATACCACACAGCCAGGGCCCCCCAGGCTGGCCTGAGACCCCAACCAGGGGACCCCCGAGGGGTTCTCACCTCCTCCCACTGGTGGATGTAGCGGATGAGGCGCGAGAGGCGCAGCAGGCGCAGGAGGCTCAGGATCTTGGTGAAGCGGACGATGCGCAGGGCCCGCGCTGTCTTGTAGACGTCAGAATCCACCTGGGTCTCCAGGTCGACGATGAGGAAGATGTAGTCGACAGGGATGGAGGAAACGAAGTCGACCAGGAACCAGCTCTTCAAGTACTTCATTTTGATGGTGTGGGGGTCGAGGATGATCTCCGTGTTGTCCTCCACCACGATGCCTGTCCGGAAGTTCAGCACCAGGTCAGCCAAGAAGAAAGTGTCCGAGAGCACGTTGAAAACGATCCAGGGAGGGGTGTTCTCGTCCTTGAAGAAGGTGATGCCCACGGGCAGGATGATCAAGTTCCCCACCATCAGGAGCAGCATGATGAGGTCCCAGTAAAACCTGCAGGGTGGGGATGTGGGGGACGGAGCGGGGCAGGGATGGAGCAGGGAGAGGCAGGACACAGGCGGGGTTAGACAGCAAAACCAGGCTCAAAGTTGGAGTCCAGCAGAGCATGGAGAGGCAGGTGCTGAGGACACACGTGCCTGCCCACACACATGACTAAGACCCTGCTACTTGGCTGGGACAGATGTGAGTAAACGTGTGTGGAGAGGAGCAATTCGGCACCGGGCCAGGGGTCCAGGGGGAAAATGTCACCTCCCGTGTGTGTGGGAGTGGGGGGCTCGAGGGGCTTGGCTGTCACTCTCATCTCCTAGTGGCATGACAGTGCATGCACACGTGTCCCCCAGCCCAAACTTGATGTGTGCCCTGTGGAGAACTCAGGGAGAATGTGGGCTTTGCTCCTTGGAGCTCCCAGAGCTCCCTGTCATCCGCCAGCTCCCCGCCACCACCCGGGATGGCTTAGCAGGATTTGGGATAAGCTTTGCTGGTTATGCAAACCGAGCCAAGCTCCGAGGGACTCGAGGAGGCTGTCAGGGTGAGCCAGGCCACAGCCAAGCAAGGATAGACAATGCCAATACCAGGGGAAGGTGGGAGGAATGTCTGTCTCCAAAGGAGCTGCCAGTGCACACCGGGCAGGAGCTGCACAGCCCTGGGCCTGCAGCACCCCTCATCCACCTCCTTTTGCTGAGACTGGATGAGCTCAGAGGCTTCGGAGGAAAAGCCAAGAGATTCCAAGAGCAGCTGGTTATGTCAGGACATCCAGCATCCCCGTTCATATGCAAATGCCCCTGGGATGTTTTCATTCTTCAGGCAGACACATAACAGCCTTCCTCCACCAGGCTCGTGATTCCTGGGATCCCAGCTCAGAGCCTTCCCAGGCCCCTGGGAAAGCAAGTCCAGCTCCCACTTCCAGGTGCCCCCATTAGCCCCAGCCCTGGCTGTGGGTATAGACCCGAATCTCCAAAGGTGACCTCAGGACAACTCTAAGTGCTGGTGGATCCAAACCAGCCTTGGCAGGTGATGGAAGTCTCTGGGTGTTTCCCACCCTGCACCCGCACTGGGACACAGGTACCAGGATCTCTGCGGGTGAGGGAAGGGAGGGGAGGGGAAGTTGTGGTGCCACAAGACACTCCTTCAGTAAGAGAGCACCAAAAGCTGGCAAGGGAGCAGGGGACACCCCAGGGCTGGGAGCCACCCACGGGTCAGGAGAGACTCCAGGGCTGGGAGCTACCCATGGGTCAGGAGAGACCCCAGGGCCAGGAGTCACCCCAAGGTCAGGAGCCACCCCAGGGCCAGGAGCAACCCCAGGGTTGAGGAGCCCACCCAAGGTCAGGAGCCACCCCAGGATCAGGAGCCTCTCACAAATTAACATCTTCTTGCCACGTCCAGGGTTTGCTGGGTCAGCTGAGGAGACACCAGCTGAGGCAGGAGGGGCTGAGCAATTGCCTCCTCACCTCCACACTCTGCCCCAAGAAACACCA
>NW_021939017.1:171948-181142 GCF_001715985.3 Manacus vitellinus
CCTGGCACGGGTCATTCCACGGATGCCCCATCCCTGGAAGTGTCCAAGGCCAGCTCAGAGCAAACCGGCCTGGTGCAAGGTGTCCCCTGCCCGTGGAAGGGGGTGGGACTGGGCGAGCTTTGAGGGCCCTCCCAGCCCTTTAACATTCCATGATTCCCTGATTCGTGCCTGCGGAGCCGAGGCAGGTGGAGCTGCTCTTGCTTGGGGAGCTGAAATACGTGTGGGGAATGTGTGAGAGCTGGAGCTGTGCCATCTCCCCCCGGGGGTCTCCTTGGCTCTGACCTCTCGTGGTCCCCCAGGGCAGAGCCGGGGGTTTGCAGGGCTCTGTTAATGTGCACTGGGAAGGGTGGGTTTGCTCCTGGGCACTTCCCACAGGCACAGGGAATTGTACCATGGAAGGGGATCCTCCAAATCCAACTCCCGGTCCTGCGCAGACACCCCAACAATCCCACCCTGTCCCTCAGAGCATTCTCCAAATGCCCCTTGAGCTCTGACAGCCTTGGGGACGTGCCCACTGCCCTGGGGAGCCTGGTCAGTGCCCAGCCACCCTCTGGGGGAAGAATTTTCCTAATATCCAACCTGACCCTGCCCTGACACAGCTCCAGCTGCTTCCCCAGGTCCTGTCCCTGCTCACACGGAGCAGAGGTCAGAGCTGCCCCTCCTGAGGAAGCTGCAGCCCCCTGAGGTCTCCCCTCAGCTTCTCCAGTGCTCTCAGCTGCTCCTCATGTGGCCCCTCCAGACTCTTCCCTGCCCAGGTGCCCTGTCCCCCCCAGGTGTGGATGTCACCTGCTTGGCACCAAACCAGAGGCATCTCCTGAGGAGTTGCCCCTGTGGGTGTTCCTGTTACTGCTGCACAGGGACTTTGGTGACATCCAGGGCTTCATTTCACCTTCCTCGGGGGTGGTTCCCTCCTCCCTGGGGAGCACAGGAGCTTAAGGGGAGAAGGTGGAAGCCCTGGAGGTGCAAATACTCCTCCTGGAGCTGTGGACTTTAGAGATGGGTGCAAACAGGGGGAAGTAACCTGGAAAAGATTCGATTAATACGCAGAACTAGTTCCAGTCTTCTCGTGCCACTCAAGTGTTATATAGCACTTGGCAGCATTGACAAAATGGTTTTTGTTTGTTTTTTTTTTGGCTTCTGAGACATGTAAAAGTCAAAATAAAAATTATAGGAGGATTTATCGAAATAGATATTTCAATTAGATCTTAAAAAAAAACCCAAAACTTTTATTTTCTACCTAAGTGGGAAAGAGTTGTTTTCCCATGACTGAACCTCTCCCATACACAGCAAGCACAGCTCCTCTGGGGGGTCCCATCTTGTTTTAGGGGGCTCTGGGATCTCCGAAAAGTTCTTCTCCCCCAGGGGGATCCCTGGGAGTGGGGTCAAGGATCCATGGGCCTTGATCCAGTCCTGTTCCTGGGGGAAAACATGGAAAAATGGGAAAAGATGGTGTCAGGGAGCCAGGGGAAACTGGGATCCTTCTCCAGGATTCATCCCCAACACATGGATGTGACACTGGTGCTGCTTCAGGGCCTCAATCCCAACCTGAATGGGGGGGGAAAACCACAGGAAAAATGGGAAAATCCACAGAAACGGGGTCAGGGAAAAGGTCAGGAATAGGAGATCTGTCCTCATTCTGAAACATGGTTAATGGGGAGGGATATGGGTGTTTCCCAAGTGCCACTTCAGAATCTCGATCCAGTCCTGCTTCTGGGGGAAAAACAGGAATGTGGGAATGGGATGGGGAATAGGAGCAGGGAAGAGGGGGAGTCCCAGGGCAACACCCTGGATAAATGGGAAAAATAAAGGCAAAGTTGGGGATAAAATCCATCCTGATCCCTAAAAATAGTTACAGAGAAATAAGGATGTGGATGTGCTGCTTCAAGGCCTTGATCCCAATCTGATTCTCAAGGAAAATGGGAAAAACAGGAGCAGGAGTCCCTGGGAATGAAGCAGGATCCCTGGGAATGGGAGTCATCCATGCCCAGCAGATGGATGTGGGATTTGGGGGGATTTGAAGGGGTTTGGGATGATTTGGGGCAATGTAGGGTTGGAATTTTGGGGCATCAGGGTTGATTTCAGAGGGATTTTGGGGGGATTTTTGGGTGGTTCGGAGGAATTTGGGGGTGCCAGGGTTGGTTTTGGGGTGATTTTGGTCACTCACATTCTTGTCCCCCTCTCTCTTGCACGTCTGCACCGACAGCGACTCCGCTTCGCTCTCAGACCGATTCCCCTGCATGTTCAGGGTGTTGTGGGGAGAAAAGGGGGGTCAGGGACCTCAAAATACACCTGGGGGACCCCAAAATCCCCTGGAGACTCCAAAGAACACTCTCAGAACTCTGGACACTCGAGTGTACTGCTGAACCGGGTGTCGTGGTCCCTGCTGAACCCGTCCCTGTCCCACGCAGCAGCTCCCGCTGTCCCCAGAGATGCTTGGCGGGGTCCCCACTGTCCCTGGGTGCCTGAGGGGGCCCCACTGTCCCCTGGCTGCCGTGAGGGGTCAACACTTGTCCCTGGGTGCCGTGAGGGGGTCCCGGCTGTCCCTGGGCACCTGATGGGTGTCCCGCTGCCTGGGCATGACGGCGGTCCTCGGCGTGTCGCTGGGCACCTACGGGGGTCCCCGCTGCCTTGGTACCTGACGGGGGTCCCGCTGTCCCTTTGGTGCCTGGCGGGTCCGCCCCGCTGTCCCTGGGTGCTTGACAGGCGTCCCATGTCCCTGGAGCCTGACAGGCGTCCCCACTGCCTGGTGCCTGATGGGTCCCCGCTGCCTGGATGCCTGATGGTGTCCCACTGGTCCCTGGTCGCCTGACGGGTCCCTGCGGTCCGCCCAGATCCTCACTGCCCGAAGTACCGCTCCGTGCGGCTAGCGCAAGCAAGCCGCGGCAGTTACCACGAGCGCTACCGGAGCCGCAAGCACAAGCGGCGGCGGACGCGGTCGCGGTCGAGCAGCAGCGAGCGGGACCGGCGGCACCGGAGGGAGGACAGTTACCACGTCCGATCCCGGAGGTGAGCCGGGCTCGGATCTGCCCTCCTGCACCCCGGCTGGGTTGGGGGGACCGCTGGAGATCACCCAGGCCAACCCCCTTCCAAGGCGGGGTCACCCAGAGCGCAGAGAAACCCCAACCGGGTGGGTTTGGGATGTCTCCAGAAAGGGAGACTCCGTGCCCTCCCTGGGCAGCTCTTCCAGCCTTGTTCTTCACAGAAACACAGAACATTCTGAGCCACAAGGACCATCAAGTCCAGCTCTTAAGTGAATGGCTCACACTGGGGTTGAACCCACAACCTTGGCACTGTTAACACCAACTGGGTTAATCTCGTGGTTCTTCCTCATGTTGAGGTGGACCTTCTTGTGGTTTAGTTTATGGCCATTGCTCCTCATGCTGTCACTGGGCACCTCTGAACAGCCTGGCACCATCCTGACACGTGCCTTGGAGATATTTATATGCACTGATGAGATCCTCTCTTCTCCAGACTAACCAGGCCCAGCTCCCACAGTCTCTCCTCATAAGAGGGATGCTCCAGTCCCTTCATCATCTTTGTTTCTCCAGCTGGGCCTGGTCAGCCATGGTCACCCAGCTCCTGTGCGACCTGGGCCCTGCTCTGAGCATTCTAGGCCATGCTCGTGACCAAACCCCCTCATCTTGCTCCCCTCTTAGGGAAACTTCCCTGTCCAACCATCCAGGAGCCACTCCAGCAATCCCACTCCACCACCTGAGCTGGGACTGAGGCCCTTTTGCAGTGGCAGCTCCCTGTACCCCCCCCACTCCCAGTCAGACCAGTTTCCTCACCAGCTCAGCCCCAGGTTTCCCATAGCAGAGTCCCAGACCTCTGGAGCCTTGAAATAATCTTGGTGCAGTAACAAAATAACAGCTGGAGCTGGTGCCTCTGGGGAGGGACCCCAAACAAAGGACCCCCAGGGCTTCTGTTATCCCCTCAGAGTCTCAGTGCAGGAAAGTGTGGGGGTCATCAACTCCTGCAGGTCTGTGAGTGTCCCTCACCTGGCTGGGACACAGTTCCCTGTGCCCTTTGTTATGCCATGGGTTGGTAGTTCAGAGCCTCTTGCCTCCTGGGGTTCCAGCCCCCGGAACTCCCACTGCTGCTGCCCCCCGAGCTGCTGTCACTGGGTGTATGGAAGGAGGAGATTCTCCCCCTCTGCTCTGCTCTGGTGAGACATCTGGAGCACTGCATGCAGTGTTCCCAACATCAGAAGGACATGGAACTGTTGGAGCAAATCCAGAGGAGACCATAAAGTTGATAAGGGGGACTGGAGCCCCTCCCCTCTGGAGACAGGCTGGGAGAGCTGGGAATGTTCAGCTGGAGAAGAGAAGGTTGTGTGGAGACCTCAGAGCACCTTCCAGTGTCTGAAGGGACTACAGGGAAACCAGAGAGGGAGTGTTCCTCAGGAGCTGGAGTGACAGGACAAGGGGAACGGGTACAAATGGAAAGAAGGGAAGAAATTTTTTACTTTGAGGGTAGCGAGGTACTGGAACGGGGAGGCCGTGGCTGCCCCATCCCTGGAAGTGTTCAAAGCCAGGCTGGATAAAACCAGGAGCAACCCGCAGGGGGTTGGGATTAGACGATCCTCGAGGTCCCTCCCAGCCCAATCCTCGCCTTGTCTCTCCTTCAGCTACGACGACCACTCTGCAGACCGGCGGGCCTACGACCGGCGTTACTGTGACAGCTACCGGCGCAACGACTACAGCCCGCGGAGCGGGGCCGGACGGCTACTACAGCCCGAGTACCGCCGACTCCTACGAGTACCGGCGCTCCCGGGACCGCGAGGGCAGCTACCGCAGCTGCAAAAGCAGCCGGCGTAAGCACAGGCGGAGGCGGCGCCGCAGCCGGTCCTTTAGCCGCTCCTCATCGGTGAGTATCCTGCTCTCGCTGGGCCTGCCCTGTAAACCTTTCTCTCTCCCAGGTGCCGAGCTGGGTAAGTAGAAAACTCACTTTCTAAACGCTCTCTCGGACTCGGCTTGAACTGTGTGTGTATGTGTGTGTGTGTGTGTGTGTGTGTGTGCAGGAGGAAAGTTTTCGGTGCAGAGCGTTCCTGCCCGCACGTCCCGCTGCGCCGGCTGGGCACGGGGGGCTCAGACCCTCTCTCTTAGTGTTGCCCGCTCAGGTGGGAGGACAGATGTGTCCCTGGGGTGTGTCCCTGGGGTGGTGCTGCAGCTCCTCCCGTTTGGTGACGCTCGTGGAGAGCTGTGTAGGAGCCCCAGCCAGGCAGGATTTGTGCGAGGCTCGAACAGCCGACGCTCAGCTGGTCCCAGTCCCAGAGAGCCTGTGACAGCTGGCTTGTCCCCATGGTCCTTGGTTTGGGCTGTGGCAGGAAGCCCCTGGCTCTGATTCTCCAGAGCAGATCCTCCTGGGTGGGCTCAGCTGACGTGGGGTGTCGTGTGAGGGGCTTTGCGGAGGAGCAGAGCTTTTGGAGCACTCAGCTCAGGTGGAGGCAGCGACCATCCCAGGCTCTTCCTGGCAGTGTCCCCGGCTTTCTCTTCTCGTCTGTTCTGCTGTTCACTTCTGTTAGACCCCAGACACGGTCTCTGCTCTGTGTGTGGAGCTCTCAGTGTTGTCTGGTCTGTTCTGGCTGTGTGTCCAGGGGGGGGATTGGGGGCTGGATTCAGGTCCCAAGTCTCCTGGGCCGCTTGCTCCCAGGTGTGGGGATACCTAGCTGAGGAACCGAAGGCAGGAATTCTCTCTTCTCTGGCATAAACCTCTTATCTGCCTCATCCCAGGCTGTCCCTGTTCCCTGTTGGGCTCTGCTTCTCTCCTGGAAGTTAGTCCTTCCAGGATCAGCTTCTTCGGGGGAGGGTCTGAGAAGAGGTGTCCGTCTTTCCCCCCAGGCAGTCACTGTAAACTCTCAGTTTTGGATGGATTGTTGTTACCTAGAGCTGCTTCTGGAATCTCTGAATTCCTCTTTCCCTGAGTGTCGGGGCTGGGGGAAGCTGTGTGGGCGGTTGTTGGAGTGGGATGGGGGTGCCTGTGAGGGCAGCCTGGGCTTGTGCAGGACCTCTGGGCACCTGCCTCCCACTGCCCTTCCTCCTTGGTGGCCGTGGGGCTGCCGGGAGCCCCCTCCCTGTGGCCTCTGGCATGTTTAGGGGGTCCCCAGGACCCGAAGGCTGGTGCTATTCCTCTCTGAGCCCCCGTGGGAGCGAGAGCAGCCGGCCCCTTCCGTGCCCCCTCGGCTCCCACACTCTGACAGCTCTGCTCTCACACTGGTTCGGGTGGGGCTGTTTGTAGGTTCTTTTTTTTCTTATTTTTTTATTTTTATTTTTTTTTTACTTTTTTTTTCCTTACTTTTTTTTTTTTTCCTTTTTTGCTACAACGAAAAGCGAAACTGTTTTTTTTTTTCTTTTCTGAGCTAGTGTGTTGTATCTTGACATGTTCCCTTGCAATATCCCTATCGTTATATATTCCTCTGTGCCGTATGAATTGGCTGGGAATCTCCTCCTGCAACCCCTCCTCAAACAACCATGTGAATTTCCAAACCAACCAATGCTGACGCTGGCTGCTGC
Organism: Manacus vitellinus; assembly: GCF_001715985.3. Classification (NCBI taxonomy): domain Eukaryota; kingdom Metazoa; phylum Chordata; class Aves; order Passeriformes; family Pipridae; genus Manacus; species Manacus vitellinus. The sequence continues at coordinate 178,461 of NW_021939017.1, forward strand.
GCTGGTTTGAAAATCTGATTGGTGAATGATGAATTCCCTGTCTGCCTGGGCCAGCAGCGGAGTCGACAGAGCAGCAGAAGGGCCAAGAGTGTGGAGGACGACGACGAGGGGCATCTGATCTATCGCGTCGGCGACTGGCTACAAGAAAGATGTACAGCCAAATCGTAACATAATTTAGCTCTCTAGTTAAGCTCCCATCGCAGTCGCAGATCTGTCTTATCTTTCTGTTTCATTTTATTTTCATTGTTTATTAAAGAGAAACCCTCTCCTTTTCCTTCCCCTTTTGTTAAAAGCTACGTTTATATTGTGTATTGTTACTGAAGTGCCAGGGAATTAGGGCAGCTGCCTTGTGCAGCCGGTGTCAGCCTTCCGCTGCTCCGGTCTCTCCAGCTGTGTGCAGGTTAGGTGTTGCAATGCATTCTCCTCTGCCCTGTGTATCGCTGCAGCCAGGTGCTGCTCCCTCTCTCAGCTCCTTCCCTCTCCTTCTCTCCCTCCCAGATGAGATTATCAGCACGCTGGGGGAAGGCACGTTCGGCAGAGTGGTGCAGTGCATGGATCACCGGAGGTACGTGGGGAGAGGGGAGACCGCAGCTGGCAGTGGAGCCTTTCGGGCATAATGTGGGAGCCTGGGGGGGAAAATCAATCTGCTGGTCTGGGCACTGTCCTCTGCTGGTCTGGGCACTCACCCTCTTGGGTCACCTGTGTGCCGGGAGAGGCTTTGGGGCTGTTTGTGGGGAGGGAAAAGGCACAGCTTTGGTGGACACCCCTTAAAAACAGCCACCTGCTCGAGCGAGGGTGGTGGAGGCTGTGCTGCACAGGGGAGGCTGGTCAGAAGGTCCCTTTCATAGGACACAGCCCTTCTGACCTCCTCAGGGCTCAGTCTGTGCTTTCTCTCTCAGGGGTGGTGCACGTGTTGCTCTCAAAATCATTAAAAACGTAGAGAAATACAAAGAGGCTGCTCGGCTGGAAATCAACGTGCTGGAGAAAATCAACGAGAAGGATCCCGAGAACACAAAGTGAGTGTGCTCCTGGTGTTGGACTGGAAGGGCTGGTTCCAGGGGTGGGATGGAAGAGGTGCTTGGTGCTGTGTGGCTGAATGTGATCCTGGCTGGTGTTGGAGGCATCTTGCCTTGCCGTGGGGTACAGACTGAGCAGCGGAAGGAGGAGCCTGGCGCAGGGATGGCATTGCAGAGCTGGTCCCAACTGGAATGTTTCTGTCAGTCTCTGTGTCAGGATGTTTGACTGGTTTGACTACCATGGCCACATGTGCATCTCCTTTGAGCTGCTGGGGCTCAGCACCTTTGACTTCCTGAAGGACAACAACTACCTGCCTTACCCCATCCACCAAGTACGGCACATGGCCTTCCAGGTGTGCCAGGCTGTGAAGTGTAAGTGCTCCCTGCTCCTCTCCCTGCTGCACTGGGCTGACCTGGAGAGCTGTGCAGCTCCCAGGGACCGGGACACTCGTGCAACTGGTGGCCCAGAGCAAGCGAGTTTTTGCTGTTCTTCTGAGCCTGAGCCTTCCTGCCCCTCTGGGAGTGAATCCTGTTTGTTTTCTTAGGCTTGTGGGCTGGCAGTAGCTTAGGGCACTCCAGCATCCACCCCCCTCACCTTCTGGTGATCAATACAATAAGTCTTTGTGCTTCTGATGAAGCATCTTGGCCTGGGCCAGCCTGTTCACACCCAGTGCTAAATGTGGGCTAAAGTGGTGCCAGTATGAGCAAACTGAAGCAATGATGGCTTTTTGTGGCTGCAGCCTTGCTCTGCTCCTGCCCCATCACCCCGACTCTCTTTGCTTCCCCAGTTCTGCACGACAATAAACTCACCCACACCGACCTCAAGCCGGAGAACATCCTCTTTGTGAACTCGGACTATGAGCTCTCCTACAACCTGGAAAAGGTAACACGCTGCCTGGGGTCAGGTCTGCTCTTGGGTTCTTGGTGTCCCTGACTGGGAGGGGAGCTGGGACGTGCCCCAGGTGACAGGGGCTCCCTCAGGGCCTGTGTTCAGGCAGTGAGAAGTGAGCCATGGGGACCCCAGGTGTTGCTGGCTGGTGGTGGGAGCTTGTTTGGGGCTGAGCTGTGAGGCCCCCAAAGCTTTCCCCTCCTGTGGTGTGTAAGGAAAGGCCCTGAGTACCTGTCTGGGAGCTCCTGGGTCACGGATCCCGTTGTTGCCTGTGCAGAAGCGGGACGAGCGGAGCGTGAAGAGCACGGCCATCAGGGTGGTGGACTTTGGCAGCGCCACGTTTGACCACGAGCACCACAGCACCATTGTCTCCACCAGGCACTACCGGGCCCCTGAAGTCATCCTGGGTAGGTCCCTGCCGAGGCAGGTGTGTCCCTCGAGGTGCTGCTCGCTGGGCTGGGGAGTGCTGGGCCTCCACATCGTTCAGGAGCTGTCCTGGGTTTGCCCTGGGAGATGGGAAGTGTTTATTTAAGAGCTCTCCAGTGCTGTTTTCTGGGAAGGCCGTCATTATAGCCATGTCATTATTCTGGGGTTGTTCAGCCTGGAGAAAAGGGGGCTCAGGGGGATTTTTCTCACTCTCCACAACTCCCTGACAGGAGGGGGGAGCCGGGGGGGAGTCGGGCTCTGCTCCCAGGGAACAAGGGACAGGATGAGAGGAAATGGCCTCCAGCTGTGCCAGGGGAAGTTCAGGCTGGACATCAGGAAGAGTTTCTTCAC
>NW_021939017.1:181422-183908 GCF_001715985.3 Manacus vitellinus
AATGGGAACTCTTTTTCCAGCTGTTTGTTTTTTAAAGGGGGATTTGAAATCCTGTGCCATAACTGGATCATTTATTTAAACAACATTGTTTTTCAGAGCTTGGCTGGAGCCAGCCCTGTGATGTGTGGAGCATTGGCTGCATCATCTTTGAGTATTATGTGGGTTTCACCCTGTTCCAGGTGAGAACTCCGGGTGGTGTGGCTACTTCCCAACTGGTGAGAGAGGATTCTGGCTGATTCCCAGCACAGCCCAGAGCCCCTGGGGCTGATGGGGGTCTCTCCATCACTGCTGTCCTGGAGAAGTGTTGGCCAGGAAGGGGTTTTGGGTGGGGGGAGTAGCCAGGGCTGGAGGCAGAACCACTGGAATCTGTTCCATGCCTTCCCTTTCCATTTCTCTCTCTCAGACACACGACAACCGGGAGCACCTGGCCATGATGGAGAGGATCCTGGGGCCAATTCCTTCTCGGATGGTCAGGAAGACGAGGTGAGCAAGGGCCCTGCAGGTGTTGCAGCCTCTCCTGCCTCCCAGGCAGTGGTTTTCCCTGAGGGATCCCACTTTGGAGGGGGAATTCCCTGGGTCCCCTGGCCGTGCTGGTGCCCCGAGCCGTGTGCCCTGCCAGGGCTGGCACGCTGCTGTTGCTGCAGGGTGTGTTGTGCTCAGGTGTAACCTGTTCCCACCTGTTATTCCGACAGGAAACAGAAGTATTTCTACCACGGGCGCCTGGACTGGGACGAGAACACCTCGGCCGGACGCTACGTCCGGGAGAACTGCAAACCCCTGCGGGTAAGGAGGGTGGGCAGCAGCCCCTCCTCAGTGCAGAGATTCTCCCTCTGGGCAAGCTCAGGCCAGCAAAAGGCTCAGGCTGGTGTCTTCCTGAGAGAACCTTGGAATAAACTAGGAAGCCTGAGTTTAATCTGAAGTGGAAGAGGAGGAGGACATGGAGAGTTCAGGAAGTGGGGAAGGGCACGGGTGGGTGAAAACCCGGCGGTTCTGTCCCGGATAGAGGAGCCCAGAGTTGAGGTCTGGACTGAGGGGTGGCCCCAGCTTAGCCCAGGGGATGTCCCAGGCCGTCCCTGACCTGTCCCCTCCGCCCCCCAGCGCTACCTGACGTCGGAGGCCGAGGACCACCACCGCCTGTTCGACCTCATTGAGAGCATGCTGGAGTACGAGCCGTCCAAGCGGGTCACCCTGGCCGAGGCCCTCAAACACCCCTTCTTTGACCTGCTGGGCATGGAGCCCAGCACAAAACTGTGGGACTCGAGCCGGGACATCAGCCGGTGACGCCGCCGGTGCCAGCCAGCCTTTGCATTCTAGCCCCCGTGGAGGCCCCCCGTGACTTCTTATCCAGACACTTGGTGCTTTTTTTTTTTCTTTTTTTTTTTATATATATACATGAGAAGAACTCCCCTTTGTAAAGCTGTTAATATGTGAGATACTGTAAATAGCCCTGTCGGCCTCGGGGCAGCGTGGGCCTGACCTGCTGTTCCATGAGGTGAGGGGGGGCCTGTGTGTCCATGCTGTAAATACCTCTCTCGTCAAAGTGTTGCTTTGTCTCCTGTTCCTGCCCTCCCTCGGTGTAAATACTCCAGGACTCGCAGCTCTCTGTAGCTTATCTGTTCTCTTGTAAGTTATGGAACTGGTGGGACTGCATGGGAATTATTTTTTGGATCAATGTCATAGCCCATCCCCACACCAGAGTTTTATAAGAATTTTGTACAGTCTTTGTGACAAATAAATATGAAGTGAATAAAAAGCCACTGGGCTGGGTTTGGCACTGGCAGCAGCTGCTCCTGGGATGAAAGCAGATGCTGACAGGGATGAAAGGAACTTTGTGATCTAGGAAACCAGCTCTGTCTACCTGCACCACTCCTCCCAAGCCTGCAGGGGCTCAGAGCTGCTTTTGGCCCTCAGGGCTGCAGCTGGACCTGGGCAGATGCTGGTTGTGGGGTCAAGCTGCCCCTTTCCTCATGCCCTGGGGTCAGTGTTGGGGTGGGAAGCAGAAAAAGGACAGTGGGGCCCTCAGACAGGTGTTCTCTCACCTGAAGAGCCCTCTCGACCCTGGCTGGGGTGGAGCACTGGCTGCTGGTGGTGGCTGTTGGAAAAGGGGTGTCAGGAGCCCACATGTGTCCAACACCCACCCAGGGCTGTCTGTGCCTTCTGGGCTCCTCTCAGCTCTGCAGTGTGGCTTGGACTGTTCCTGGGAATTGCTGGGGCTGTTCCACACGTGGGAGCTCACCTGTGGCGTTTGTGTGTCACTCTCAAGGCTGTTCAGAGGCTGAAGAGTATGTTCAGCAGTCTCTGCTGAGCACAGGATGGAGGGGATGCTGAGGAATCCCTGCTGGGGAGGGGGTCGCTGTGCCGTCCGCAGGCAGCTGGAGCCCGTGGAATCGGGGATTCCTATAAATAACCGGCCCAGGAGACACAGGAGGAATTCCCCAAGTGCTCCTCGTGCCGCGGGTCCCTCCCAGGCTGTCGGAGCCCACCCG
>NW_021939017.1:185953-187592 GCF_001715985.3 Manacus vitellinus
GAGGGGCGGCCGCCCCCTCGGAGCCGCCCCCCCTCCTCACCCCCTTCCCTCCGCAGCGAGGCTCAACAACTGGCCCCCGCTGCCGTCCTTCTGCCCCGTGAAGCCCTGCTTCTACCAGGACATCCCTGTCGAGATCCCTGCTGACTTCCAGAAGACCGTTACCACCATGTACTACCTCTGGATGGGTGAGTGCAGCCCGGGAATCTCGGGACAGACCCAGGGAGGGAGCAGGGGAATGAGTGTCCTGTGCTGTTGCTCTGGGGAAAATTGGGATGAGCGGGTGGTGCCTGGTCTGGGGTGGGGTGGGGTGAGCCCCACAGGCTCCTGAGCGCTGTCCTGTCCCTCAGCCAGCACCATTACCCTCTTCCTGAACTTCCTGTCCTCGCTGGCCTGGTTCTGCGTGGATCCCTCCTCCGGGTCCGGTTTTGGCCTCTCCATCCTCTGGGCTCTGCTCTACACGCCCTGTTCCTTTGTCTGCTGGTACCGGCCCATGTACAAAGCTTTCAGGTGTGTGCCCGAGCTGGGGGTACCTGCTGCAGCTCCCTGGGGCCTCTGGCTCTGCGGGATGTGGGGTTTCCACGCTGTCCCCCTGCTCTAAGGAATTTTTAAGAGCTCTTTTCCTGCAGCCTAACTTTGCCTGTCTCTTCCTCCCAGGAGCGACAGTTCCTTCAACTTCTTTGTCTTCTTCTTCGTGTTCTTTGCCCAGAACGTGATGTACGTGCTGCAGGCCATTGGCATCCCAAACTGGGGATTCAGGTGAGCTGTGTGCTGACCCCAGGCCGGCCCAGGACCCTGGCAAGGCGGGAGGAGGGTGGGGAAGAGGGAACTCTGGGGGCAATAACAGGCTCTTGTTTTTTTGCAGTGGCTGGATCCTGAGCCTGATAGCGCTGCGGACGAACACGGCTGTGGCAGTGATGATGATCCTGGTGGCCTTGTCCTTCACGGCAGTGGCTGTGCTGGGCATCATTATGCTGAAAAAGGTGCGTTGGGACACTTCTTCCCATAGCCACACTTGAGCTGAAGCGAGTGCCAGGGAGGCTGAATTTGGGTGGCTTTTGTCTTCCTCTACAGCCCCTGACAGTGCTGCACGTCTCTCAAGTCTTGTTTGCGTGGTTCAGATCTCTGAGACCACTGCAATAAAAGCAAGAGGAAATGGGCAAGCAGAATGAAAAAAAAAACCCAAAAATGTGTAAACATAGGTGTTTTCGAGCTCAGTTAGGGAAGTTAGGGAAGACATAGAGCTAATCACTTAACAAGAGTTTTGGAAAGGTGATTGAAACAAAGGGCGGTTTTGTTTTTAGAGTAGAGATAAAGTAGATAAAGTAATAGCCTTTGAAGAGAGCAAGTACTGTCTTTGAAGAGAGCAAGTAGTGTCTTTGAAGAGAGCAAGTAGTGTCTTTGTAGAGAGCAAGTAGTGTCTTTGGAGAGATAAAGTAGTGTCTTTGGAGAGATAAAGTACTATATTTAGAGAGATAAAGTAGCATCTTTGCTACTTTAGTACCTTCGAAGAACTAAAGTAGTATCTTCAAAGATGCTACTTTAGAGAGAAAGTAGTATCTCTAAAGGGATAAAGTAATACCTTTAAAAGGATAAAGGGGTAGCCTTTGTGTGGAGGGGGGCAGGTTCGGGGTGTCCCTGG
>NW_021939017.1:196236-213944 GCF_001715985.3 Manacus vitellinus
GCTGGCTGCTCCTGCTGCTGCTTCTGCTGCTGATGCCGGTGCCCCGGGTGGCAGGTGAGCACGGGGATGTCCCGGGGCGCCGGGATGTCCCGGGGCAGCGGCAGGAGCCTGGGGCAGGTGGGAGAACTGGCAGAGACACATCCCCGAGGCTGCCCCCATCACCCTCCCGTGCCCCCCAGGCGCCCGGCCCTGCAGCCCCAAGTACTTTGGCCGCGATGCCATGGTCTGCGTCTGCAACACCACGTACTGCGACACGCTGGACCCCCTGGTCCTGCCACCCCCCGGCTCCTACGTCAAGTACGAGAGCAGCAAGGCCGGCAAGAGGCTGGAGCAGAGCAAGGGGAGGTTCCGGCGCAGACTCTGCGCCCCAGGTACCGCCACAGGTGGCAGGGATGGGGTGGCCCCCGCTGTGACCCTCTGTCACACTGGGCTCCCCTCCCTGCAGACGTTGTCCTTACCCTGGACACGACGCAGCGGTTCCAGAGGGTGAAGGGTTTTGGTGGCTCCGTCACCGACGCGGCCGCCATCAACATCCTATCCCTGCCGGAAAAGGCGCAGGATCACCTGCTGCGCTCGTACTTCTCTGAGGAAGGTGAGAACACGCAGGGAGACAGGTAGGATGGCGACAGGGACCCTGGATGCCGGCAGGTTTTGGAGACCTCATGTCCCACTGTCACCCCTGTGCCTGGCAGGGCTGGAGTACAACCTCGTCCGGCTCCCCATGGCCAGCTGCGACTTCTCCCTCCACGCCTACACCTACGACGACGTTCCCTATGACTATGAGCTGAAGCACTTCAGCCTGCGGGATGAGGACACCAAGCTGAAGGCGAGCAGTGGGAGGGAGCAGGGTGGGATGGGGGACCTCAGGGGGCTCAGCTGAGCCAGTCCCTCCACCCCTCCCGCAGATCCCTGTCCTGCACCGAGCCATGGCCATGAGCAAGCGGCCGCTGTCGCTCTACGCCAGCCCCTGGACCTCCCCCACCTGGATGAAGACCAGCGAGTCCTACATAGGGAAGGGGACGCTGAAGGGGCAGGCGGGGGGCAAGTACCACAAGACCTGGGCCAACTACTTCGTACGGTGAGGAGCGCCCAGGGTGAGGGGACAGGGGTGATACCCGGGGGACCCTCAGTGGTGGCACTGAGGACCCCCCATGGCTCACCCCTGCCCTCCACACCAGGTTCCTGGATGAATACGCCAAGCACAACCTGACCTTCTGGGCGGTGACAGCAGAGAACGAGCCCACGGCCGGGCTGATCAACAACTACCCCTTCCAGTGCCTGGGCTTCACGGCCGAGCAGCAGCGGGACTTCATCGCCCGCGACCTGGGCCCGGCGCTGGCCAACAGCTCCCACCGCCACGTCCAGCTCATCATCCTGGACGACAACCGGCTCCACCTGCCGCACTGGGCCAGAGTGGTGAGTGTGGGCAGGGATGGCTGGCACAGAGAGCCGGGGCAGAGCCCCCCATGCCCACGGGGGGCTTGGCCGCTCCGTCCCGCTGTGCAAGGGTTGGGGCGCTGGCTCTGCCCCACAGGACCAACTCTCCTCCCCGCCAGGTGCTGGAGGATGAAGAGGCAGCTCGTTATGTCCATGGCATTGGCATCCACTGGTACCTGGACTTCATCGGTCCCATACAGGACACAGTGTTGCCCACTCACGAGCTCTTCCCTGACTACTTCATCCTGGCCACGGAGGCGTCCATCGGAGCCCATTTCTGGGAGCGGGATGTGATCCTGGGCTGCTGGGACCGGGGCAACCAGTACAGCCACAGCATCCTGACGGTGAGGCCCCTGCATCACTGCATGTGATGGGCCCTGGGAAGGGCTGCCAGCGTGCCCCCTCTCCCCTCGGCACCCTGCTCCTTGGGCACATGTCTGGGCTGTCCTGTTGCAGAACATGAACCACTTTGTGACTGGCTGGACCGACTGGAACCTGGCTCTGGACCTGGAGGGAGGCCCCAACTGGGTCAAGAACTATGTGGACAGCCCCATCATCGTGGACAGCAGTGAAGGCATCTTCTACAAACAGCCCATGTTCTACCACATGGGGCACTTCAGGTGGGTCGGGGCCCCTGACGTGCATCCACCTGCCTGGTCTTCAGCTCCATCATCGCAGCAGCTCGTCAGGAGGAGAGCGGGGCAGGTTTGGTGGGAGAGGAGCTCTCCTGGGAGCTGACTCCCTCCCTGAGGTTGCTTCTCGCTTCTGTCTGTGCAGTAAGTTCATTCCCGAGGGCTCCCAGCGCGTGGGGCTTGTTGCCTCCAAAGAGTCCAAGAAGACAGCGCTGGAGCACACGGCTTTCCTGCGCCCCGACGGCGCCGTGGTGGTGGTGGTGCTGAACCGGTGAGTGACACGGCCCAGCCCCTGCTGTGGGCCCTGCACCAGTGGGTGCTGCACCTCTGACACCCCCTGCTCTCCCTCCACAGCTCCCCCCAGGACATCTCCTTCGGGCTGGCCGACACCGTCGGCCTCATCTCCGCCGTGGCTCCGGCCAACTCCATCCAGACCTACGTGTGGCAGCGGCAGTGACGGGGAAGGGGCGCCCGTGGACGTGCCGGACGCGGCCGGGCTGGACGTGCGGCCCCAGCTGCCCGCGGGCTCGGGCCGGGGCGCGCGGGGGGAGCGATTCCTCGGAGCCGAGCGCCCGGAGCGAGCCGGGCCGGGGACGCCGCGCGTGTGGCAGGAGGGCCGGGGGCACCATGCCCCTCAGGGTGGAGACCCCACAGGCTGTGAGCGCTGTGTTCTGCTGTTCTGGCATTAAACGGTGAAGCTGCCTCGGTGTCCGTGGCTGGGGGAGAAACGTCCGGGTCCCTCCCCTGCTCCTGGGCACTGTGGCTGGGTGCCACCCGGGCATGGAGCCCGCAGGAGGACGGAGAGCAGCATGGAACACTCGGAACCCCATGGGGCAGCCCCTCTCCCTGCTCCCCCTCTGCCCCCCACAGCTCCCTGTGGAGCTCACTGTGCCAGGGGGTGCTCCCAGTCTCCTCCCAGTTCCAAGCATGTACTGCCTGGCAGGGGCTGGGCAGAGCCTGGGTGCTCTTCCAGTGCCTTTGGGGACAGGTTTTAGGACCTGGCAAGTGGCTCAGGATTCACCTGGCACACAGGTGCTCTGGGTGCTGGAGCAGGAGCAGAAGCAGGAACAAAACACCTGGACACCCCTCTGATGGAAGGTCTGGGCAGGGGTTGCAGTCAAGGTTCAGCTTTCCATGCTTTTACTGCCAAGCTGGAGCCACTCACAACCCAATGCCGGGCCAGGGGGTGTGTGAATCACGTTTTTCCCAGCCCAGGGTGCTCCCAGGGTCAGGGCTGGAGGCAGAGCCAGTTCCAGAGGCATCGCAGCGTGGAGGGCTCAGGGTCCCAGCTGGCTCTGGCGTTGCCAGCTGCTCCTGGGTCTTTGCCAGGACAGGGATGCTGGCCAGGCTGCAGCAACCCTGCCTGGAGCATGAGCTGTGCCCCTGTGGGGACTGGGCAGAGGGGTCCCCACTGTGGAGAGGAGAGTGGGGGTGCACCAGGGGCTCTGCAACCACCATGGAGCTGGGGCAGCTTGAGCAAGTGGGCCCAGGGCCAGGAGTGGGCGCTGAGAGTGGGTCCACCCAGGAAGGAGGGAGGGAGCTGGCAGGGCGTGGGAGCAGGGGATTAGGGCAGGGAGGTCACAATTGCAGGGCGAGGAGGGGGGCCGGGCCCTTGGGCTGATCTGCGGGGGTGGGATGTGCCCGGGGGTGCTGTCAGGGCTGACAGCCCCGATGCTGCGTGGGCTGGGCACGGCCCAGGTGGGGTCTGTGCGTGACAGAGTCACCCTGGGACATCCTGCACCGTGGTGCCACAGCGACACTGCTCCGGGGGGGAGCCCTGGGACCCTGCAACTCCAGGAGGAGTCCTAGGGAGAGCACCCTGCTCCTGCCCCGAGGCTGTTTGTGTTTGTCCACAAGAGGGAAATATTTCTCCAGGATCATAACTAGAGCGAGCCCCACTCCCAGCGTCCTGCTCCCAGCATCCCGCTCCCAGCATCCCGCTCCCAGCACCCAGCTCCTGGTGCAGGGTTGCTCCTTCACCTTCTTCTTTCTTACTTGCCCTGGTCCTAACAGCTGGTGGCCAGATGCTGAATCACCCTGGTCCGCGTGCCCTTGTCCCTGTGCTCGGCTCTGAAGGACAGGGCAGCTCTGGGATAAACGGAGCGGGGGCGAGTCCTGGGCTTGGCTGGGCTTGACTCATTAATTCCTGTGCAAAGCCTTGCCTCGTTTGGGGCTCACAGTGGCTGGGGGCTGCTGGGGCCCCCCAGGAACTGGCCTGGCACCAGTGACCACCCTAAAGTCTGCGTCCCTCCGTGTTCCAGGCCGGGGTCCCCCTGCGGGGAACGAGCTGTGGGGAAGGAACTGCTGTGATGCCACACTGAGGCTCTTTGGCCTCGGTGTTTATGGAGTCGTGATGCCCATAAAGGTGACTCAGCCCAGCTCAGTGTCCCCAGGGTCCCCATCCACACCCTCCTGACTAAGGGACCAAAATTCACCCCCCGACTCCTCCACCAGCTCCTCTGAGCCCACATCCTCGGCCCCGGCACGGAATGAACCCACCTGTGCGCTGCAAAGGGCGGCCACACGATGCCAGCGAGGCCCCTGCGACCCCCACCAGCCCCCCGTGCGCGGGGAGCGGCCCCAAGAAGCGGATTTTGGGGGTTTGGTGGGGCTGCCCAGCACGTCCCGTGCCAGCGGCTCCGCGGTGCGAGGCGTTGCCCATCCCCTGGGTCTCACTTTTCCTGCTTGGCAGGACGCTCTTATCAGCCAGATGTTGATAAGGATGAGCTCCAGCAGCCTCCGCAGTGTTTTTGCTTCCAGGAGCTGCAGGGACCTGAGCCAGCTGGGGGGCTCTGGCCCCTCAGCAGGACCTCAGGACGGAAAAGGGTGAGTGGGGCATCCCAGGTGGCTGGAAGTGGGCTGGGAGGTGGCTGATGGCCACAGGACCTATTAACCCCTCCCTAAAACTGGGGCTCATTAGCCTGGGCGTAGCAGTCGCGTGACAACTTAATCACACTTGGGGGTGGGAGATACACAGCACAGTAGGACTGGGCCAGGAGCTCCCTTCCAGGGCAGCTGTTTGCCCTGTGAGATGGAACCAGGGGCTTCCTGGCCCTGTCTACCCCAGCTCTGGTGGCAGCAGGGGCTGGTGTCCCGTGGCTCAGCTCCCAGCGGAGGTGTGGGACCGTGGCAGGGCCCATGGCAGTGCAGTGCTGGGGGCAGGAGGAACTCTGATGAATTGACTTGCCCCAGAGCTGCATCTGATATGCCAGGAAAGGAGCAAATTAGTCATGAAGTGCTGCTCCACCCGGGCAGGGAGAGCTAACGGAGCAGTTTAACCCTGTGGAGGGGAGCTCTGACCTGGGGATTGACACTCCAGGCCGCTGGAGCTGTGCCAGGGAGCTGTGGTTGGGATGTGGCCACTCTCTGTCCCCTGGGCCACCCCTGTGGGGAGATACTGAGGTCGTCCCTGCAGTGATGGGCACATGTTCATGGGATCAGGCAGAGCCTGGGTGATGGGACCCAGACCAGGTGGGATCTGTGGGCCCAGCTGAGCTGGCCCAGTTCAACCCTGTCCTGGGCTGGAGGGTCCCTCTCAGAGGAGCAAGGAGTGCTCCTGGAGCAGCTGGTCACCACAGCTGGGCTCTGCTCCTGGCATGGCTGGTGTTAGGGAACCCAGTCCCTGTCTGTAGGTCCAACTGCCATGGCCAGGGGCCAAAGCACAGCCCTGCTTGCGTGGGAGCTGGGGCATCACCCACCTGCTGCCACTGCTGCCACTGCTGCCACCTTCCCCAGGGCCTGCTGAGGAGGGCAGAGCAATTCCAAAGCCTTTGGCAGGGAATGGCAGTGGCCCCAGCTCCTGTGTGGCCATCCCTGCAGGGTCCCTCTGCCACCCTGGGCCGTTTTGCTGGCATCACCCGGGGGTCCTGGGCCCTCCCCACACTGGACACAAATGCACGGCAGCTCCTGGGGAGAGGGGGGGCAGTGGAGTGGTGGGCAGGGGTAAGTGGGTGGTCCAGGATGCTGTTGGAGGTTCCCAGCAGGACAGGCAGCTGTGACAAGCCTTCCCTGGGCTCTGCCAGACTCCCAGGGGCTCGTCCAGACCGTGACCGACCAAACAAAGGAATCGGCTCTTCCTTCGGGGATTGCAGAGGGGTCCCAGAGTTCCCCCCACGACACCTCCCTGTGCTGGTGGGGCCCTTCACTCAGGCAGAGCTGCCGGTGCTGTGTTGCTGGCACGGCGCTGGGGGCTCGGGGGGCCCGGTGTTCCCCAGCCCCACGGCGAGGAGACGTTCGATGGTCCCGGCCCCGGGGCAGGTACGGGCCGGGAGGAGGGCAAGGAGGAGCTGTGGGGGAGGGAGAGGGTGTGCTGCAGAGGGAGGTCTCGGAGCAGCTCCCTGTAAAGGCTGGAGCCGCTGAGGAGGAGGAGGGCTGGCAGCAGCACAGGTCGGGAGCAGCCGGGGTGAAGGTGGGTGGGCTGGACCCACCTCACCTACCTGAAAGACAAAGGTGTTCTGGGGGCAGGAGCTCTCTGGCAGAGAAAACAGAAGCAGGGGCTGGGGAGATGGGGCTGATCCGGAGGGGAGCACAGCCTGTCCCTCCATCCCCCTGCCTTGGCTGAGGGTTCTCCTGCTCGCAGGTGCTGCTCCCTGGGACCTGCTGGAGCTGAAGGGACGTGGAGGGGCCATGGGGGCTCTCAGTATCCTGGGCTGGCTGCTCCTGCTGCTGCTTCTGCTGCTGATGCCGGTGCCCCGGGTGGCAGGTGAGCACGGGGATGTCCCGGGGCACCGGGATGTCCCGGGGTAGGGGCAGGAGCCTGGGGACAGGATGGACCCGGGTGCTGGGGAGGTGGCAGGATGCAAGGCATGGGGGCAGCACATCAGCCAGGGTAGGCGGGAGAGCTGAGCCTGCAGCTGCCCCTCCTCTCCCGTGCCACCCCCTCCCCTCCCGTGCCCCCCAGGCGCCCGGCCCTGCATCCCCAGGGATTTTGGCCACGGCTCGATAGTCTGTGTCTGCAACGCCACGTACTGCGACACGCTGGACCCCCTGGTCCTGCCGGCCCCCGGCTCCTACGTCAAGTACGAGAGCAGCAAGGCCGGCAAGAGGCTGGAGAGGAGCGAGGGGAAATTCCAGCACAGCCTGCACACCCCAGGTACGGCCAGGTTCGGAGAGGTGGGCGGCGGTGCCACCGCAGGTCCCCCGGGCACCGCGGGCTGAGCCGGGCTCTCCCCTCAGGGCTGCTGCTGACCCTCAACGTCACCACGCTGTACCAGAGCATGAAGGGCTTCGGCGGGTCCCTCTCGGATTCAGCTGCCATGAACATCCTGCGGCTGTCACGGCCGGCCCAGGACAACCTGCTGCGCTCCTACTTCTCTGCGTGCGGTGAGCGGTGAGGGCACGGCAGCGTCGGCGGCTCGTGGGGTCACCGGAGGTGGCTGTGCCTGTCCCCGCTGCAGGGACACCCCTCACCTGGGCGCCTGCTCCGGTGCTGCTTGATGCTTTTCCCGCTTTTCCCACAGGGATCGAGTACAACCTCGTCCGGGTGCCCATGGCTTGCAGCGACTTCTCCGTGCGCCCCTACAGCTACGACGACATCCCCCATGACTATGAGCTGAAGCACTTCAGGCTGGTGGATGAGGACGTGAAGATGAAGGTGGGAGGCTGCAGCCGCTGCCATCGGCTCCTTGTCCCCTCTCCCACTGGAGCTCCTGCGTGTGCCGGGACCCCCGTGACCGGGTGCTGCCGAGCCCTGCACACAGTAGCAGGGTGTGTGGGGACAGCCTGTGGGAGCTGGCACCTCCTCCAGGGCACGTCCCGGCGCATCCTGGCTGGCACTGGCGGGATGAGGAGCCGGGGCACTGTGCCATGGGGTGGTGCTCGCTGGCTGCTGGTCCTGGCTGGGGTCTCTTGAGTGCTCCCCATAATCCGGTGCTGGGCCCTGTGGTTTTGGGAGGGCTTCAGCTGGAGCTGAGTCGGTCCCTTTGCTCGCTCCCACAGATCCCTGTCCTGCACAGAGCCTTGGCCATGAGCAAGCGGCCGCTGTTGCTGTTCGCCAGCCCCTGGACCGCCCCGGGCTGGATGAGGAGTAACGGGGACATCCGTGGGAAGGGGACGCTGAAGGGGCAGGCGGGGGACAAGTACCACCAGACCTGGGCCAACTACTTCATCAAGTACCACCCCCGGGGCAATACCACGGGACAGACTGCAGAGGGGGGCTGGGGAGTGGGTTATGGGGGCAGGCACAGCCTGAGGCTGCCCCTCTTCCCTGCCCCAGGTTCCTGGATGAATACGCCAAACACAACGTGACCTTCTGGGCGGTGACGGCGCAGAACGAGCCGCTGGCGGGGCTCCTGACGCCCCCCGAGTTCCCCACCATCGTCTTCACGGCCGCGCAGCAGAGGGACTTCATCCTGCGTGACCTGGGCCCCGCGCTGGCCCGCAGCCCCCACCGCACGCGGCTCCTCATCCTCGACGACCAGCGCATCCACCTCCCGCACTGGGCCAAAGTGGTGAAGAGCAGAGCCCCTTCCTCCCCTTCCACCTCCCGCCCCAGCCCCGGGGTTCATAGGAAATGGAGCCAGCAGCCTCTCCCAGCCCTGGAGACCGGGAGCAAACCGGGTCTGCCAGAGCAGGAGCCGGAGCCGGCTCCTTCGGGAGCAGCCGCCTCCGCGTGTGCCTGGCCGGAGTGGGGACAGGAGGTGGCACCCACATCCCAGATCCCGGCAACAGCACCTTCTCTGGGCAGAGTCTTGGCTGATTCAGCTTCCCCACACAGTGCTACAGAGCTGTTTGGGGAAGTCACCTTAAAGTAGGAGGAAAGAAAGTAATCCATGCCCCTGCCCCGGCGAGAGCTCCGGGAGGGCTCAGCATGTCTCTCCCTTGCTGCCAGCCACAGGGCTGGACCACCCTGGGGGGATGTGGGGGGAGGACCAGGTAGGAGCAGAACCAGGTGGGGGGTGATGGGCACCCCCAAACCCTTCCCACTGCACCCAGATGGGTGCCAAAGCCATGCTGGGGTGCTGTTGGGGTGCCGGATCCATGGTGGGGTGCTGCTCAGGGGGATGCAGTGCTGCAGGGAGGGGGCTGCAGTGTCCACAGGAGGGACCCCACTGGCACATGGGGTTCGTGTGTCCATCCCCACAGCCTCGGGGTGTGGGTGGTCCTGGTGTGAGGCATCTCCTTTGCTCCCCCAGGTGCTTGGCAATGCCACAGCTGCCCGTTACGTGGCCGGCCTGGGGGTCCACTGGTACATGGACCCCATTGTCCCGCCTGGCTGCAGCCTGGAGGCCACCCACAAGCTCTTCCCTGACCATTTCCTCCTCTACACGGAGGCCTGCAGTGGCGTCTTCAGCTTCCGCTTCGCCGTGTCCCTGGGCTGCTGGGAGCGAGGGGACCAGTACAGCCACAGCATCCTGACGGTACAGCCCCCCACGCTGCCCGCCCGGGGCTGGGGGGGCTCAGCCCTGCTCAGCCCCTTCCCCACCCTTCCAGGTCCTGAACCACTTTGTGGCCGGTTGGACCGACTGGAACCTGGTCCTGGATCTGGAGGGGGGGCCCAACTGGGTCAAGAACTTCGTGGACAGCCCCGTCATCGTGGACGGCAGCAAGGACGTCTTCTACAAGCAGCCCATGTTCTACCACCTGGGGCACTTCAGGTGGGTTGGGGGGAGCTCAGGTGCTGCTGCCAGCCCCAGACCAGGGGCACGACCCCTCTCCTGATCCTCTCCCCACAGCAAGTTCATCCCCGAGGGCTCCCGGCGCGTGGGGCTCCACAGCAGCCGCCGCTGCCTCCTCTGCCAGCTGGAGCATGTGGCCGTCCTGCGCCCCGACGGTGCCCTCGTCCTGGTGGTCCTCAACAGGTCAGCCTGGGCAGGGGGACAAGGGGGGACACTCTGCCCAGGCTGTGCCGACCTGCTCAGCCTCTCTCACCCCCCAGGTTTGGCTGGGATGTGCCATTTGGGATCCGGGACCCCGCCATGGGGTTCATCGAGACCGTGGCTCTGGCTCACTCCATCCAGACCTACCTGTGGCGCCAGCAGTGATGGCCGGGGCAGTGCTGGGGGGCTCCAGGGGTTAACTCTTCTCCCACCCTTTCCAGCACCCCTCAGTGGTGGAAGTGGGTGCTGACCCGGTGCTGGGGGAGCAGGAGGGACCAGGGGCTGAGCCCTTGTGCGAGGGGCTCCGTGTGCTCCCGGCCGGGGCTGCTGCTTCCCAGCCCCTCCCCTCCCTCCCAGCATCCCCCATCCCCCTGGAAGCTCCCTGTGCGCCTCTCCTGGACCACACTTCCACACGTGGCTCCCTCGAAACCTTCGCGTGTGTCTCGGGCGCCAAGTAAAGCCATGACGCGCTGCCTCCGGAATGCGCCGTTCCCGTCAGTGTTTCCTCTACGCGCTCGGAAATCGCTCGGTTTTCCTCGGCGAGGCGGCCCCGGGCCAGGGGTGCCCCGGGGGCTCCGGCCTCGTGGCCCGCGGGTGGCTCCTTGTTTATCCCTGCAGCTGGAGCCTCTCCGCCGCTGCCAGACCTTGATTCCTTCCAGATGTGCCGTTGGTTTTTCCCCGGCCCGCTTTCTTTGGAAGGGGTGGGGGGGATTTTTTTTTTTAAAACCCAAATGTCAGACACTCAGAAAGGTCGAGTAAATGATATCAGTGTCCCCCATCCACCGAACCTCATGGGCAAATTAGGGGTGCCCCCTCTCCCGGAGCTCATGCCACTGGCCACATCCACCCACCCAGCGCCGGGGTGGCCTCTGGACAGAGTCCCCTCTGTTCTGGCCACGGCCAGCACCGGCCGCAGCCTGCAGTGACCTCCCCGTCCTGTTTGCCTTCCCTAAATACCAGTTACAGTATTTCCCTGTGCCTTTGGGAACGTTACCAGCACCTTTGAAGTCCAGGAATGAGAAAGCCAGAGCGCTCCTTGGCAAAGGCCCCCGTGTGAGAGCCTCGGAGCTGCTGAGGTTGGGGAAAACGAAAAACCCAGAGGTTTAACAGCTGTTTTATTGGAGTGTGGCGTGAAGGTGGCACCGGGCTCTGCCCCAGCCCTGTTCACGGAGCACATCGGGCCATCCCAAGGTTTTGTCCATGTTACTGGGGAGTGCTGGTCCCAACAGCAGCCAGGCTGGGCTGCCTGTACTTGGAATCACAGAATAGAATCATGGAATTGTTGAGGTTGGAAAAGGCCTCCAAGATCATCCAGTCCAACCGTTCCCCCAGCACTGCCAAG
This sequence comes from Manacus vitellinus, assembly GCF_001715985.3. NCBI lineage: Eukaryota > Metazoa > Chordata > Aves > Passeriformes > Pipridae > Manacus > Manacus vitellinus. The sequence continues at coordinate 207,465 of NW_021939017.1, forward strand.
GCCACCACTAAACCCTGTCCCCAAGTGCTCCATCCACGTCTGTTAAATTCCACCATCCAGGGATGGTGACTCCACCACTGCCCTGGGCACCCTCTGACAGGGCTTGTCAGTCTTTTCCATGAAGAAATTTTCCCTAATGTCCAACCTAAACCTCCCCTGCTGCAACTTGAGGCAGTTTCATCTTGTCCTGTCCCTTGTCCCCTGGGAGCAGAGCCTGACCCCCACTCGGCTCCCCCCTCCTGTCAGGGAGTTGGAGAGAGCAAGAATGTCTCCCCTGAACCTCCTTTTCTCCAGGCTGAGCCTCCCCAGCTCCCTCAGCTGCTCCTGGTGCTCCAGACCCTTCCCCAGCTCCATTCCCTTCTCTGGACACTCCAACCCCCCAATGTCTTTCTTGTCATGTGGGGGCCAGAACTGACCCCAGGATTCGAGGTGTCACCTCACCAGTGCCCAGCACAGGGGCCCTGTGGCCCTGGTCCTGCTGGCCACGCTATTCCTGACACCACACTTCCCAAGGGATATCGGCGCTCTGCGAGGCAGGGGCGGCACACACAGAACCCCCACCCCGGGTGTTCGGCAGCGCCCGGGGACGCCTGTGCAGGGAAATGCTCCGGCACTGCCCCCTCCGGGCTGGCTCCCTGCTCCTGCCCATCCGGAACCGCAGCTGCCGCGGGGCCGGGACCTTCCCTCCCTGCTGAAAAACCCACTGGGAAAGTGGGGGATGCACCGGTGGGTGCGAGGATCCGGGGCGAGGCTGCAGAAATCACCCCCATCACCCCCACGGGCTGCAGAGTGTGCCGGGGGGTCCCTTCTCTGGCCGCAGCAGGAGGAGCAGGACCCTGGGGGTGAGGGACTGTGTTCCTCAGGGAAGGGCTGCAATTCCCGGGTGAGGGGCTGCAGACCCTGGGTGAGGGGCTGCCTCCCCGAGAGAGGGGTGAGGTCCCTGCAGACCCTGGGTGAGGGGCTGCCTCCCTGAGAGAGGGGTGAGGTCCCTGGGTGAGGGGCTGTGGTCTCTGGGCTGGGGGGTCTGTGGTCTCTGGGATGGGGGGGTTGTGGTCTCCAGTGAGGGGCTGCTGTCCCTGGCAGAGGGGCTGGGTTGTCTCCCTGACCATTTGCACCAGCTCCCCATGGGGACCCCAGCACAGATGCCGCTCCTACCGTGGCTCTGCCCCTCTCCTGTTTCTTCTGCTAGCCAGATGCCTGCAATTAGGAAGGATCCCAAATTAGAAGGTGTGGAGCCCAGACTTGTTTTGCAAATGATAAACTGCTGCAGCCAGCTCCACCCAGCCCGCTGTGGTGTGGGGCTCCAGCGTGGGGGGCACAGGGACAATGGGACCCTCAGCACTGCCCCCACTGTGCCCACCGCCTGTGGGGTCAGCAGTGGGGTTTCGGGGTCCCTGCCAAGGCTGGCTGCTGGTATGTGACCACCATGGCCTCAGCAGCACCGCTGGCCACGGGAGGGAAGGTGGTGGAGCAGCCACAAGCAGGACACGGGTCATGGTGGTGGCACTGACCAAGGGCAAAGCCAGACCACTGTCCAGTGGGATGAGAAGGGACCCTGGGTGGGCACCCTGCCCGAGTTGTCCTGGGGATACAAGGCTGCTCCCGTGGGGCTCTTCCCAAGGGGAGCACTGCACTGGGCGGGGGTGGCTGCAAAGGTCCTGTCTGGGGTGATGGAGGCACCTGAGGGGAGCTGGTGGGCATCCCTCTCCCCCAGCTTCCCTCTGGCCACCAGGACAGGTTCCAGGGAGAGCTTTGCAAATGCTGTGGTGTGTTGAAAGCTCATTGGAGACAGGTTGCAAAATCATCCCCAGGCTCCTCTTCAAACACGCAGTCCCATGAGCTGTCCCATCCCGAACTCACCTTTCCTGCTCCGCCAGACACGTCACCTCCCACCAGGCACAGCCAGGACGCAGGTCCCGGCGCCGCTGCCCCAGAGACGCAGCAAGAGGGGGTTTGGCAGCAGGTGAGTCCCCTGGGTCCAGGGAGGCTTTGTCAGCAGGTGGGAATGGGGAAGGGGATGGGGATGGGGGAAGCCCCAGGCAGCAGGACCGTGCTGAGGCCGTGGTGCATCATTCCCAGGCAGGGAGTGGGAGGCAGTGCGTTCAGAACAGCCACCTTGCCTCCCTCTGACAGGGGTCTCGAGATGTCCTCAACCTGGCACCAGGGTCAGGAGGCTTGGAGGTGGCATCTCCTATGCCCGCCTTGAGAGGCTCCTTGCCCAGCAGCATGGGAAGGACAGGGCAGGGTGCAAGCACCTGTGTGGAGCAGGGGAATGTGGGACCCTCTGTGCTGGGGGCTCGAGCCCCAGAGTGCTCTGGCTGGGAGAGTCTTGGCTGCCACGCACGTGGATTTGGGGGTGTGGACCTGTTTGCTTCTGGCCATGGCTTGGGAGGCACCAGGGACACATGAGCTGGCATGGCATGGCATGGCATGACACATCGTGGCATGGCACAGCAGAGCATGGCACAGCTATGGGAGCAAAGAGGGAGAAGGAGTGGGAGGGAGACAATGGGAGTGAACTGATCTGCGGGTACAGGTAAAGCTGGTGTGGGTGGCCGGAAACACCGGGCTGGTGGGGCAGCTCACACCCAGGGGCTGCACAGACCTGGGGTCTGCACAAACCTGGGGTCTGCACAGACCTGGGGTCTGCACAAACCTGGGGTCTGCACAGACCTGGGGTCTGCACAAACCTGGGGGGACTGCACCCTCGGCTGGGAGCCAGAGCTATTGGTGGGCACTGGAGGGGTGGGAGAGAAGGAGTGGGCAGTGAGCAGGGAGAGGAGGCTCAGCCCTGGAAGGAGGGTTCCCAAAGCCCCCCGGCAGGGGGGTGATGCTGGGGGTCTCCCTGCTCTGGGTCTCTGTCCCCGTGCGGGGCTGGGTCAGGGTGAGAGGAGCTGGGTGCTGACACCTTGCCCTGCTCCCAGCCCCGGTGTGTTCATCGACGTCGCCCAAGCCACTGCAGCAGAGGTGCCATGGGGCCAGGCTGTGCCAGCGTCCTGGGCTGGCTCCTGCTGGCACAGGCAGCCCTGCAGGCCACAGGTACGTGTCCCTGGGCTGTGCAGGGTGGTGGGTTTGGGGTCTCTGGTGGGTCAGAGGGGTGAGCTGGGCTCCTGCCGCAGCCCTCGGAGTCTGCCCGGTCTCTCCTGTGCCACAGGCGGCCGTCCCTGCGATGCCAAGGACTTTGGGCACGGCTCACTGGTCTGTGCCTGCAGTGCCACGTACTGCGACACGCTGGACCCCCTGGTCCTGCCGGGCCCCGGCTCCTACGTCAAGTACGAGAGCAGCAAGGCCGGCAAGAGGCTGGAGCGGAGCGAGGGGAGGTTCCAGCACAACGCCGAGAGCCCAGGTACCGCCACGGCCAGGACCTGCTGCCCACCCGGGACAGAGTCCATCCCACGCGGTGGCAGTGACTCTGTGTGTCCCCCCCAGATTTCCACCTCACCCTGGACACGGCGCAGCGGTACCAGAAGGTGAAGGGCTTCGGGGGCTCCATCACTGATGCAGCTGCCATCAACATCCAGTCCCTGTCCCAGGCTGCCCAGAACCACCTGCTCCGCTCCTACTTCTCCGAGGAAGGTGAGCCCGGGGCAGGGTGGCACTGCTGGGTGACAGGGCTGGGGGTGCTGCGCCCCCCAAATACACCCTGGCAGTGCCCATCACCACCCACCCTGTCCCCAGGCATCGAGTACAACCTCGTGCGTGTGCCCATGGCCAGCACCGACTTCTCCGTCCGCCTGTACACCTACGCCGACGCCGAGGGGGACTTCGAGCTCAGACACTTCAACCTGACGGAGGAGGACACGAGGATGAAGGTGGGTCCTGCAGGAACAGCCCGAGGGACCAGGGCTGCTACCTGGGTGGGATGGGATGGGATAAAATCAAGTTGGGACAGGATGGGATTGGCTTGGGATAGGATGGGCTTCGGAAGGGGAGTATCTTCCTGCTGATGGGGAGAGAGAAGGACTCATTCTTCCATCTGGATGGGATGGGATGGGACAGGATGGGATGGGAAGAGGTGGAGAAAGGGGGTACTGTCTCACTGATGGAGAGAGAAAGGCCTCATCCTTCTATCTGGATGGGAGACAGGATGGGACAGAATGGGATGGGACAGGATGGGAAGGAATGGGATGGGAAGGGAATGGATGGGGAAGGGGAACACCTTCCTGCCAGTGGGGAGGGAGAGGCCTCATCCTGCCCCCTGGCTGAGATGGGATGGAATAGAACGGAATGGGTTGGGGTAGGGAAGGGGAGCACCTTCCCGCCTCTGGGGAGGGAGAGGAGGACTCCTGCTGCCTGCACTGCCAGTGCTGGGGCAGACCTGGAGAGCTCTCTGCCATCCCACTTCTCCCCAGATCCCCATCCTCCGGGCGGCCCAGGCGGTGGCCAAGCGGCCACTGTCACTCTACGCCAGCCCCTGGACCTCCCCCGTCTGGATGAAGACGAACGGCGCGATGACGGGGAGGGGGACACTGAAGGGCAACCCTGGGGACAAGTACCACAAGGCCTGGGCCAAGTACTTCATCAGGTGAGGGGCCACGGGAGTGTGGTGGGTGCCCGGGATGCTGTGCCGGGGCTGGGGCTGGCACAGGTGTGATGGGGCCGTTCACCGTCTGCCCCACACCAGGTTCCTGGATGAATATGCCAAGCACAACCTGACCTTCTGGGCAGTGACGGCAGGGAACGAGCCCACGGCCGGGGAGATTGTTTTCTACCCCTTCCAGTGCCTGGGCTTCTCCCCCGAGCACCAGCGGGACTTCATCGCCCAGGACCTGGGCCCGGCGCTGGCCAACAGCTCCCACCGCCACGTCCAGCTCATCATCCTGGACGACCAGAGGGTGATGCTGCCCTACTGGGCCCAGGTGGTGAGTCCTCATGGCAGCTTCCCCAACCCCACAGTGGGTCTTCTGCCCCCACGGCAGCACTCCCAGCCCCACAGCAGCTCTCCCAGTCCCACGGCAGCTATTCCAGCCCTGGGCACTGGTGACCCCTTTCTCCTGCCAGGTTCTCAAAGACCCCGTGGCCGCCAGCTACATCAGTGGCATTGGCATCCACTGGTACCTGGACTTCCTGGCGCCCATCGACCTGACTCTCTCCATCACCCATCACCTCTTCCCGGACTATTTCCTCCTCTCCACAGAGGCCTCCACGGGCTCCTACTTTTGGGAGCCCAGGGTGGTGCTGGGTGGTTGGGACCGTGGGAGCAAGTACAGCCACAGCATCCTCACGGTAGGGCTGGGCAGGGGCCAGGGATGCACCAGCTACCCCCTGTGGCTCAGCACCGGGACTCAGCTCCATCCCCTGCCCCACAGAACCTCAACAACTACGTGACAGGCTGGACTGACTGGAACCTGGCCCTGGACATGGAGGGGGGCCCCAACTGGAGCAAGAACTATGTGGACAGTCCCATCATCGTGGACAGCAGCAAGGACATCTTCTACAAGCAGCCCATGTTCTACCACCTGGGGCACTTCAGGTGGGTCAGGGGCTGCTGGCTCCTGGCACCGGCTCCAGTGCCATTCCTGGCACCATGCTCAGACCCTGCTTGTCCCCACAGCAAGTTCATCCCCGAGGGCTCGCAGCGTGTGGGACTGGCCGTCTCCAAGAAGTGCCACCGGTGTGACCTGGAGCACTCGGCTTTCCTGCGCCCCGACGGCACCGTCGTCCTGGTGGTCCTGAACCGGTGAGTGGCTCAGCCCTGCGCCCTGCTGCACGGCCCCACTGCTCCCACCGAGCTCCATCCCCTCTCTCATTCCCCTCAGCTCCCCCACGGATGTGTCCTTCGGGATCTCTGACCCCCGGATCGGCTTCATCGAGGCCACGGCTCCCAGTGACTCCATCCAGACGTTCCTGTGGAAGCAGCCAGCCTAGTGCAGCTGCTGGAGGAGCAAAGTGCCAGCACTGGGAGCACGGTGCTGGGGGGGGCTTGGGGACGGGACCCCCATGGGGCTGGGGCTGCAGCAGAGCCCCTGCAGCCCCCTGTGCCCCAGGGGACCTGTTTGATCCAGGGGCTGCGACGCCTGCGCTTTTCTAGATGTTTTCATAAAATAAACAGGTTTTCTAAAGCCTCGCCTGCACCCCCCCCCCCCTTGGTGCCAGCTCAGCGGGCGAGCTGTGCCAGGGATGGAGGGGGCAGGTTTGGGGCTGATGGCACCTCCTGAGCCCCACGGGGTCCTGCCCTGCCCTTCTCCTGAGGGCATCCTACGGGCTTGGTGCTCCAGGATGAAGGGGACTTTCACCCCAAGGGGTGGCATCTTCCTCCTGTCTGCAGCATCCCCAGGGCAGGGCAGGCCCCGAAGCTGGCAGGGACTGCAGACCAGGAGCAGCCAGGACCCGCAGTCGGGATTTAGTGCAAAGCCCTGGCGTCGGCAGCTCCGGTTTCTCCCCGGCCAGAGCAGGCGGCTGTGGTTTCTGCTGCCGGAGCAGCCATCAGCCCCTCCAGCTAATGGGAACCGGGAGCTTGGGGCACATACTTCCTGAGTG
>NW_021939017.1:214803-215875 GCF_001715985.3 Manacus vitellinus
CCCCACAGCTGCAGGAGAAGGGACAGGGGATGCAGCTGAGACACCACAGATGCTTTTAGGTTCCCCCCGTGCCCAGTCCCCAGTGAGACCTGGGCCTGGGGCCAAGGGCAGAGCTGGGGGCAGGACATGCTGGTGCCCGCTGCAGCACTCCATCCTGGGCAACTGGGGAAACTGGGAAGGACCCTGAGCGTGCCGAGAGGACAAGAGGGAGGTTTATTGGCGTGGCAGGGACACTCCCGCAGTGAAGGCCGTGGTTCCTGGCAGGACAACGAGCGGAGCACCCACGGGGAATGATGCTGCCAGGCTCCCGGTGTAAAAAGAGTCAGTTCCAGGGGGCTGGGGGGGTGAGACAGTCACACAGCTCATCCTCACTCCTCCTCCTCYTCCTCTTCCTCCTCCCCCATGGCGATGGGCTGCCGGCCGGCCGGCCCCACGCCGCCGCGCTGGATGGACACGATGCCGCTCAGGAAGGCGTAGCCCAGCATGGCCACCAGCCCCACCAGCACCGACAGCAGCTGGTTGCGCCGTTTGTGGGGGTCCTCCTCTCCCTCACTGCTGTCCGTGCCCGCAGCCCGTGGGGCACCGGCCAAGGGATCAGCTGGGGGGACAGAGCAGGGATGAGAGGGGGGAAAGGTCACCCCGAGCCCGCAGGATGAGGTGGGGGACGGCCCTCACCTCCATCCCAGGGGAAGTAGAGGCTGAGGATGGAGGTGCAGTAGTTGCACAGGTTCTGCAGGGACTTCAGGTGCTGCTGCAGTTTCCCGTTGGGCAGCTTCGCCTTCAGGAGCGGCGCCAGGCGGCTGAAGACGAAGGCGTCGAGGGAGGCCGGCCTGGGGCACAGAGAGCCAGGGCTGGGCCACTGTCCCCACCCAAAGCCACTCGGACACACTGGTCACCTCCCAGCGCCCTGGGGGCACTGCCTCCAGCCCAAGGTGAGGATGGGGAGCAGTATGATCCCACCCCAGACCACTCCCACAGCCTGAATTCCTCACTCCCTGCTGCCTGGAACAGCCCTGTCCCACCCACAAAGCAATGCACAGGGGCTGTGACTCCCCTGCACACCAGGGGAGGC
>NW_021939017.1:220890-224551 GCF_001715985.3 Manacus vitellinus
GGTGCTCGGCTCCCGCAGTCATTGACCTGCTGCTGGTGAGCGAGGTGCGGCAGATGGCCAGCGTGGCCCACAAGATCCGCATGGAGCTCCTGACCGTCAACGACGTGTACCTCCTGTCCACCTTCCGCCTGCCCCCCAAGCAGGGGGGGACCCTCTTCGGCCTCTACTCCAAGAAGGACAACACGCGGTGGCTGGAGGTCTCGGTCGTGGGGAAGATCAACAAAGGTGGGTGGGTGCCCCATGTGTGGGGATGGGCTGGTCCTGCTCCTGCCCCAGTGCTCTGAAGGAAACAGGACTGAGTTCCTGCCGTCCAAGGGGCTCACGGGGAGCAGCAGTGGGTGCCTGCTGGTCCCGGGGTGCTGCCGGTGCCGGGGGGAGCTGACGGCCCCTCCCCGCTCCTCCGCAGTCCTGGTGCGGTACCTGCGGGAGGACAACAAGGTGCACTCGGTCAACCTGCAGCACGCGCACGTGGCGGACGGGCAGAGCCACTCCATCATCGTGCGCCTGAGCGGGCTGCGCAGGGACACGCTGAGCGTGGAGCTCTACGTCGACTGCAAGCAGATGGACTCCAGCGTGGGGCTGCCCGAGCTGTCCGAGATCCCCCTGGCCGAGGTGGAGGCCATCGAGGTGCGCACGGGGCAGAAGGCCTACCAGAGGATGCAGGTGAGTGCTGGGGGGACCGAGACCCCCACCACCGTGCCCTTGGAGATCGGCAGAGCCCCCCCACACTGGCTGTATCTCCCCACGTACATCAGGGGTTCGTGGAGTCCATGAAGCTGATCTTGGGCGGGTCCATGAGCCGTGTGGGGGCCCTGAGTGAGTGCCCTTTCCAAGGAGATGAGTCCATTCACAGTGCAGGTAATGGCTTGGGGGGCTTACGGGGTCACCTGTGCGTGCTGTGGGACAGGGAGGTGGGGGGTGACAGCACGGACGGGTGCTCCTGCCTCTCCTGGCCCAGGGTCCCCACACAGGTGGGAGCTCCAGCGCTGCTCACGTGCTGACCGGGAGTGACTGTGTGAGGTGATGCTGCCGGGGTGTGATGGCAGCATTTGGTAACATCTTGTCTCTCTCCTTGCAGTGACGAGTGTGCTGGCCTCCATCCTGGGTGAGTCCCTGCTCTGCTCTCCCCATTCCCTGGCCTGAGGCATTTGGGGCTCCACAGAGGCAGAAACCCTTCCACAGCCTGTCCCAGTGCCCCACATAGGGTGCATCAAAAGGCACGGGTTGTGTTATGGGGAAAGAGATCCTGTGTGAACCAGGGAGGAGAACAGGCTGTCAACTGCCTTGTCCTCCCAGCTCAGTGCTGGTGGGCAGAGCAGTCCTGGCCTATGTCCCCAGGGGGCTGTGTCTGTCCTGGGATTGACCCTGTCCTTTCTGCTGCTGGCAGGTGAGCAGACCAAGGCGCTGGTCACGCAGCTGACCCTCTTCAACCGGGTCCTGTCGGAGCTGCGGGAAGACATTAGGGACCAGGTGGGACAGTGGGGGGGTACCAGCCCTCCCTGGGCCGGATTTGCCTAGAGCACGGTGCCAGCACCCCCTGATGCTCCACGCTCTGCTGCCTTGCAGGTGAAGGAGATGTCTCTGATCCGCAACACCATCATGGAGTGCCAGGTCTGCGGTGAGTGCTGGCGAGGCTCTGCCCCCACCTCAGGGGGGCACAAAGGGCCGCCTTGTCTCACCCCTCATCTGCCTGTCCTCCCCTCAGGCTTCCACGAGCAACGGTCCCGCTGCAACCCCAACCCCTGCTTCAGCGGGGTGGACTGCATGGAGACGTACGAGTACCCCGGGTACCGCTGCGGGCCCTGCCCACCGGGGCTGGAGGGCAACGGCACGCACTGCACCGACATCGAGGAGGTGGGCACGCTCTGGGGAGACCAGCAGCCCCAGCACTGCCGGGGCAGTGCAGGCAGAGGATGCTTCCTCTCAGGAAAGGCCCTGCTGGGACAGCAGCAGCCACCCCGATGCTGTGCCCGAGGGTGAAGCCGGTCTCTCTTCCCGGTGCTGCAGTGTGCCCATGCCAACCCCTGCTTCCCTGGCTCCAAGTGCATCAACACGTCCCCTGGGTTCCGCTGTGAGCCTTGTCCCCGTGGCTATCGAGGCAACACCGTCTCTGGTGTGGGGGTGGACTATGCCAAGGCCAGCAAGCAGGTGAGTGAGGTGCCACAGGACTCCGCCGGGTCCCCGTGGGTACTCCAGAGTGTGGGGCACTGCCTGTGAGGAGGGCAACTTCCCAGGGGGGCAGGAATGGGCAGGGGAAGGCCCCAGGTGAGGGTTTCTCCCACACTGCTCGCAGGTTTGCACGGATATTGATGAATGCAACGATGGGAACAACGGCGGCTGCGACCCCAACTCCATCTGCACCAACACGCTGGTGAGCAGCGCTGTCCCGCTCCCTCCCTGGCTCCCGGGGCCACCCAGCTCCCCTCATCCCGCCCCTGCCCTCTCTCCCCCTCCAGGGCTCCTTCAAGTGTGGTCCCTGCAAGTCGGGCTTTGCGGGGAACCAAACGTCGGGCTGCGTCCCCCAAAAGTCCTGCAGCACCACCACCACCAACCCCTGCGACATCAACGGCTTCTGCTTGTTCGAGAGAAACGGGGAGATCTCCTGTGCGGTGAGCGGGGGACAGGGCTGGCAGGGGGCATGGGGGTTATGGCAGGGGCACCATTGGTCCTGCCAGGGCCCTTCCCAGCCCCTGGTCTCTTTTCTTCAGTGCAACGTGGGCTGGGCTGGCAATGGCAATGTGTGTGGGCCAGACACGGACCTGGACGGTTACCCGGACGAGCCCCTGCCCTGCATTGACAACAACAAGCACTGCAAGCAGGTGGGCTCCTGGAGGGGGCACAGGGGGTGTGGGGTGCAGGGGCTACAGCAGAGCTGTGCTCCAGACCTCATCTCCTCCCCTTCCCCGCAGGACAACTGCCGCCTGACGCCCAATTCCGGGCAGGAGGATGCCGACAACGACGGCATTGGGGACCAGTGTGATGATGACGCTGATGGCGATGGCGTCAAGAACGTGGAGGTGGCTGTGCTGGGGGGGTGGCTGTGATGGTGGCTCTGGGAGAGCTTCTCCTTTTGGCTCAGGCCTGAGTCCCTCAAGATGCTTCTCTTGGGGAGCAACAGGCTGGTGGCTCAGCATGCTGGAGACATCCTCCTACCCTGACCACTGGGGGACTGTGGCCTCTTGTCTGTGAGCCACCACAGCAGCAGCAGCATCCCTGTCCTCTTCCCCGCAGGACAACTGCCGGCTCTTCCCCAACAAAGACCAGCAGAACTCGGACACCGACTCCTTCGGGGATGCCTGTGACAACTGCCCCAACGTGCCCAACAATGACCAGCGGGACACGGACAGCAACGGCGAGGGGGACGCTTGTGACAACGACATCGATGGGGACGGTGAGTGGCTACTGGGGTGGCCTGGTTGTGCCAGGGGGGCTGTCCCAGTGTGTTGGGGAAGGGCATCCACCACCCAGTGCTGTCCTCGCAGGGATTCCCAACATGCTGGATAACTGCCCCAAGGTGCCCAACCCTCTGCAGACGGACCGGGATGAGGATGGTGTTGGGGACGCCTGTGACAGTTGCCCTGAAATGAGCAACCCCACTCAGGTATGGGGCAACCCACTCAGGGCAGGGCGCCTGAGGCAAGTGGGGCCTGGCCCGGTGTGG
>NW_021939017.1:230747-231689 GCF_001715985.3 Manacus vitellinus
GCAGGGCTGGTTGTGCCCAGCAAAGCCAGGACTTGGGGGCTCAAACCACGGCCCCTTCTCTGCCGTGTCCGGGGCTGGGCTGTGCCGGGACCAGCCGGAGCAGGCTGTGCCCGGGGCTCGCAGGCTGGAATGCAGGTGTGTCCCGGTGAGCACCCGGACCCCGGGCTCTCCTCCAGTGCCGCCGGCTCCTGCGGCACCCGCTGAGAACCTGCCCGGGAGCTGCCTGTGCTGGCCCACAGCCAGGCCAGGCGGGTCCGGGGGCACAGGGGGCACCCCACCCTGCAACCCACAGCAAAGGAGGCTTTACTGGGGTGGTGCCTGAGCCCCACGGCGTGGCAGGGTCACCCCAGGATCTGGGGGTCTGCAGGGCTGGTGCCAGTGCCCAGGTGACACTGCCTGGACCCTTGGAGGTGTCACACATGCCCAGCACCAACCACAGTCATGGGATATTCCTGAAGGTCTCGTGGGCAGCAGGAGCCACTGGTTCTTGGCTCGTGTGGATCACGATGCTTCCTGCAGTGTCCAGCTCTGTTGGGCAAAACCTTCCCAAGTCGTGGCTGCAGCTGCCAACTCCTGGTGTTTCCTCCAGGTACATGTGCCGTGCCCACGGAGACGACCGTGGAGATGGAAACGGCCGAAACGACCGCCACGGAGATGACCACGGAGACCACCACCCGCACCTTGACCGCTGCTCCTCCTGTCTTCACCAAAAGCACAGGAGGCAGCAGGTCCCCACCCGCTCTCTTCCCCCACGCCACCGTGTTCCCTGGCAAAAACACCACGGACTTCCAGTCTGGCAACCACTCCTTGGGCAATGGCACCGCAGTGCCCATCCCCAGCAGCCCAGCCATCTCCCACCCCAATGCCACCTCAAACAGCAGCAGCTGGGCTCCCCACCTGGGCACCAACAGCAGCTCTGCCGCTCCCACCACCGTGGATGGC
>NW_021939017.1:232059-233369 GCF_001715985.3 Manacus vitellinus
GTCCAGCTGCTCGCCCGCGTCCCACTGTCCTTCCGCATCATCAACAGGAGCTTCAACGAGAGCCTGCGTGACCCCACGTCGGAGCAGTACCGGAGCCTGAGCCGCACCGTCCTGAGCATGGTGAGTCCTGGGAGCTCTGCCCGCACCAGCAACCCCCCCCCGGCTGTGCCAGGGAGGAGCCCCCTCACCCTGGGGCTCACCCTGAGCATCTGCTCTGCCAGCGGCTCCAGCTGCGTGGGAATGGGAAGGGTGGGGTGTCTGTGGGGAGGTGACGGATGGGTGTCTGTGGGGAGGTGACAGATGAGGTGTCACCGTCACCCCAATGCTTCGTTCCAGTTTGAACACGTGTTCGGCTGCGCGGGCTGTGCGGGCACACAGACCTACATGGGGTGCAGTGAGCTGCGGTACAGGTGAGCAGTGGCAGTGTCCTGGCACACATATCCTGCCTGGTGCTGAGCCCCTCGGGGGGTGATCTGGGCACTGACACCTCCTCCCACACAGCCAGGGCTCGGTGGAGGTGCAGTCCACCCTTGTGTTTGGGAATGGCAGTGACACTGTCACCCCCAACGCTGCCGAGCAGCGCCTGAGGAAGAGCCTGGACCAGAATGGCTTCATCATGGGCCTGCAGCTGGACAGCATCCAGAGTGAGTGGGGGCTCTGGGACAGAGTGGGAGGGCAGATGGAGCCCGGGGTGGGGTCAGAGGGCTCTGCAAATGCTGCCCTGTCCTGTCTGGGGCTCTTTGGTGCTGAGACAAGCTCGGGGCTCACAGCAGGCAGAGCCAGTGCAGGTTCCCAGTGCCCACAGTGGGCAGCACTAGAAAGAGCAAGTGGACTCCGTGGGGGAGGGCTCAGCCCCTGATGCCCCATCCCGGGGGTCTCTCAGGGCTCTGTCAGTCTCTGCCCATGGTGCAGACTCAGCTCTGCTCCTTTCAGGCTCCACAGAGGTGACGTCCCCAGCACCGGTGCCCGTGGTCCCAGACTGGGCCATTGCTCTGCTGGTCCTGGTCAGCATCCTGGTGCTGCTGAGCCTCTTCACCTGCCTCCTCCTGATGGTGAGGTCCAATCCCCATCCTCACCCGTGTTCTGCCAGTGAGTCCCCTGTCCCCATGCCCCAGGCCCTGACCCCTTCTCTCTCCCCCAGTCCTCCTGCACTTGCCGCCGGAAAAGCCGAGGGAAGCTGGACCTGCTCAGCCAGAAGGATTCCTACCACCCCATGGCTGAGTACCTCCAGTACCAGAGCCACGGGCGCTACGTGTCCCCCAACAGCAAACCCAACCCCTACAGCCAGGTGAGAGCGAGACCCCCATCCC
>NW_021939017.1:234734-235832 GCF_001715985.3 Manacus vitellinus
GCCGGGGTATATTTATCACAGTTACAATAAAAGGATGGGGGCAGCCACGTGTCCCCAGGGCTGTGCTGGGGGGCTCCCCTTGGGCTGTGACAACAGGGGGTGACTCCAGCTTGGGCAGTCGCTCTCACTTCTCAATCCAGGCAGTCCTGGGGTTGGTGCCGGGGGTGTCACTGTGCCCCCAGTCCCTGTGTCCCTCTGGGTGTGACGTGTCTGCTGGGCCCCATCCCTCTGAGCCCTCCTGCACTCTCGGTTTCTGTTCACGATCTGACGGGTCTCGTTTGACGTTTGACACGTCCCGTTTCCCCACGGCTGCACAGCTGGAATGTGACAGAGCCGATGGGGCCGTGCAGCTGCACGGGCTGCACGTGTGTCACCGGGTGCATGTGGCATGTCCTGCCCCCCTCCCCTGCCTGCTCCAGGCTGGAGGTCCTCCAAACCCTGAGGGAGCCCCAAAAATGCACAGCTGGAATGTGACAGAGCCGATGGGGCCGTGCAGCTGCACGGGCTGCACATGTGTCACCGGGTGCATGTGGCATGTCCTGCCCCCCTCCCCTGCCTGCTCCGGGCTGGAGGTCCTCCAAACCCTGAGGGAGCCCCAGAAAGGCTTTGGGGGCTGCTGGAAGGAGGGGGGCACGGCTGGAAGGTGGGATGTGCCGAGGGGCAGCATGGTGGCCCCAGCAGGGCTGTGTGTTGGGCTGTGCCGGGGAACAAGCCTTGGGAATGCCATGCCTGGAGCACAGTGCTGGCCCTCTGGCAGTCCCAGTTTGGGCTGGGCCCATCCTGGGCACTGGGAGGGTTTTGGCAACCACTGAAAAGGCAGAAAAACAAGGAACCAAACCTTCCTCTAAGAAATTCCATGTGGGTGCAGGCACAGGGCCAGTGTTTGGCCAGGAACACCCTTGGGACCAGCCCAGTGGCCGGTGGACAGCTCTGGGTGGGGGACACTGCTGTGCCAGGTGCCCAGAGAGCCTGGTATGTGCTGGGAGGTGTCAGAGCTGTGCTGGGCTGTTGGTGAGAGGCTGGGGGGCCTCTGGGGAAAGGAGGGCTGCCCAGTGCCCCGAGGCTCGGCTGTGGGGTGGGGGGTGCACTGATGGGGGG
>NW_021939017.1:237572-238651 GCF_001715985.3 Manacus vitellinus
TCCTGCTTGTTGGCCACCAGCTCCTGGAGGTGCAGGGCCCCGCCCCCGATGAAGCAGAAGGCGGGGCAGACGGGCCCCGAGCAGTCCACGCCGCACTCCCAGAGCTCGCGGAAGGACACGGCGTCGTAGAAGCTCACCTTGCCCTGCTCGTAGTCCAGGCAGATGCCGATGCGGGGGGGCAGGGGCACGGTGCAGCCGTTGGGGTCGCGGGAGGTGAGCGCCGAGCCGTGCGACAGCAGGATCTTGCCCATGCCGATGGTGAGGAAGGCGTAGGGTGGCGGCGCCTCCACCGTCGTGTCCTCGGCCCCGCTGTCGTGGCCGCTGTCGGGGTCGTACCTGCAGCAGGAGGACAGGTGAGTCCTGACACCGACACACACGGGACGGGACGGAGCTCCCCCCACACCCCAGTGCCTGCTGTGGAGGCAGGAACAGGCAGAGGACCCTCCCTGCCCCCCGTTCACCGCCCCGCTCACCTGGGGCTCACCACGTCCTGCGGCACCTGGAACCACTCCTGCAGCTTGCTCTCCAGCCCCACGCCCACCTTCACCAGGTAGGAGCTGGGGTCCACGCAGCAGGCCCAGTAGCTCTTGCCCTGGGTGATGGCCACGTCGCCGATGACCAGGTCGATGGAGAGGTGGCAGCTGGTCATCAGGCGCTCGGCGGCGAAGAGCATGGGGATGCCGGGGACGCTGCGCACCGCGCGCTGGTCCTTGCTGATGGCCAGCCGGTCCCGGTTGAAGCCCCAGCGGTTGTCCAGGAAGAAGTTGAGGACTGCGGGGAGGAGAGGAGGAGGAGGGTGAGCGGGATGACACCCCGGGGCGCTCTGCGGGTGCTCCGAACCCCCCGGCCCCGCTCACCCGGGGCGGGCGGCGTGTGCAGGTAGATGTCCTCGCTGTACTCCCCGAAGCCCGCCTTGTTGTAGCCCTTCACCCGCAGCACGTAGACGCTGTCGGTGTCCAGGTACTCGACGAGGGCGCAGGTGCCGCGCACCTCCTCCCGCCGCTGCCACAGCTTCAGCCCCTTGGCCTTGGCGTCGGTCTTGCGGAACTCCACCGTGTAGTGCCAGGCGGGCGGCGAGT
>NW_021939017.1:247695-248935 GCF_001715985.3 Manacus vitellinus
CTGGCACACACGTGGCACACGTTGTGGGTGCAGGGCAGTGCCAGCGGCTGCTTGTACATCTCCTTGCACACCGGGCACACCAGCTCCCGCTCCATGTTCTTCATGCTGGTCTGAGGGCAGAGAGGGGAGCGTCGCCCACTGCCCATGGAACGGGGCTGGCACCACATGGGACCAGGGCTGGGATCAGCACCAGGGCTGGGATCAGCATTAGAGCTGGGATCAACATCAGGCCAGGATCAGCACCTGGGCCAGGATCAGGGCTGGGATCAGCACCAGGGCTGGGGTCAGCATTAGGGCCAGGATCAGCACCAGGGCCAGGATCAGCAGTAGGGCTGGGATCAGCACCAGGGCCAGGATCAGCATCAGGGCCAGGATCAGGGTTGGGACTGGCACCGGGGCCTGGACCAGGATCGGGGCTAGGACCAGCACCAGGGGCAGGGGCAGGGCTGGGGCCAGCACCATCAGGGTCAGGATAAGCATCAGGGCTGGGATCAGGGCCGGGACCAGTATCAGAGCCAGGATCAGCATCAGGACCAGGATTAACATCAAGGCCAGGATCAGGCCTGGGACCAGTATCAGGACTGGCACTGGGGCCAGCATCAGGATGTGGCCCAGGGCTGGGCTGGAGTTGGGAACTGAGGCCACACCAGGACCAGGACTGAGGCTGGCACCGGCACCAGGACCAGGACCAACATCATGGCCAGGATCAGGCCTGGGACCAGCAGCATGGTCAGGATCAGGAGCAGCACTGGGACCAGGGCTGGGATGGGGCTGGGGGCTGAGGCTGAGACCACAGCAGGGTCAGGATCGGGCTTGGGAACAGCACCAGAGCCAGGACCAGTATCAGGACCAGGGCTGGGGTGGGGATGAGGACTGGGTCCAGCATCACAGCCAGGATCAGGCCTGGGACCAGCAGCTTGGTTGGGATCAGGAACAGCACTGGGACCAGAGCCAGGATGGGGCCCAGGGCTGGGATGGGATTGGGGTTGGGACTGGGCCCAGAGCAGGGCCAGGATCGGGTCAGGATGAGGACTGGCACTGGGATGGGAATGGAGACCACCACTGGGATCAGCACCAGGATGGGGCCCAGGGCTGAGACGGAGATGGAGACTGGGGCTGGGATGGAGATGAGGACCAGCACCGGGACCAGTGCCAGGATGAGGGCTGGGATGGATGCTGGGATGGAGCCCGGGGCTGGGATGAGGATGGGCTGGGGCTGAGGGTTGGGATGGTGCTGGGG
>NW_021939018.1:0-1951 GCF_001715985.3 Manacus vitellinus
TCAATTACCAATGGCAACCAGCATATATTCCCGTTGCTACAGTTAGTTACCATGGCAACCATAATACATTCCCATTCCTACTGTCAGTTACCATGGCAACCATAATACATTCCCATTCCTACTGTCAGTTACCATGGCAAACATCATACATTGCCATTTCCACAGTCAGTTACCCTGGCAACCATCATACAGTCCCATTGCTAGTATCAGTTACTATGGCAACCATCATCCAGTCGCGTTGCTACGGTCAGTCACTATGGAAACCAGCATACAATCCAATTGCTATGGTCGGTTACCATGGAAACCATCATACATTCCCATTGCTACAGTCGGTTACCAAGGCAATCATCATACATTCCTATTGCTATGGTCAGTTACCATGGCAACCACCATACATTCCAACTGTTACAGTCGGTTACCATGGCAACCACCATACATTCCCAGTGCTATTGTCAGTTACCATGGTACCCATCACAGATTCCATGGCTGTAGTCGGTTACCATGGCAACCATCAAACATTCCCTTTGCTATGGTCGGTTACCATGGTAACCATCACACATCCCCATTGCTGTAGTTGGTTACCATGACAACCATCATATGGTCCACTGCTACAATCAGTTGCCATGGCAACCCTCATACAGCCATGTTGCTATGATCAGTTAGCATGGTATCCATGTGAATTCCAGTTTCCATGGTCAGTTACCATGGCAACCATCATACAGTCGTCTTGCTACAGTCGGTTACCATGGCAACATCATACATTCCCGTTCCTGCTGTCAGTTACCATGGAACCATCATACATTCCCATTGCTACAGTTGGTTACCATGGCAACCATCATACAGTCCCATTGCTATAGTCAGTTACCATGGCAACCAGCATACAGTCCCATTGCTATAGTCAGTTACCATGGCAACCAGCATACATTCCCATTGCTACAGTCAGTTACCATGGCAATCATCATACTTCCCACTGCTGTGGTCAGTTACTATGGCAACCAGCATACATTCTCATTCCCATGGTCAGTTACCATAAGAACCACCACACATTCCCATTGCTACAGTAGGTTACCATGGCAACCATCATACATTAGCATTGCTATGGTCAGTTACCATGGAAACCATCATTCAGTCACGTTGCTATGATTGTTTACCATGGCAACTAACATACATTCTCGTTGCTACGGTCAGTTCTCATGGAAAACATCATGCATTCCCCTTGCTACAGTCAGTTACCACGGCAAACAACATACTTCCCACTGGTACAGGCCATTACCATGGCAACCACAATACATTGTCGTTTCTATGGTCAGTTACTGTGGTAACCATCATACATTCCTGTTGCTACAGTCAGTTACCATGGCAAACATCATACTTCCCACTGCTACGGTCAGTTACCATGGCAAGCATCAATCATTTCCGTTGCTACAGTCACCATGGTAACCATCACACATTTCCATTGCTACGGTTTGTTACCATGGCAACCATCATAGATTCGCATTGCTATGCTCGATTATCATGGTAACCATCATAAAGTCACATTGCTATGGCCAGTTACCATGGCAACAAGCATACATTGTGGTTGCTACAGTCAGTTACCATGGCAACCAACATACATTCCCATTCCTATGGTCAGTTACCACAGGAACCATCATACTTCCCACTGGTACAGTCGGTCATCATGGCAACCATCATACATTCTCATTGCTACTATCAGTTACCATGGGAACCATCATACCATTCACTGGTACAGTCGGTTACCATGGCAACCAGCATACATTGCTGTTCCCATGGTCAGGCACCATGGCAACCATCACACATTCCCATTGCTATGGTCGGTTACCATGGCAACCAGCATACCTTTCCATTGCTACAGTCAGTTACCATGGCAACCATCAGACATTTCCATTGCTATGGGCAGTTAACATGGCAGCCAGCATACATTCCTGTTGCT
>NW_021939019.1:0-1950 GCF_001715985.3 Manacus vitellinus
CTGCTTTTTAGTCAAGTGGTGCTATGTTTTGAGTTCAATTGCCTGGCATAGCTTCCATCAAAAATTCTTCAAATATCCCAAGATCCAAAGACCTTCCTAATCTGAGCCCTTAAAATACTGTTGTCTTGGAATGATATAATACTTTAAATAGCTGTGTCCTAAACCTAAAAGGAATTTCCAAACCATGACAAATAGTTGGTTGTGAAAGTTGATGTGGTTCATACTTTCATCTGTTGATGTTCTTCATTAAGCAATTGGGTTCCAGTATTCTGTTCTGCTTCTCTTCTGTATGCCTGCTTCTCTTCTGGTCTCACAAAGTCAACACCAGAGTAATTTGAGAAGCTAAGAGATTGAGTTTTATACTTGTGACTTCTGTATGTTGTTGGTGCATTGTACACTAATGGGAAGCTGCAGTTCAACCTCTCGGCCTGCTGGGAACTTGGTCTTGGAGACTGGTTGGGGTGTTTTCACTTCTGGTAAAGTTCATGTAGAAGTTACTTTCTGTTGCCTATCTCAGAGAAGCAACTAAGGATATTAATGCCTTCCAATACCATAGTAAGTCCTCAGTTATGTAGACTTGGCCACTCTCATCATGATTTGGTATGTTTTTTGTTGCTGGGTAATATAAAACCCTGCTGGTTTATTCACTGATTGTTTCTTTTCCTTCCATCTCATGTAGATTACTGACTAAATCAAATTTTAAGAGTTTCTACAAACTCTTCTTAAGCATCTGAAAAAAATGTTAGAAAACTAAAACTGTCACTCTACCTCTTCCTATGAGGTTTTGTTTGGGTTTTTTATCTTTCCTTAGGAGAGGCCAGGAATCTTTGATCTGCATCTCCCTATCATGATGGGATAGGAAGAACTTGTGCTCTTGGGTGCCATTTGGAAAAATAGGATAGCAGGAAGTATTTATGTTATAAATACAGAATACTTTATTCCTTTGCTGCTTAAGCCATAGTTTGAAGGCCACAGCAGGTAGGCAGACATAATTGAATATCTGCTCTTTCCTCTGGCCATATTGCTTTCAAAAAAGGAAAAAACCCCTTCCACCCTGGATATTTCACTCTGCTTCTTCCAATAGTTATTCAGATGTCTAGTAAGGCAAAATGCCTTACATAGGTTTGCTGAGTCATCAGGAAAATAGCCTTATGGCAGCAAACTGTGAATGTGACTTGAAGAAAACATGTCTTTGAGTATCTTTCTGCAGAGCTGGCTGTAGTCAGAGGATCTTGACAGGATCCAGTGTAGCAGGATTTCACTGTCATGGGTATCTTCAGTAGTGCTGCTGCCTGTATCTAAGTAAAATGTGACATGTACTGGCTTACCTGAAGACAACTTCTCTTTGCACAGCATAAAAATAGCTTTAAGGTGAAGCTTTTTGTTGGCAACTGAAACACTATGTGTGCCAGTTAAAAAAAAAATCACTGAATGTAGTATGAAATCTATGGGAACTGTAGATTCATGTTGCATGAGAAATTTAGCATCCCTCTGTATCAGTGGATGAGTAGGAAGAAGGAAAAACTTCTGTACTAATAAGATTATTATATATTTAACTACCTATTACAGAAATCTGAAGTTTTAAAAAAAATCCTGACGGAGCTTTTATTTGCAAAGATGATGAGTAAGGGATATCTTATGGAAGCTTTATTGTATGCAGTGCTGTTCTGGCTGAACTTGCCCATCACTAAGGAATACACACTGATGTGACAGACTAGTTATTCTGGGCCCAGAATGCTGAGGCTAAGGAGCTTGTATAGCCTTTTAGGCAGCAGCATCTATCAAAAGTTTGCTACCCTGACTCAACTATCTAGCATTCAGGCTTTGCTAATTTACTGGGTATTCTTTTATCTCCTGATTTGAGGTAGGGAGAGAATGTAATGCAGACAGTGTCTGTTCCTATGCAGTTCTTTCCTTCAGGAGAAGCAGTGATCTGCCCACCGAACTGTG
>NW_021939020.1:0-1940 GCF_001715985.3 Manacus vitellinus
GTAAACAAACTACTATTTTCAATTAAACAAGATTTTAAATTCATGCTTGAAATTATCATATTCATAAACAATAAATATTTCTCATAATAATTCATAAATAATTTCTCCAAATCCAAGTGAGAAATCAAAATCCAGACCAGTGTATGTGCTATCTTGAGCATCAAGGAAATTTGAAGATACAGTCTAATTTAAAATCACAGATACACAGATGTAGTGCCCCTACAACCCAAGTGAAAATTAAATATTTGTACAGCCACTGAAAGTTCTGAGGATCAAAAAAATGAAGCACATTTAAACTACTTTCAACTATATGTTTCCACCAAATAAGGACTACGTTTCCATCTTTCAAATGTGTAATATTTTGCTACTTTGGGTTAAAACCTTTCTTGTTTCTTTTCTTTAATTTTTTTTCATCAATCACAATGAATAAAGGAATAAGGAGTAAAAGGAAATGAGATTCCAAGGTTGTTTTTCCCCTCATTTTAGTCATCTGCTCTACACGAAGCTTTTGTTTTATTTGAATTTCCTAAAAATCCCCCCTCAAATTTCAAAAACCATCTGGAACAAAGAAGAAAAAGCAAAGGGGAAGGAAATGAGAGTACTAATATTTGTGTGCCGTTCACTGCTCCTAACTCTTTGGAATTTTTTTTAAAGTGGATCAAAGAACTTCCCAGGTATTTTGTACAACAAATTCCTTTAACATCTTAATCCTATAAGAATGTCACTATTTTCCTGTAGTCACTGATGAAAAATCTCATTGGTTTCAAAGTTTATTTTTGCTATTCAACAACGAATTGTAGTCAGATAAGAGTGACATGAAACAGCATAAATTCCCTTAATTACTTGATTTTTAATTCATTTGACAAGTTTTATCTTCTACAGGCTAAATCCTTGTATTTGATTTCTTTTCTATTGCACTGAAAACCCTCAATTTATGAGACAAATGAGAGAATAAGAAGACCACTGACATGAACTAAAAAAACACTTTGTTGAATAATTCTTGTCAAGTGAGAAATAATTTCAATGTTGTCTTCCCCATACATAAGCTTCCTAATGCAAGTTATTTTTCTAAAGAACTGCATGAGCCAGGTTCTAAGTCAAAGCTTTACTGTTATTACAGCTGCTTAAATAGTTACCAGGTGAAGACAGAGTCCCTAATGTTTCTTAAGTTAATGAACATTTAGCAGAGGTCTCTTTAACACCAAGAAGTACAAGAGCATGTAAATACAGTAAACCTTTTCCCTGAGCTTCCAGTTGAGAACAATTATCTTTGTCAGTAACTGACAGCAATTGATTTACTGTGATTTCAACACTAATTATGCCCATAGGGAGTCACCGTTCTGATAAATTACTATTTAYCTTCTCATGTGGAGCCTAAATAACGTGATCACAGTTTTCTGAATAGCACTGTCTCTTCGTAACAACGTCACACATCTCTGAGAATATAAAGAACAGATCAATTACTAGTATCTCCTTATTTCTTTGTTTATTTGCTAGTGGTGGATCCTGGAAGACATGAACAGAAGAGCCACACTGTGATATAAGAAGGGATAATTTTTTGCTCTTCAAGTTACATTCAGAAAAGGTAAATTAACTATAGGCTGTTGCTGCACAGTATCTATTAAGATGATAAAATGAGGCTACAGCTGCCTGAACTGTGAATTTTGGATTGYTTTAATGATTTCTTACATTTTTAACTTTAATCTCAAATGAGTCCAAAGAGTAATGTTTGAGTTCTGAGAGAGAAAATCTGCTTGAGGGAAGATGCTCAAGAGCAAGCAAGCTAAGCTACACGGTAACTGATGCTTCAACAATTTACAGTAAGATGACCTCACCTTAAAAATGTCAACCTTTAGCTAAAAAACAGAGCATAAACTATTGAACACTGTGGATCCTTTGACCTTGTAACATAAAAATCTAGAAATTACAAACAACGTCTT
>NW_021939021.1:0-1943 GCF_001715985.3 Manacus vitellinus
TTGAGATAAGAATAGTTAAATAATTGAGATATAGGAAAACATAATAACAATAATATAAATAATATCAATCATAATAGGAATGAAAAGGAGAGAGAAAGAGAAGAATAAAACCCAAACAAAACAAACAATGCATAATACAATTGTTCAACACCCATGGATGGATGCCCAGCCTGTCCCTGAGCAACAATTTCTGGATCCCGACCAAATCCCATCAGCTTATATACTGAGTATGACATTGTATGGTATGGAATATCCATTTTACCAGTTCAGGTCAGCTGTCCTGGCCACACTTCCTCATGGCTTCTTGTGTATCTCCTCACTGGTAGAGCATGGGAAACTGAAAACTCCTTGACTTAGGGTAAGCACTACTTAACCATAACTAAAACATCAGTGTATTATCAACCTTATTCCCATACTAAATCCAAAACACAACACTGCATCAGCTTCTGAGAAGAGAATTCACACTATCCCAGCCACACTATCACCAGGTCACTGGGAATGAAAACAAGGAAATCTGACACTTCTCTGCAGTGACCAGTGACAGGGGACTCAAATTGAAACACATGAAAATCCATCTGAATACAAAAATACACTCTCTTATTGTGATTGTGGTCAGACCCTGGAACAGGACACTCAGAGAATTTACAATTCTCTGTCCTGGGAAATACTCAGTACCCAGTTGGACAAGGTCCTGGGAAACCTGCTCTAGCTGATTGTACCTGAGCAACTGGGGACACAGGAGGGGGAAGAAGGGGTGTATGGGCAAGATTACCTGCAGAAGTGCTTTCCAGTCTCAACCAACCTGTGACACTGTGAAGCAGGGGCTTAAACATAGTCATAGCATGTCTTCCAACTGTTGTCCCCATCACAGAGCACATTTTTTGCATTAAAGCATACTCAGAGGATTACCATGGTGCCAGAATCTGTAAGTGTGACAGCTATGTTGTCAAATGGTGGGCAGGAAAACAAAAATATAATGCTCGTCCAGAGACTGATCTTGCAGAAAAATAACAAATGCGATTTTTCAAAATTTACTTTACAGCCAGTAATAGAACTGGATCAGCAGGAAAACAGAGGAATCTTGTCTTGTTACTGTGTGACAGACAAAATTCTCTTTTCCCTTGCTCTTGCAGCCTTTCATTCCCTCTGCTGAGCCAGTCTGACCAGCTTTTTCAGGTTTTGTTGTTGTTCTTTTTCAATTTCTATTAACTTCCCCTGTTATTTAGTACCTGCCTGTCTTCTATAAATGCAATTTTCTCACAATGATTACATCTTCCTTTCCTAAATTTTTTTTGTGTTCTTTTTTTTTTTTTTTAAATGTTCTAAATGACTTTGTAAGCCATGCAGTATTTCAGCCTTTCTATGTGGCTATGCCTTCTATTATATACTGCTGTTACCAACTAGGATGCAGTGTAAGTCACCTACAGTCTTCGCTGACAGGTACTGCACAAATGAGAGTTCCTGCAGCACAGACAATGAGAAAAGAAGAAACCTCCACTCTTTACAAAATCTTTTGATGCCAGGGGGAGGAATTAAAAAGAAACCCAACTGTCTTCCTGCAGTCTCTTGTGAATTACTTTGGAGTTGACATGAATGACGAATAAGTGACTATCAGTACTGTGTGAATTTAACTTCAGACAACTGACAGAAGGTATGACAAAACCCCTTTTTTTTTTCTTTTTATTACTTATTTCACTTTGCTTATGCTTAGTTTTTATATCATCTATCCCATTGCTTCACCTTCTTACAATACAAGATACCTTATATTTATGCAGTCCCGACTTAAATTTCTTTAACAAAACCAGTTTGTGATTTCAGAACTGCTTGTATGATCTCAATTTTACTTATATTTTCTTGAAGTTTCCATCATCTGTTAGTGATAATGCAGTAATACTGTTATTTCTTGAAGATAAATTGTCTGAAGTGCTTTAAGTACGTCATAG
>NW_021939022.1:0-1942 GCF_001715985.3 Manacus vitellinus
TTTAATTCAGGGATTAAAAATACACACTCACAACATACTGCACGCCACAAGGACTAAGTCAGTGACACTTCAAAATCATCACAGCTTTTAGAAAGCTGAGAAGGCATTATTTGGGATTTAACCAAAAAACATCTTTTTGACTGACACAACGCCACCAGCTGATGGGAAGTTCAGTTCTCTCCCCACCCCCACCCCCAATGTCCTATAAAAATAAGTGATGGAAAACAAAAAAAAAAGAGAGATCATAGTGAAAAAGTCTCTTGGCTGTCAAAACATCCATCAGCAAAATGAAAAACAATGTGGACATCTCACACTTAGCACTTCTTACTGCCAGAACCAAGACAGAAATATTCCAGTTTAGGATCTGGACAATAAATCAAAGAGCCAGCCTTGGAAAATTTTCTCTTAGTACCAAGAAAAGTTTCCTTGCTACCTACAGAGATGAGACCCACTTACAATCCTCCAAAGCTTTTATTAAGGCTTTCTTTGCACATGTGCTATTTTTTCCCCCTCTCACAATATCTCACCGCAGGTGGGAACGGGAAAAAATAGTCTGCAGCCTAGTAATTAAATAGGCTTGGTTTTAATACTGCAAATTACAGCTAAACGCAACTGTCTCAGGTATATATAACGCTCCAATCACTGTCACACCTCAGTGCTCTTCCCTGGGAGCTGGATTTAGTCTCTCATCCCCCTGCAAAGCGTGCAGTGGGATTATTTTCCTTACAGTGGAAGGGCTGGAGGAGTGGGGGGAACCTCCTGGGCACCCCATGGACACCTTGTTACACAACACCTTTCTGGGGTGCCCCAAGGCCAAGCTGGAGAATGAGCTCCCCCCACGTTTTAGCCCTTCAGGAGCTTCTCAGACCCTCACAAAGGTGTTGCCCGAGGTGCCCCCTCCCCAGCCCAGCCTGGATCCCTTCACCACGAGGTCTGGGCAGTCTCCAGCTTGGCAGCAGGACCTTTCCATGGGGTGGCTCTTTGTTGTTGGTGCTTTATTTCTTTCACTCCCTGCTCAGGATATTTATAGAGAGCAATCACAGGACGTCTCAGCTTTCACTGCCCAGGTGGGATAAGTCAAAAATCTCCTCTTACAAGACAAATTCTTAGTTCCTCCTCCCTCACTCTGTTCTGGTTTGGACCCATTTGCTGGACACAGGTGACCAAAAGAACGTGGACACTGGTATATGGGCTCTTCCCAAGATGTCAGAGGGAGGTTTTAGAAGGGTATGTGATGATAGAAAAAGGGGGAATGACTTCTCACTGCCAGAGGGCAAGGATAGATGGGATATTGGGAAGAAATTCTTGGCTGTGAGGGTGGGGAGGCTCTGGTACAAGTTGGGTGCCCCTGGATCCCTGGAAGTGTCCAAGGCCAGGTTGGAGCGACCTGGGCTGGTGGAAGGTGTCCCTGCCAATGGCAGGGGGTGGGACTTTAAGGTCCCTTCCAATCCAACCCATTCTGTGATTCTGTGTTAAGATGGGTCTTTATGGAAAATTGCAAGTACTTCAGTGTTTGCTGGAAACTCTCAAAGGGCCAGACCTGGGATGGAGTTGATGCTTTAGATCAGTG
This sequence comes from Manacus vitellinus, assembly GCF_001715985.3. Lineage (NCBI taxonomy): Eukaryota > Metazoa > Chordata > Aves > Passeriformes > Pipridae > Manacus > Manacus vitellinus. Next base: position 1,571 of record NW_021939022.1, read on the forward strand.
TCCATCCTGCAGCAATTGGGTGTCCTGTGGTTGCATCTCCACTTCCTCCTGCATCAGGAGATACCCAGGGAGAGCCTTGGCCCAGCACATGGTTTTCCACTCCTCTGCCCAGCTCAAGATCTTGAAGTGGCCATTTAGAGCAGTCCATGGTTTAATTTGGACGTGACAGGTGCACAAATGCTCATCTGGCCATGTCAAAGTACCCAGGGGGGCTGTGGGACACCAACATCCCCTTGGGACGAGGCACTGACCCAAAAGATGTGGCTCCTTGAGTCACACCTTACTCAGAATCACTAATGTGACAAATTAGGGTCAAAGCTGACCCGGGAGGGCCCAACCAGACTCAAACGAGGTCATCAGGGGCAATCTTTG
>NW_021939023.1:0-1938 GCF_001715985.3 Manacus vitellinus
TGGTTTTTACGTCCAGTTTGAAAACTGCAGTTCAAATGGTGACAGAGCTCTGAGAAAATAGTTTGCAGAATTTTATTTAGCAACTCTCTTCTCTTTGAATGCCTGAAAAAAACCCCATTTGAGAACTGTCCCCAAAAACTTTGCACATTAAAACAATTTGAGTCCAACCTGTGCAGTACAATATGGGATGATGCTGTGGGGAGGAGTTGAATGTGCCTGCATTTCATCTTCCATATATTGTCACAGGGGGGTTCACCTTCCAAGAGCAGCTATTACCTGGACTTTTGATTAAGATGGAAACTTAGCAAAAAGTATATTTGGTCCAGTTTCCCTTAGGGACTATTGTGCTGACAAACTATGCCATTTCCTGATGCTCAAGTCAAACATGCATCTTTTATCTTTCCCCTCTTTGTTCCTTCTCCTTTGTATTATTATACTATTGTAGAATTCATTCAGTACTTGCTTTCTGCCGACTGGGTTTTCCTACATCCTAAATATAGCAACTGTTCATGCTGTGCTGTGCCACAAATGCACCATTTTACTCCTATGGTCACATTTTGATGTTAGTAACATCAGCATGAATCCAAAATAATTCTGCTAGCTTCATAATTGCTCCAGGTTCACAGAAGTATAAAGGATTTCTTACCAAGAAAAAAAAAATAAAATAACTTGCTCTACTTTCTAACTGGAAAAGCAGTTTCCTCCCCAACACACTTCAGCTGAAGATGAAATTTCTGAGATTTTATGATCCACCCAATTCACCCATTCAATTGCATGAGATCTCTGAGAAATAAGAAGTTGGATTCTGCAATAATAGCTTTTATCAGTCAGTATCAATGTAAATACATTCATGACATACATGTATTTCCCCACCATTCTCCAGCCAACTGAAACTAAGAAAATCCTTTCTAAAAATAAAATCCAACATATGCTTATGATTGCCATAAATCTCACTATTTCAGTTGTGTCTGAAGCTCTTCTCTGTAGAATCTGTCTTTAAGTTGAATCTAGGGTGAAGCAAACATATGAGAAAACAGATGACCAGGTAACAGCATCACAGAGGGAGACAGATTGTTTTGGTGGGCATCAGGGCTGTATCCAGAAATAACAAGGAAAATAGTTGATAAAAGTCAGGTGACACTAAGATTTCACTGCATCGGACTTTGTAAAATATAGGACAAAGTAAAATATAGTCTGACCGGTTATGGTTGTCACATAAATAAGTTTAGAGGATTTGATGGCTTATTAAAGTGATATTAGGCTGTATGTAAAGATATTAAGCTCATCTAAATGAGCAGAGTTTTACTGACTTGAAAAAAAAATAAATCTATTCAGTTTTATAGGAACTGACAATCTGGCCCAATACTGTTATTTTTCAGATTATAACTTTCTTACAGGGTATTTCAGGAGGGGAGGAGAAGCAAGAGGAGGAATTAGACACTATGGATATGATCCAAGTACTGCAAAAGCCAACACAAAAATCCTACCGACTCGAAAGGAACTTGGGCTGAGCTCTGGAAACCAAATGCAGCAACCTAAAGCAAATGTAGATAGTTGGTGTGACTTTAGGCCAACTTCAGAAACAGTGTAGGCTACATACTGAGAGAATATTGACTAGAAAATCCAAAAGTGTTTGGCAAAATAATGTAGGGATTCACACCCTTGGCCGTGAAAAACAAATTTCACGTTCCAAAAGTGAAACATTAATTGGGAAAGAGAACTGAATACATTGAATTTTACTGAATATAAGCCACTTAGACTCATTATCATCAGTAGGTATAGCTGTGTGCTGTCACACACACACGGTACACTCAGTATTATTCATGAACAGTTCTTAGTAAAAAAAAACCCAAAAAACAACAACAAAAAAAGTGAGAGCAGGATACAAACCTCAGACCAGGAATGGGACCCAGATCTGGGCTGCCAGCCTGCCCCAGC
>NW_021939024.1:0-1876 GCF_001715985.3 Manacus vitellinus
GGGGATGGAGAGAGATCCATGGGTGGGTATCCATGGAGGGGATCCATGGATGGGGATCCATGGATGGGGATTCAGGGATGGGATTCATGGAAAGAGATCCATGGATGGGATCCATGGGTGGGGATTCATGGACAGGAATCTATGGAGAGTGACCCATGGAGGGGATCCATGGAGAGGAACCCATGGAGGAGATCCATGGATGGGGATTCATGGACGGGAATCCATGGAGACGGACCCACAGAGGGGATCCATGGATGGGAATCTATGGGTGGGGATCCATGGATGGGGACTCATGGATGGGGATTCATGGATGGGAATCTATGGAGAGGGACCCATGGATGGGGATCCATGGATGAGGATCCATGGATGGGAATCCATGGGTGGGGATCCATGGATGGGAGTCTATGGAGAGGGATCCATGGATGGGGATCCATGGATGGGAATCTATGGAGAGGGATCCATGGATGGGGATCCATGGATGGGAATCTATGGAGAGGGATCATGGATGGGATCCATGGGTGGGGATTCATGAACAGGAATCTATGGAGAGGGATCCATGGGGTGGTGGCACCTCTATCCCTCCATCCCCTCCATCCCCAATCCCATCCCAAGGGATCCACGGGCTGGTGACATCCCCAATCCCATCCCGAGGGATCCACGGGCTGGTGACATCCCCAATCCCATCCCAAGGGATCCATGGGCTGGTGACATCCCCAATCCCATCCCAAGGGATCCATGGGCTGGTGACATCCCAAATCCCATCCCAAGGGATCCATTGGGTGGTGACATCCCCATTTCCATCCCAGAGGATCCTTGGGGTGGTGGCACCTCCATCCCTCCATCCCTATTCCTATCCCAAGAGATCCATGGAATGGTGACATCCCCAATCCCATCCCGTGGTACCCACGAGGTGGTGACATCCCCAATCCCATCCCAGGGGATCCATGGGGTGGTGGCACCTCCATTCCTACATCCCTATTCCTATCCCAAGGGATCCATGGAATGGTGACATCCCAAATCCCATCCTGTGGTACCCATGAGGTGGTGACATCCCCAGTCCCATCCCATGGTATCCATGGGGTGGTGACATCCCCAATCCCATCCCAGGGGATCCATGGGGTGGTGACACCTCCATCCCTACATCCCCTCCATCCCCAATCCCACCCCAGAGGATCCATGGGGTGCTGACATCTCCAATCCCATCCCAAGGGATCCATGGGGTGGTGACATCTCCAATCCCATCCCAAGGGATCCATGGGGTGGTGACATCCCCAATCCCATTCCAGGGTATCCATGAGGTGGTGACATCCCCAATCCCATTCCAAGGGATCCATGGGGTGGTGACATCCCCAGTCCCATCCCAAGGGATCCATGGGGTGGTAGCAGCATCCCCCTCCCTTTTCCATGCCCCCCACCCCTTTGCCGTGCCCCCCGGCCGGACTCACTCTCCCATGTATCCCTTGGAGATGGAGTGGAAGGAGGCCAGCTCCACCTTGTCGGCGTAGGGCGCTCCCAGCTGCACCAGCACCTTCTTGAAGGAGTGGAAGGCCGAGCCCTCGGCGTAGATGTTGTCCTGGTACACCTGGAAAAGGGGGGGAAAGGGGGACACTCACACCCCGGGATGTCACCACCCGGGATTCCGGGAGATCTCCGGATTTGGGATCCCCACATTCCCGGTGTCCCCACCTCGTCGGCCAGCAGGAAAAGCTTCTCCTCGTAGGCGAACTTGATGACGTCCTCGATGCACTCCCGGCTCTGCACCTGGCCTGGGAACGCGCCGGGAAGGTGGGAATGGCGGGAATGACGGGGAGGGGGGTCCCAATCCCAGCCCAGGGGTTCCAAATCCCAGTCTGTGGGTCCCAATCCCAGTCTAGGG
>NW_021939025.1:0-13308 GCF_001715985.3 Manacus vitellinus
ACTACTGACTTCAAATGGAAGACCTTTCCCAACACAGCCTTGCATTTGATCATTAATACAGCAAATATGCAGACAGCTCTCCAAAGGATTTTAAGCATTAAGGCCAGGCACCGTGCCAATATATATACAAATATTTATACTTTTCCTGCACTTCAGTACAAGCTGCCTTTTACTCCGTAATCCTCTTCATATGACCTGCTCTCCATGCAGTGCTCCAACAGTCCTGACAGGCAGATAAATATGACCTGATCAGCAAATAAGGAACAGGAAGTATGTTAGTTCTGTATATGGGACCACTACAATCCCTTTTGAAATTGGCAACAGAAGCACTTTTTTATTTCTTTTTTTCTTGGTTGTGTTTTTTTTTCCTTGTTGCCATAATTATTTTCCTGCTGAGGAAAGAAGCGGGGAAATTTCAGTCAATAAAAGCTTCTGGTCTGTGGTGGGGTTTTTTGTTTGTTTTTTGTAAGTCTCCCGACTTTAATCCTGAATTCTAATCTTGAGGAGCCCACAGACAGGATAGAGAGATTATACAGGCACCAGAGTCCCATGGGTGGAAATTCCAGATCATGCAAGAGTCAGAAGGTGTGGCTGCTGTCCTGGAATACATGGCAAGAGAGCACAGGAGGATGTATGCAAAACAGGGGGAGGAACTCCACCAACTACCTCATTTTAGGGAATCCAGACAGAGAAAGAAGTGTCTTTGGAAGTCCACCTTTAGTTTGGTGTTTTCTAGCCTTGAATTACTTTTAAAAAGTATTTCCACTGTAAAACTGTAACAATAAACAGCTGCAGAACTGTGACTGTAAATGCTGGCAGTGTAAGCAGATCCCTCTCAGTTATTAATTGGTTTAGCATCCCATTTGAATTGATCCATTTGATCTTGGTTTGATTGTCTCAGCTCCTGGTTTACCTGGGACTATCAGCCTGGGAAACAAAATATGTCTCTGAAATCAGCTGTCAGGGGCAAGAGCAGAGGACTCCAGTGGTGAGACTGTTTACTCTGGTACATAAACAGAGCTGCAGTCCCAGGGAACCATGGTTCCCAAAGGAGCTGTAACTGCCCGGATCTGTGGGATGTATGAGTGGCTAAAAGGTGGCTCTCCCCATGTCCTTGTATGAGAAACAAAAATACGGTTTTTATATAAATAGACGTATCATGAAGTTGTAAGATATCCAAGTTACAAGAGCTGAACTTGGGTATCAGGGTCTCTTTTGGTAGGATAAGGGAAATGAGAAAATTCTTTAAAAATTCAGTCTTTTAGGGCCATTTTGTACACGAGGTTCCTTTTCTCTTTGGGCTAAGAACAAAGGAATTTCCATCACCTTTGACAGGGGATGGCTTGCAGCCAACTGGGAAAAAGGGAAAGCCCCAGGACAGGCTCGTGGCACCCGTCCCCTCCAGGATGGGTGTTCCCCAGGGCAGGTGTGGGGGATGTGTGACCCTGTCCCCAAGGCATGTGGCACATGTCACCCTGCATAAGGTGGCTCTGTAGGGCCACCCAACCCACAGCACCACAGAGCACCAGGGGCCACACTGCCCCCTCACCACAGTGCCCTCCCCGACTGGGACAGGGCTGGGAGCAAACGGGGCTGCTTCCCCACCCTGGGCACCATGAGCCTGTTGCTGCAGGGGCGTCTTTGTACCCCATAAAGGCTTTACGCGTCCTTGAAGGAAGCATCTTGTATAAACTGAAATTAATTGGGGCCTCACTATTGGCTCTGTGCAGGCCCTGCTCAGCAATAACTAAAACATCCCTGTGTTACCAGTACTGATCCAGCACAAATCCAAAGCACAGCCCCTACCAGCTACTGGGAAGAAATGTAACTAGCCCAGCCCAGCCTAGTCCAACGCAAATCCTGAGTCCATCTCAAGCCTGAGGAACAAGGCCTTTGACTGGGGAGGAGATGGGACCTGTGGCCCTGTGACATTCACATAGTGACACAGGTTTTCCCTGTATCCCGCTGGCAGCCCCGGGTATCCTGCTGAGCCTCAGCAGACAGGTGGGCATGGCCAAGTCCTCAGAGCGTGTGGAAAATGTTCTACAGACTTTTTAGTTTTGCATTTATTTATGCCTGGTTTTCCCCTCGTATAACTTTGCACCTTTCTGTACTAAAGCGCCCATAAGGTGCAGGTCGGAAGAAGTGATTCCAGCCTGCTGTAATGATGAAAATAAACTTATTCAGCTAAACGTGCTTTGAAGTACTGGCAGAGCAGCAGCCTGCAAAGTTCAGCTGGAAGCAGTTTACAAACTTTCTGAGGCTATTTGGTCTACTGTTCAATACATCAACAACTCAGAGTGCAACTACTGTTCTTCTGCCCCTAAACTACACCTCAAGAACAGAAGCTATTGTTTAAAGAGCATGGAATTGCTTATCTCCTACTGCCAAAACTGAATACGGACGAATCTTCCTCCCAGACAAAAGGCGCCAGGACAGAAAGCTCTTGCTGCCCACAGAGTTCCCCGGCTGTCCCAACAACTGCACCTGAGAACCAGTGGGTAAGCAATTTCTTTCCTAGGGGAAAGGGCTTTTGTTCGCTTGTGGGAGTCCTGAGGGGGCATAGAAAGGAGCCACTTGCGCTGTCAAAAAGCCCTTACCCAGAAAAAACACCTAGCCACACAATCCCCACCATGCCCAGCCCTGCTCCCAGCCCTGGGGAGGAATAAAGAGGGGAGGAAGAGGAGCACATCCAAAATCCAGGTCAATGTCCTCCTCCTCCTCCTGTGTCACCAGAAGGGCCAGGAAAAGCACTGTGGGCAGGCTGACACCGAGGGTGGAAGGTGACAACAGGGCTGATGTGGGCACATCAATCACTTCTGTGTCTAGCTGGCAGTGCTGGGGGCTCAGCTGGACCCTTTGCTATGGAATATGGGGACTTGGATCTGCTGGGAACTTAAAGGCACCAGCAGCTCACCATCACCAACACTATCTTTCAGCAGAAAAATAGACTGAAGACAACCTGGATGCATCCTAGATCCAAGCATTGGCACCTCGTTGATGACATCTTGGTGCGACGGAGAGATGTCCGCGATGTCCATCACACCCACGTGATGCCCAGTGCAGAATGCCAAACAGACCATCGACTTGTGTGCTGTAAACTTGACTTCAACCTTAAGTTCAAACCTAAAAGGGGTGGTATTCCAAGGAGGAGACTCCAAGTTAACGATCTTAAATCAGCTAAAGTGAGAGACAACTTTCAGGCAAACCTTCAAACTAGGCTCGAGGATCATTCCATAGATCCCTCTCCTGAATCACTTTGGCAGCATATTAAAAACAGCATCCTGCAGTCCTCTGAGGAATCCTTAGGGTTCTCCTTCAAGAAGAACAAGGACTGGTTTGATGAAAACAACCAAGAGATCCAGGAATTGTTGAGGAAGAAGAGAATCGCCCACCAAGTACACCTTGCACTGCCGTCTCGTCACGTAAGAAAAGCAGACTTTCATCTTGCATGCAGCAGGCTCCAACAGCAACTTCGTGACATCCAGAACAAGTGGTGGATCAGTCTAGCAGGAAAAATTCAATTATGTGCAGATACGGGTGATCACAGAGGATTCTATGAGGCCCTGAAAACAGCATATGGGCCTACATACCAGGCACAAAGTCCTCTACTCAGTGAAGGTGGTCAAACGTTTCTGACAGATAAAACCTCCATTCTGAATCGATGGTCTGAACACTTTCAGACTCTTTTCAGTACCAATCATGTAGCTCAAGACTCAGCAATTCAACACATTACACAACAGCCAGCGAAGGATGAACTGGATATTGCCCCTACTAGGGGAGAAACTCTTAAGGCCATACAGCAGGTGAAAACTGGCAAGGCAGCTGGGATTGATGGAATTCCACCTGAAGTCTGGAAACATGGGGGCCAAGCACTCCATGCTAAATTCCACGAGTTTGTGGTGTGCTGTTGGGAACTAGGCAAACTACCATCAGACCTTCATGACGCAGTCATTATCACCTCATATAAGAAGAAGGGAGATAAATCAGACTGCTCTAACTACTGAGGTATTACTCTGCTCTCCATTGCTGGCAAAATCCTGGCAAGAATACTCTTGAACAGACTAATACCCACTATAGCAGAAGGAATTCTACCTGAAAGCCAATGTGGTTTCAGAGCCAACAGGAGTACCACAGACATGGTATTTGTTCTCAGGCAACTGCAAGAGAAGTGTAGGGAACAGAACAAAGGTCTTTATGTAACCTTTGTTGACCTCACCAAGGCTTTCGATCCTGTGAGCAGAAAAGGTCTGTGGCAGATTTTGGAACGTTTAGGTTGTCCCCCCAAGTTCCTTAAAATGATCATCTCACTCCATGAGGATCAGCACGGCCAAGTCAGATATGGCAATGCAGTTTTTGAGCCCTTTCTAATAACTAATGGTGTGAAACAAGGCTGCGTTCTCGCTCCTACCCCATTCACCATCTTTTTCAGCAGGATGCTCCAAAGGGCCACGGCAGACCTCGATGATCAGGACGGGATCTACATTCGATATCATACCGATGGAAGCCCTTTCAACCTGAGGCGACTGAAGGCCCACACCAAGACCTTAAACCATCTTGTCCAGGAGCTGCTTTATGCTGATGACGCCGCCCTCGTCGCTCACACAGAAGCAGCTCTGCAGCGTTTAACATCCTGCTTTGCTGAGGCTGCTGAGCTCTTTGGGCTGGAAGTCAGCTTAAAGAAAACAGAAGTTCTCCATCAACCTGCACCTCAGGAAGTCCCCCATCATCCCCATATCACCATTGGCCAATCAGAGTTCAAATCAGTCCAGCAGTTTAATTACCTTGGCAGCCTCATCTCCTCGGATGGTGAGATTGACGGGGAGATGGACAACAGGTTAGCAAAGGCATAGAGAGCTTTTGGAAAACTCCATAAAAGAGTTTGGTGAAATAAACACTTGAAGAAAAGCACAAAGATCAGTGTTTACAGAGCCATTGTGCTGTCTACTCTCTCATATGGGTCCGAATCCTGGGTCATCTACAGCCACCACCTGCGACTCCTGGAACGCTTCCATCAACGCTGCCTCCGAACAATCCTAAACATCCCCTGGTCAGATGATGTGACCAATACGTCTGTTCTAGAACAGGCAGCAGTTACGAGCATTGAGGCCATGTTGCTGAGAACACAGCTGTGCTGGGCAGGACATGTCTCAAGGATGAAGGACCAACCACCCCCTCCCTAAGATCTTGCTTTATGGTGAACTTGCCACCGGCTGCTGCATGAGAGGAGCCCCGAAGAGGAGATACAAGGACTCCCTGAAACAACATCTCAGCCTTGGCCACACTGATCTTCATCACTGGTCTACTCTGGCCTCCAATCGGGGGGTCTGGAGACACACCATCTATAACACTGCTGCTGCCTTTGAGAACGCAGCAGGATCACCATCGAAGAGAAAAAGACAACGCAGAAAGAACCGTGTCCTGTCCATCCCATCCAAGGAGTCTTTCTGCTGTGCCTTTTGCAACCGGACGTGTCTATCTCGCATTGGCCTCTTTAGCCACCAGTGTGCTTGTAGCAAATGTGGGTAGAGCCCTTCCCAAATCTTCGTTCGCAAAGCCCAGCCATGAATGAGTATGTTTAGGAACATTTAAAGGTCAGCTTATGCTTCTAAGCGCTCATGCCCTGGTTTACTTTGATTTCTTGCATTTCAGATAGGCCTCAACTTCTCACTATTTATTTCAATTTTTAACTCTAGCACCATCCTGCCACCGAAATCCATATCTGCACTGAAATGCTTTCTGAAGTTGATTAACATCTCTTTGATTTGTACAAACTTAATCAAACTAGTACAATACCCCTTCCAACTGCGCATTCAGGTTACAGGAATCAAGTTTAACAGAGTATCTGCTGTGTCCTATCACAGTCTTCTTTATGAGTCAGGATTTCTCCCTACATTATCTAATGAGGATAACCTGATTTCCCAAAAAATTAGTGTTAAACAGAAGCATAGGGTTTGTCAAACAGGTCCCAATACTTATCTAGGAAGATCCACAAAGAAGGCAGGGCATAGGAACGCTGTGTGAGAGGTGCCAGTGTATCTTCCCCAGGAACCTGTGGAGACTGATACATAGTGTATCCAGACAAAAGAAATTCAGTATTTCTATACTGAAAAAAAAAAACCTCAGAGGGCAGTTACACTAATTTATTCTTGTGAGAAGAACAGCAATGGAGCACAAGTATAAACTACATCTAAACAGCTTTGTTGAGAGTCCGAGAAAGTAACTGTTTACATCTGAAAGTTAATGTTATGACTCCTGTCATTTTTCATATAAAGAAGTATAAAATATATATACATATAGATATATGTGGCTCTAAAGAGAGGAAAAAAAAAAGCTCACAGCCCTGGGAACCTGAGTTGGTCCCTCCTCAAGGAAAATAAAAGAAAGCATTCTCCACAGTTCTTACTCCCTTCAAAAGAAAAAGCTGATATTAGGACCAGAATTCAGTAAATAAATACAACCTTGCTCAGAAACAGGAACCTCTGAAGCAGTTAGTGATTTTTATAATTTGCACTTTTATCTAATATTGAAGAGGTCCCATCCCTTCTGAGTTATGTTTTGTCGGCTGAATGCTGTTAGCAAACTAAATGCCATTTTAGCCACAATGACACTGCAGCCAGCATGTCTTGCAGCTGGTGGCTGAACCAGGTGCACAGTTAGACCGATTATACTGTCTGCAAAATGCTGGCACCTGTTTCAGCTTACACTCATTTAACATGGTGAAACTGCTTTCAGGTGAAAGTATCTGTAGAAGCAGGACCTTCCAAGCTCTAGTGAACCTTGAAACAAAGACAGAAGGTATTAGGGAAACACACAGTAGGAGAATGGTGCCGTGAGAGCAACAAGATGGTAAGCCAGTAACCATGAGGAGGATGAAGGATATTCTATTTTGGTGCATCAGAATGCAGTGAAGCAAGGCTCATTCTTCATGCCAGCACTGTCTTTGCAGACAGTGCACCCCCATTGATGGAGAACCAGAAGCACTGCTAAATAACTACAGCCAGAGCACGTTAAAAAAGTAATATCTTCCTGCCAGCCCACTGGAAAAGACTACAGAATCACAGAGTCCTTAGGGTTGGAAGGGACCTCCAGAGAGCATCCAGTCCAACCCCCTGCCAATGCAGGGTCACCTGGAGCAAGTGACAGGGTAGCAGGTCAGGTGGGTTTGGAATGTCTCCAGAGGGAGATCCACGACCTCCCTGGGCAGCCTGTTCCAGTTATTTATGCTGAAGTGGAGCTTTTTGTGCTTTAGTTTATGGCCGTTGCTGCCCTCCTGTTGCTGGGCGCAACTGAAGGGAGTCTGGCACCATCCTCTTGGCACCTGCCTTGGAAATATTTATATGCATTAATGAGATCCTGTCTCAGCATTCTCTTCTCCAGACAAAATAGACCCAGCTCCCACAGCCTCTCCTCAGAGAGATGCTCCAACCCCCTCATCACCTTTGTGGCCTCCGCTGGACCCCCTCCAGCAGCTCCTTGTCTTTCTTGCACTGAGGAGGCCGGACTGGACACACCACTCTAGATAACGCGAGCTTTGCAACATCTAGGCTTCGGCGGCGTGCTGTGGGCGGCATTTCCACCAGCTCTTCGCGGGAAGCAGTCTCCCAGGTATCCTGAGCCGAGCTTGAAGCATTCCCGTACCGTCCGTGGGGGAACAGCATCCCCGCCGAGGCCGAGCGGGGACGCTGCCCCGTTCCCTGCGGGTGCGGGGGTCGGGCAGCCTCCCCCGCTGTCCCGGGTCTCCTTGATGAGCCGGCGGGGCCGGGGCAGGACTGACCTCGGGCGGGGCATTAACCGGACCGGGCTGGGCGAGGCCGGGAGCACAGCCGAGCCGGGATGGACGGGACGGGCGCGGACGGAGAAAACAAGGAGCGGGCGGCCGGAAAGCTGAGTAAGGGTGATGGTAAGGGTTGTTATGGGGGTTAATTTAAGGTTTATTATAAGGGTTCTTACAAGGGTATGGGTAAGGGTGGTGCCGGCTCGCCTTAATGACCGGAGGGAGGCAGTCGGCGATGAGCTTAATGAGTGGCACCAGGGGAAGGGTAATGGCTCCTCCGGGATGTTATCTGGGCGCTCCGGCCAACATTCCCCCCGCCTCCCTCATCCCCGCGGAGTCCTGACCCCGCACAGACTCATCCTGGTGTCTGGGGCTCCATGGCGGAGTTTGGGGACGAAGGGCTGCGGGGCCCTCGTGTGCCTTGGCTTGTAAAAGCACCTGAGCGAGGGTTGGGGGCAGGTGCCTTTCCCCTCCTGTCGCGCTGAGGGGCTCCCGCTGCCTCCGGTTTTCTCTGTCGTACCTTCCCCCCGCTGTCCGGTTTTCCTCCTCCTTGTGTGGATGGACCTCTGACATCTGTCCGTGTGCGTGCCTTCAGGTGGCTTTGTAATAAATGCCCCAAAAACCCTCAGAAGTCTTGCTGTCACAGTGCAAGTGGTTGGCTTGCTCCAAGAAATGTCTAAGGAGGTGGTTGTGAGAAGGAAAAGAGAGCTTGGCTTCCTGCTCGTGCGCCTTCAGCAGCTCAGGTGTTCCAGACTGAACGTCTGATGTTCCCAGTCAGTTAAAATCTCCGCTGCTTAAGGTTATGTTTATCTAAAAGTGGGACAAAGTGATGTTCAGTCTGGTCTCTTGCCATATGGGAGAAAGGAGTGGTTTGGTAAGTCCCTCTTTATTACCATGAAGGCCTATCTTTCTCTCCAAACTATTTTTATTACAGCTCTTCCTTGTCAATCCCAAGTTGTTGTGAGGCCTTTGCTATGTATTTTAGAAATAAGAGCAATTTACTTTCTCTTGCAAGAGTATTTCTGTGGGTGATATAAAACAGGTAGAAAGTACCTACACAAGACTTGGAAATTTATTTTGTGGTGTAAACACATACTGGTGTTTGCACAGAAACAAGTGAAACCCCTGCTCAAATCAAAGCACTAAGCTGAAAATGCCATTGCCTATTTGAGGTGTTGGGTGAGTGACAGAAAATACTGGTTTTTTCACATGATGAGTGAGATGAGCTAAGAGGCAACAAGGAGGGTGATGGAAAAAGGAATTATACAGAACAGAGCCAGACCGTGCCTCACTGTTTCTTGACCCTCCCCATCAGAATATTTCATGTCAATAGCAGTGGAAACTGTTGTTGCTTAACAAGATCAAATTATTATAGTTGCATAGCTTCCTGCTTCTGTTTCTTTCCCCTGCAGCTAATTTAGTTCTCTTAATCCTGTAAAAAGCAAACTGGAAGGTCTTGGAACAGCCTGGCATCCCCTCATACTTCCATGCAGATTCTCCCATCTGATGGATGTTATGGGACTCCTTCTTGACTAACAGTTGTTTCAGAAAGAAACATTGAGGCAGAAAGCAAATCCCTTATTTTGATATTGCACTAATATATATCAAAAGTAAACCAGAGGGAAATGTTAGAAAGAGAATTATTCTAGATCCCCAAATTAAACGACCAAGTTTCTCTGTAAGCATATACAACTGAAATGCTGCCAACAGTCTGCTCAAACTTTCCCCCCTCCAGACAGAGGTAGATACATGGGTTTGGGTTTGTTATTCTACTTTCTATTCTTAAGCATTTATTTGTTTGTTTGTTTGATTGATTGATTGTTTTGTTTAGCTAGCAGGAATCACACAGACTCAGACATTCTAAGACAACCAGCAGGTTTTTGGGACATTGTTTTTTGGAAAAGTATATGCCAACTGGAAAAGTATAATGCTTCTTTATTGTTATGTTGCTTATTTTAATTATTTCTCTTGCTGTGTTCTCTCTGACCTGTCTTCTACTATTTAGTCTTCCTTACTATAATGCAGTTTGTGCTTTTTGTTAAACTTGATCACACTTCTGCACCTGTTTTTGTCCTCATCCAGCTATTTAATTTGCTGGTTTGTAAGTCTGTTATTTGTAAGTGTGGCTGAAGCTGCAGAAAAATAATTCAAGGCAGTTATCAGAAGCTTATACAATTAATGGTTTTTGCTTGGTCAGCTTTGGTAAGACAGAAATACATAAAAAATTGTCTGCCATTTGTTAGATAATCCCTGTTGACACAATAGACCAGAATTTCACTTGTGTCTTTCTTTTGCTCGTAAATCATTAATTTTTATTCTGTCCATTATTCCAGAGACCTTTGCTGTCCCCAGTGCTGTTTTCCCACTACTGTATTTGTAATATGCAACCTTCCCTTTATTCTCTGTGCCTGGAATTACCTCTCCCTGTAGTTTACAGTTGGTAATGTTTTTGCAGACATCTTCACTCTCAATATGAACCATTTCTCATCACAGAAGTTTGACTATCTCCCTATTGATCATTTCAGTTTCTTTGCTCTTGCTTCCCTGGCAGGCTCTGTCCTGGTGACAGTTTTTATTTTGAGCTCTCCAATTCTTGTCACTGTTGGGTTTTGTTGTGTGGTGTTTTCCTTCTTCCATAACTGAAACTCCTGATCCAGGCACAGTGCATGTGAGGTGGGGTATGGGTTGGTTTTGGGGTGTTTTTTTTCCCATTTTTTCCTTACAGAGTGCCAGGATGAGGAGTACAACGTGCTGCAGTGTAAGGAGCACTTTGTGGTGGATCATGAGCGCCCAGGTCAGTCAGGGTCCCCTGAACACTGTGAGAGTCATTACCTTGATGGGACTGAAAAGGAGGCAGAGGAGAAAAAAAGTACCAACAGAAGTGGAATGTCCGCCGAGAAAGCACCAAGTGGAATCCCTGGAGGTCCCTGCAGGCAGGATGAGGGTGGCCCAGCTACTTGCCAGTCATCCAAATGTGCTGAAGCCCAGCAATCCTACAAGGTGTCTTCAGTCTTGGAATCCAGAAGTAGCCACGATGCAACCAAGGAGGAGGGAAAAGAGGAAAAGGAGAAAAATACCTTACTTGAGAATCCAGACATCCTACCATCGGTCAGGAAGACGTCCCGCACCTTCTATAGTGCAGGTAGATACTGGGGCACCCACTGGCAGACAGGGGCACTTGGAGTGCCAGTGGCACTGGTGTTCCTTTCCCCATGCCGGAGGCCCATGGAGGTGCTGAGCTGCCCTAACTGGTGCTGCACTGCATTCCACACCATCAGATGTGTGAGGATCTTCAAATAGAGAAGATCTTCAAATAAAGTGTCTTATGTTTGAAGCACCGCTAGCAGTGCTCTTTGTTTCTACTGCAAAAGAAGAGTTTTGTTTGGTTTTGTGGTTTACTTTAAAAAAAAATCTTTTATGTTTTTCATGTGTTTCTAAATATAGTAAAAATGTTCTGTTTTTTTTCTGCTTCCCTCTTCTGGTTTTTTTTTCTTGTTTATCACATACTCCCCATCTCTCACTCTCTTTGAACAATGCATGTTTTCTAGAGCAGCTAGAAGAGTTGGAGAAGGTGTTCCAGGAAGACCCCTATCCCGACACTGAGAAGAAGATGGAGCTTGCAGCTGCGTTTGGTGTGATGCCAAAGCGAATCCTGGTAACGCCTGCGTGAGGGACAGTGGGTTCTGTGCAGAAAAGGGATGGACAGGGACTGGGGCAGGGAGGAGGTGACAACTACACCTGCCACTGGTGACAAGGAAGAGAGCTCACAGGGATGGACACTGCTCAACCCCACCCAAAATGGCCATGGAGTCTGGGGTTGCATATCTTCCCATTTCATAAGATGACTCATATAATGGCTAGATAAATGAGGCTAAGAAGATCAGAGTTAATCTCTTTTGTCTTGAAAATCATGGGCAGCAAAGGAAATTGATGTTTGGGGGTGTCTTTCTGCTATTATTTTTCTGTCTGCAATGAATTGTGCAGGTTCTTGGGAAGAAAGGTTTCTTGAGGTTCCTTTCTGTCAAAGAAAGGTTTTTGGGCTCACCTGGTGATGTGTGGAAGCAGTCACTGCTGATTCGTTGCCAGTGTCCCCATGTGTAGATGTTTTCCTTCCTGAATGCATCCTTTCTTTCCATTCATCAGGTCTGGTTTCAGAATCGCAGGGCAAAGTGGCGAAAATCGGAGAAGCTGAAAGCGAAAGGCAACAGAAAACATCCAACATCGTCACCTCTGTCACATGATTATGGGTGGGGGACCTACTCTGTTTTCTCATCTTTCCACAACAGGTACCTAATGAATTAAATGTTTTCCTTTGCCATTCCCCCTTTACATTTAAACTGTGGAGAGCTGACAATCGAGTTGGACCTTGGTAGCTCGTCAGATTTCTTGGCAAATTGTAGTAGACCCTCTTAAAAGAGGGTTTGAAATAAATCTGTTGAGATTGCTGTGGCTAAAGTCATGTGGAGCACAAGGGATGAGATAGAAAGGTCTATGGATCACCCCTTCATTTTATGTTTTTGTGAATGGTCAGGAGCCCATTGCATTTCCCACCATTGCTTTCCATTTCCATGGATTTTCACTTGGTGATGGAAGTGCTGCTTGCTTAGATCAGTCTTACAAAGTCACCTTTCCTAGGTGAGCAGGGGACATTTACTGGGGGGGGGAAGGGAGTATGTGAGGGGATAGATAGTCTTTCAAGGGGTAGTGAGTGAATGTGTGAGGGAAGAAATTAGTTTCCACAGGGATATATTTGTGGCAATCTGGAGTGAGAAAACAGAATGCAAAGAGGAAAAATTAAGTTAAAGATTGGAGACCACCTGACTTATTTCATTGCATTGTCCCTGCTGCCTGTCCTACACTGGGGACTTGAGGCTGCTTCCCCAAATACTGTCAAGACAGCATTCCTTGCACACCTAAATCAGCCACTGCTTTCTTTTTCCACCAGCTAGTGATGTAGGATCTGCCCATTGTAGGGTAGAAGAGTATGTATTTGGTCATAATGCCTTGCCTTGTCTTCTGGTTCATCCTCACACCCTTTTTACTGCCTCCAGGGCACCTCCTCTGCCTGTGCCTCCGTTGCCTGATGTTGCTCGTGACCAATCTGCCATGCTGGGAGGAAACCCTGCAGCTGGAAACTGCTCCAGCCTGCTCAGAGCACAGCTTGCACCACTCTCCTCTGCCTCAGGTGAGACCCCGACCAGCATGAGTGTTTTCCATAACTACAGCGTTGGCTGGTGGAGCTAGGATGTTCCCAGGCACTTTAGGGAAGGTCATGTGAATGCCCCATGCCATCAGTGCAAAATGTGACACCAGGTCACTGGACAGGCTGAGAAAGTTGGGATTGATCAGCCTGGAGAAGAGAAGGTTGTGTGGAGACCTCACAGCACCTTCCAGTATCTGAAGGGGCTACAGAGAAGCTGGAGAGGGACTTTTCCTCAGTGACAGGACGAGGGAGAATGGCTTCAAACTGAAAGAGGGAAAATTTAGGTTAGATATGCAGAAGAAATTCTTCCCTGTGAGGGTGGGGAGGC
>NW_021939025.1:13533-17241 GCF_001715985.3 Manacus vitellinus
TGATTGGAGGTATAGCAACTCTCTGCTAATTGAGTCTGTCCCAGCTATGTACCAGCACGGTGGTGCTTCTGTGCTGATGCTGGAGCCAAACTTGCAGTCCTTGTTCATGTCCAAGTGATAGGGGCATTCTTCCATAATAGCTGTTTGACACTGGTCCTGCTGCTCTAAATGATGATGAAAGTGTTACTCTGGTTATGATGTTCTTCATGGCAGATACACACATCCCATACTCTGGTTTAGATGGAAACATTCTGGCTACAACCAGAGTCAGGTGAGCTGTGTGAGGAAGGTGCACTGTACAAACAGTTGGTGTTGTAGAGGCTCCCTCAGGTACTCCATACCTTTAAATGTCCAAGAGGGTTCCTCGGCTTCCCCAGGCAGTGCAAGTTTCCATTTTGTGCAAGACCTCGAGGGAGGGAGACTAGTTGAGTTCCAGAGCTGACGCTGAATTTACTCTCAGTTGCAGTGGAGCTGGAGGTCAGTGGGGTGTGCTGTTCGACCAGGGTTCTACCTGTGCTGTGCTTAAAGATTGATGGCAGCTAAAGACTGCTCAATTGTTTATTCGTGTGTGGAGTACCAGAGCATTCCCTGGAGTCAGGAATGCTCCCTAAAGCGTTTCCTATGTATGTTTATATTTCCAAGTTGGCACAATTTGAAAAGATTTCCAAAGTGATGAGGACTTTATCACTTCCTTGGGAGGGATATCCCAAGCAATATACGTGCTGACATATGATACTACTGTGTGCGTTTTTCTGCTTCCCAGTGTAACTCATTCATTGGAATTTCTGCTCCCTCATTTTATTCTAAATGTGCCAGTATTTAGTTATCAGTATTAAGGCCAGTTCTTGCCGCTCATTTTCTAATAATGACTCAATTTTTTTTTAATAGTGCTGATACCTTAAAAGTACTTTGGCACTGTAGAAAGCACCTGTAAGATTGTATCAGTAAGCTTAGAATGCTAATAAATACTTATGTGTGCTAAAAGTACGTAATTGAGATACCTAATTTAGTATTTCTGTCATTTAAATTTGCCTGTCATCCTCTCAAGAGAAGGACTACTTTAGTCAATCCTATGACCTATTTAATCAATAGGACTGTAATTCAGTTAGTTCTGTTTTTTCCACTCCTTACAGCAGGGTAAATATAGTCAAAGTGTTTGAATAATTCCCTGCTTCCCAGAGTGCTGAAGCAGTGTTGTCTGTTGAGCCCTGTATTTAGATATAATTAGATAAAGACTAAGGTTTTGCAAAATAATTCATTTAAAGGAAACAAACCAATTATCCTCAGATTTCTATGCTGTAGGAACCTCTGCTGGTTCCTAAAATACATCTGCAGATGTGCTATTTAGTCAAGAGAGAATGTAATAGAATCATAGAATGGTTTGGGTTGGAAGGGACCTTAAAGACCATCCAGTTCCAACCCCCTGCCATGGGCAGGGACACCTTCCACTACACCAGGTTGCTCAGAGCCCCATCCAACCTGGCCTTGGACACTTCCAGGGATGAGGCAGCCACAGCTTCTCTGGGCAACCTGTGCCAGGGCCTCACCACCATCACAGCAAAGAATTTCTTCCTGATATCTACTCTAAATTTTTAGTTTGAATCCATTTCCTCTGTTAGAGAAATAGAAGTTTCATTCAGGGATGTGATCTTGTCCTCTGTTTTCAATGAGCCGTTTCTTTCTGGAGAATCTGCACGCTGGGATGCAATTCTCCATGTGGAAAAGACAAGCAATCCTCCTGATAGGAGAGAAAGGTTCCATCTGAATTCTTGGTGCAGTGTGTAAGGAAGAAAAAGGGCAAGTGAATGTCCCTGAGGGTGAAATGAGTATGTGGGAAATGAGTGATAAAGAGAGCTGGGTTTTTACTGCTGGAATCCTTTCATCTTGCTGCTGACTGCCTCCTATTGCATTTGCTGTGTGTGCATCCAGCTTTCAGGAAACACAGGCTTCCTCTGCTTGTCTGAAACCCCTGTGTCTTCAGTGACAGGGATGTGTGAAAACGAGAGTTTACTTCGTTCCACTAGATCTGTGTGAGGGAACAAGCCTCCCCTTGTTCTCTTTAAATCAGACTGGGCAAGAAGTAATGAAATCTATTTGTGTCAGCTAAGGCTGGTAAATACTTTCCAGATACAGATCTGTTTGAGGGGATTAAAAAAAGTACCTTTTCTAAGTCACTGTTCAGAAAAGAGGCTTGCTTTGGTAGTGCACACGAACTGTGAGGTTTGGTGAGTGGTTTTGGACCCGGTTGCCTGAGGGAAGGGAGGAATAAGGTTTGTGTAATGAGCCACATTCTGCTCTCTTTATTTATGAAACCTACCCTGCCCTCCAAATTTGTTCTACTCTAATCAGATGGAAGTTAGAAGTCCTAAAAATTACATTCCTACAAGTCATGGGAGAACTGGTGCTTGGGCAGAGTAGAGACCTAAGTTGGTGCACTCTTTGAGGAAGAAGACTGATATTTGGTGTAGAGAGTCCTCATAGAAGAGAGATCTGCAGGGCACAGTGGCATGGAAAGCTGCAGTTGCAGTTTTGCCTTAACTAGATGCAGGGTAACACAGCTATGGGGAATAAAACAATAAAATTTGCTTTTTGTTTGTTTGCTTGTTATCTAGCATTGCATAGGCAGACTTTTCTCTTTAAGAAAGCAAAAACTGAAACAGGGAAAATGAAAGACAATGTGACCTGAATTCATTCATAAAAAAAAACTTGCCAAGAAATAGAGCCATCCAGGGTTCACCTGTTAGCTTTATTAGAATATCTCAGAACATGAAGGAGGGAAAACTTGAATAGGATAAAATCCAAACTAGCTGAAGCAAAAATAAAAGAGGAAACAAATTAGAAAAAAAAGCTATCAGTTTACAAGGCAAAACCAATTGATTAGTAATGTTAGATTTCAGCAAAATAATTTGTGACCTGTGCATTCTGGTGCAGTTATGCCCATAGATTTTGGCCTGCTGGAGTGGCTGTTCAGGTGCTTTCCTTGGTACCAGTGTATTTAACCACTTTCAGCAGGACAAGAAAATGATGAGGACAGTATAATCTGTTACCTGAGACCTTTGGAGAGTGTTCTGTGCTGCCTTTTCCACTGTTTTTCTTTGCTCTGGCCAGTACTTCTGACTGTTGATTTGTGGGTTCTTTTTTTTCTAATGTCCCACTGTTTTTTCCAGTTTGCCAAACAAGCTGATTAAAAATGTCAGCGTGTTCTATTTGAGATGTATCTTACCTTGATGGCAGTTATGGCTTCTGATTTGGGTATTGGGCACACTGCTTGCTATGAGAGCCTTTTGCACCTCAAAACTTCCATTTTGAGCTTGCTTTGGTCTTAGAATTGTTTTTTACTACTTTTGCTGGACAGACAGCATGCTTGAGATTAATAGATTCTTTTGACACTGGCAGTTCTTTAAAGTTGTTCTTTTTTTTCCTGAGATTCCTTACTGATATAAATATATCTGTGATTCATTGACTTAAAGCATTGGCTTATGATTTTTTTTGAGTTAACCCTTTAGAAAGAAAAGTTCCTCTGGTTTGTGGGAGGAGATTTTTCTGCCCCACTGGTGATTTTGCAGGAAATCCTTTGTTTCATGTGGCTGTATTGTGAGGACACCTGTCAGGAGCCCAATCTGTGCAGATAACTGTCAGAGGTGGAATGGCTGTGGAAGTCTTGAGAGCAATTGGATGAAGCTGGATATGATCTGTAAGAGAAGAGTG
>NW_021939025.1:17671-19724 GCF_001715985.3 Manacus vitellinus
TCTATTTATAAAAAACCCCATATTTTTATTTCTCAGAATTTCACTCACGGGATTCTGGCTTTTGAACAAATTACTTTAAAGCTGATGATGTGTAGCTGACATGGCAAGCAGGAATCATATCTTTTGAACAAGTGGTAGGTTCTGGCCTACTGAAAATCCAGAAGAGGATCAGACTGACAGGCTTCTCAAAGCAATGCAGTTAGAAACTGAATTGGTTCATTGACCATCACTCCAATTAAATGAAGAGGCCATTACTCCTAAGTTTGAGTAATATTTTTTTTCTGCTTTCAAGATGTCATTTGCACGAAAGGCTGTAATTACTCAGTGTTAAAAGAAACTGTTTGTGACATCAGTGTGTGACACAGGCTTGTGAAACCAGGCCCTGCTGTAAGTTCATGGATACATCTCTAGGACGAGCCTCAGTGTCCTTCACGACTCGTGAAAGACAGACATCCCAGTCATGCCGACAGAAAAACACACATCGTTTCTGTTACTTTAAGACTCTGTCCCGCTCATTGGAAGCTGTTTGCACTAAAGAATGGATCTCTGAACTCTGCCAGGATGTTGAGGAAGCAGCTATAGTAGGGGTAAGGCAGGTGTGTGGGTGGAGGCTTAGAATAGACATTCTTGAGTTAAGGCACATGTCTTAACCAGGGCTGGTTCAGAGATCTGAAGCTGCAAATTATTAAATTGCTCTCCAAAAATTCCCAAGACTGTCTCATGGACTGAAAATCCAGAAATAATGGAAGTGATAAACAAAAATCCTGCTGTTACATTCCCATGTTCACTGGAAAGCCTTCTGAGGTTATTTATCTCTATATCAGTGTCAGGAAAAGCAACAGAATAGTAAAATATAGGTATTATCTCAAGCCAGTGATCAGAATTCTCCATCAAACAATTCTGGAATCTTCTGTAAATATGTCAGATTTAGCAGATATTGCTCCTCTGGGAATTGTTTATTCCCACTGCATTTGTGACTTTATTCAGAAGGCATCTGAATAAAGCCATCTGTCTTTGAAAGGACTGAGAAGCAGAGGAGTCTTGAGAAAAGGCTAAACCAGCTCTTTGGAGGCCATGGGTGTCCCTTCACAATCTCTTTGCCTGGGGGTCCTATTGCCATGACCCACAAAGATTATCTACACCTAAGTATTGCAAATATTTCAAAAAACAACTTAATTTTTAGTAGATGTGAAAGTGGGATTAGAAGTGACTTCCTGGGCTGCTTGTATTCATCCTGAGGAAGATTAGTGCCATCTGCAGAACAGCTCATCCTAATGTCATTATTGAGCTGAAGCTTTACCTGGATGTAGACTGGTTTTCAGGTATGTTTCATAATGTTTGTGTGAACATTCTGGGACACGATGGTTAGGAGAACCTGTGCAAATGAAGGTTTTAAAAAAAAAATCAGGAGAGATCTTCAGTTTCATTTCTGGCTAAGCCATTTTGATTTTGAGGACACTAAATATTGGCTTCCTTGTGCTTTGTTGTGTGGGAGTAGATCTGTGCTATGTCAAACACCAGGAGTGGGACAGGTATATCACAGATGCTGCCTGACGTGGATAAATAGTATGTTCAAACAGAAAAAATAAACCGCTGAGAATTGCATGGGCATGTGAATGCTTGAGAGATGCCATCCTAGCTCTTGCTCCGGTCTTCTAAATGAGCCCAAAATCGAGGTTATTGAAACTTGAAAAGTTTTCATTGAAACACCATGATTCCCTCTCTCCATGGTTGCAGAGAGTTGGAAAAAACTGCATGTGGGAAGATGCAATAAGAGAGACAGAAATGCACAGTGTGATGGGGAATCTGAGAAACAGTGCTATGAGGTGTTGAAGTGGAATCTCCTCATCAGCTCTCTGGGCTTGCATTCCAAAATTCTCCGAAGGTTGCTAATGCTTGCTGTGGCATCTTTAGGTTTTATGCTTGAGGCCTTTCATTCGTACCTGGTGGAGTGCATTTGATGTTACCCTGTATGCCTGCAAGGGTGAAGTACAACTGTAAACTCTCCATAAAGCTTTCCTAGGAGTGGGAGTAGACCAGCTTTACCTGAACA
>NW_021939025.1:21039-25011 GCF_001715985.3 Manacus vitellinus
AAGCCTGGGAGAAGCCTTGCGAGGGTGAATGTGGGACATGGGACAAGGAATTAGGTGGGAGCATAAGTGAAAAGTGAGGTGCAGGAGTGACAGTATCTTTTAAATGAAGCATGAAAAGCTGCATGATGTGCATAGTGGGACAGGGCACCTGCTGTGAGACAAGTGATACCTCTGGTCAGAATGCTTCCAGAATTGCATACTTGTCAAGCAAAAGAGAGGATGTTTCAAACTTTGGGGTGTGCTTTGGAGAGTGGGAAGATAATCCCCGCTAATGCCCATTGGTGAAGAATCCTCCTGTGATACCACTTGGCTCAAGTGGTTTCTGTTGCCCTTGTCCTGGCATCTGGGAGGAGGGGTTGGAGCCAGATCAGGGTTGGCAATAACACAGTTGTTTACTGGATGGGTTGCTGTAGCTGTTGACCCTGCTTTAATCTCTGGATTGCCTCTCCTTGCTCTCTGCAGCTTTAGTCCACCACCCTCCTGCCATTACCCTGAGCAGCTGGAGACTGCAGGGAACTTGGAGACCACGTACTGCCAGTACAGCAGCCAGGGGGGAATTTACCAGCTGTCCCAATATTCCCAGCAGCACCAGCTCTCCCAGTTCTGCCAACTGCCAGATCACCTGGCCACCAATTTGCTCTCCAGTGACCACCTCCCTCCTCCAACACCCCCTGAGTCCCATTCAGCTTTCCTGGCCTTACCTGGTAACACTGGAGCAGTAACCTATGGAGCCACACAAGGCTATGGACAAAACCACATGGGGGGACAGCTTGTGCCGCAGCAGTCAAGTGGAATCTCAGGTAAATTTCTGAAATATTTTGTCATCCTGCATCTCTGGAGTAACTAAACCATACCCTGCAACACTCAGGATGATCAGTGGTTTTACTGGTGGCTGTGACAGAAAGTAGAAACGTGCACATGCATGCACAGATATATAGATATATATGTATGTGTGTATATATATATATATATATGGGCCCATCTTTTTTTCTAATTTCCTTGTATGCTTGTGTTTTTTTTTTTTAAGTGCTGAGTGACCCATTCATTTGAATCAAAAGTTACTACACAGGTTGCACATGTCAGAAAGAGCATTAAATGTGAATGTGTCAGGTAGTGCAGTAGTTTTTCTCTGGACTGAAGAACTAACTTTTGCAGGAGTGTACTGTTGTGCAAGTGAACATGCCTTTGGTATATGTGGGTGGGAATCAAGGGTGCAAAATCGAAAAGGTGCCACAGCAAGTGGAATAGTTGGAGGTAGGAAGAAAAACAGGCTTTTCACTCTGTTGGGCTCCTGCAGAAACCAGTTTGAAGTTTCATATCTTGCGGTAGTGCAAAAGAAGAGAGAGACAGAAGCCAGTAGAGTATGCATATAGAGTCTTTCTTTTTCTTCCTCTGGTTTGAATTTGCAACAGATTAAGGCACTTCTGCATAATTTTCTGAAAAGTAACTAGGTGAAACTGGCACTGTTGGTCTCTTTGTTTTGTGTCCAGGCTTTGTATTTTGAAGTTATTCAAGCCCAAGTATAATCAAATGATAAACCATTGCAGTTAGTTTATTTGGACTGTCAGGTTTGTTGAATTAAGCTCACAGTCCAAAAACTACATGTCTTGTCTTATCACATAAGAGAATAGTTTCAGATCACAGATGCTGCTGCTGGTTTTGTACCAGTCTTGTGGACCTTGTTAGGGGGGGAAGTCTGACTCAGAGTCTGACTCACAGCAGGCTGCAAACTGGCTCTTGTTCCCCTTATTCCTGCTGACATTGTCCAGGCCAGGTTGGCAGCACCTGTGCTATCTACCACACTTGGCCTGTCTCCCCTCTCTGGTTTCAAGGCATAATATTCTTCTCAGTGGTTTTTCAGTCTGAAGTGCCAGAAATAATGAGAGGGCTGTGCCCCAGTGCACCAAATTAACATTTTTATAGCGTGATGCCAAAGTGTGTGTTGCATTCTTTGGGGCACATTGTGTGAGCATAAGGGGTGTGTAAAGGTGCAGGCTGATAAAGTTGAAAGATTGTTGAAGGAACAGAGGCAGAGTTGATATTCTCTTACTCTGTCCAGAGCACAATCAGCAGTGCGTGGCTGTTCTGTTTGAGGAAGGGATCCTACAACTGTTTTGACCAAGTTCACAGAATCATGAAATGGTTTAGGTAGGAAGAGACTTTAAGGATCGTCCAGTTCCAACCCCTTGCCATGGGCAGGAACACCTTCCACTATCCCAGGTTGTTCAGAGCCCCATCCAACCTGGCCTTGGACACTTCCAGGGATGGGGCAGCCACAGCTTCTCTGGGCAACCTGCCTCACTACTCTCACAGGGAAGAATTTCTTCCTAAAAAGGTTCCAGGTTCCCAAAGTGCAGTGGGCAGGGAACCAGTCTGTCAGTGCAGACACACCCGTGAGTCTTACTTCACCGAGTAAGCAAGTGGACAGCTTAGTTGGATTATAGCTATTACTTAGCAATACATTCCTGCTTCCAGCTTCCATAAATGAAAGTGAAGATTAAACATTCAGGTTATGCTTGACAGAGTTGGAACCTCTTGGAAAATAGGAGTGGAGAAAAAAAATTGGGGGGTGGGTGTCTCTAATATTGTTACATACTCTCAGGATCAGTGCTGAGTGACATCATGATTTCTTTTTACATTATAACAATGCTATGAATTTCCAAGATTTTTCCTCCTAAGAACTACCTTTTGGATAAAAACACTGCAGCGTAAACAGCAAAGTGATCCTTTATCTATATGTGGTGTCTGCTCTACTGCAGTGACCACCAGAGCATGGCTGCAATGCTGTTTGCACTGAGCGTAGACATGCTGCTGTTATTTTCATTATTCTCTTTCCTTTGTTGCTTTTCCCTCAGCAGACACCACTGCCTATCAGGCTGTCCCTTGGAGTGATTTCTACATGCAGGAAGCTCAGTTCTCAAATCAGCTGCACTCCCAAATGCCATTTTTTAGCACAGCAGAAGGACAGAACTTCCCAGAGCCATCTCTTCTTCAAGTGCCCAGTGGAACAGCACTGGGATCCATGTCACAGGCTGGAAAGCAAAAGGGAGTCACACCAGACCAGAGTTCAAACCAGAGCCACCAAACAGAGCCAGAGTTGGCATGGCCATGGCTCGCTGAAAGAGAGATGATGTAGAGTGTTGTAACAAGAAAGGAGACACCACTGTTGGTAACTGAAAGGCCAGCTGATTCTTTTTTTGGGGAGAAAAGGAAAGAATTCCAAGACAGCAGTAGCTCCTATGAATGCAGGATCAAAACTGTGGCATGAATGGGAATGGAACTTCCTTTTTTCTGGTCTGCCATCCGAGGCTGGTCCCGTTATCTTGTACCTGGTTCTTAGATTCATCTGTTCATAGAAAGGGGGACTTAGAAGTCAGTAAAATAGATGCCAAAGTTCTGTCTTCTCTCAGACAACATCTGTTGTGAGCTGAATGGCTGCACAGGACTGACAATTTCTAAGATTTCCAGAGGTATAAACACCTCTCTTCAAGGCAGAACTTCTTCAGCACGAGAGGGGAAAAGAGAAGAGAGAGCTTTCTGTCTGGATTTCCATTTCCAGGCTTTTTCTTTTTTGGAAACAAGATTATTCTACTTTCAAATGGTTGAAAGGTGTCATATGCCTTAAATATTCTTTGGATGTGTATGGGGGTATATGTGTGTCTAATTTTGAAATATGAGACATTTGAAAAATACAAAGTATTTTGTTCTATAGTTTTCCATTGTCTTCTTTCCCCCTTTAGTGACACGTCTGCCCCATCCCAGGAGGCAAAACCAAGCACAATTGCAGACACCTTGCACCCAGCATCACATATTTCCTTCACATCCTGAAGCCAGGGCTTAGCTCTAGCCTTTACCTTTACCACTGCTGCCAGAACAACTTGGCAGCACACAAGTCAGGAATAATATTCCAGTTCAGGTCTCCCCGCCGCCGGGGCCAGCCGCAGCGCTCGGGCTCAAAGTCCCCTCGCCGGC
>NW_021939025.1:26436-28128 GCF_001715985.3 Manacus vitellinus
GGTGTGCAAAAACCGGGGCTATGGAGCGTGGGCGGCGGAGAGGATCCCACAGAATCCCCGGGGGGCTCCGGGAAAGGCCCGAGGGAGGAAAGAGCCCGAGCGGGACCAGCGGCGAAGGAGGGAGCGAGCGGAAGCCCGGTGGCAACAGCAGGAGAGAAACCCGGGAACAGGGACCCCGGAGACAAACGGAGTGGGGCAGACACAAAGCTGCCGACTTCGGCAGTAGTCACAGCAGCAAAAACCCCCTTCCTTGACTTTTTTCCTTTTTCTTTGCAGCCTAAACTAAGAACTGGTCTTTTTTTGCAAACCCTTTTGTTTATCAACCTGTTTCAGTTTCACAGTGTGGGTAAGGCGAACAAAACGCTACCAATGGAGAGACTGTCCTCCGCAAAACAAACAAACAAAAAAAAAAAACAGAAAGAAAAAAAAGGGGGAAGCGAGGGAAGCAAAGTCCCTTTGCTGAATGAAGACACCCTTCCATAGCTAATAGCCAGAATTGTTTTTAAATGTATGCATAGCTGTATTTTTGAAAATTTTAAAGTTTTCACAATAACAATTCTCCTTAAGTCCAAAAGCCAAATTAACACAGAAAGACATATATTTGCCTTAAAAATAGAAGTATATATTTTATCCTTGAACTATAGGAATGTTTATATGTATTTGAAATTTAAATTGAACATGAAGTAAAATATGTTTTTACAGGTTATACTATCATAAAAAACAGAAAACATATATTACTAATCTAAGGGTGAGAAACAAAAAACGCCAATTTCTCAGTTCATAACCAAAAGAAACTGTAAAATGAAACCCAAAGGTATGTTTGTATGATGTGTGTTCGATGGCCATCGAGTATGAATGTGTAAATGTATGCATGCGTGTGAATATATAATAATTAATATGTTCTGATTTATACACAAATGCACATTACCTCACATATGCACAAACACCCTTAGATAAAAAACAGAAAACATATCACCCCAAGTTGAATAGAATTTCATTTACAGAGATGTTTTAAGTTAAATAAAAGTTTTCAAAAGCAAACACTAAAAAACTTTCAGGTAAAAGTCAGGAGCACACGAACCCTGAAGTCATCAAGTTATTAAGTTTGGTTCAAAATCAATTGTTTATAAGTCAATAGGATCTTTAGAGGATAACTTAAGATTTTATGAGTAATTTCTAATAAGAAATAATGGAAATAAGTTAAGTTGTTTAAACAAGTTTTATATTAATCCAGAGTTATTTAGTTTAGCATTGTTGGGAATTTTTCCTTCTTGCATTTTGTTCCTTGTTTACTTTTCTATATCCAAAAATGTCTGATAGTCTTTCTGATTGGTTTAATGCTTTTAATGTTAGTGCTAAGTTTAAGAAAATAATTTTCGTAGCAATATGCAGAATGCCTTAAAACAGCTATGATTCCTTCACATGCCTTTATAATGCCAAACCTTGTGGCCCAAACTATTCTGACACACAATGCCTTTGCATAATCATACTTTCCATTTCAGTTATATAAAAGGCTGTACATTGCCTTGAAAAAGGAGCCTCCTTGCTCACATTAATTTCACTTGTGGTATTAAAAGTAAGACTGCAATATTTCTTGTTAGATCCATTTAAGAATACATTTGCTTCTAAAATGCAGCTATAGAATTTGTTATTACCTCACTCTGAACCGATACATCAAAGCATTGATAAGTT
>NW_021939025.1:28677-34808 GCF_001715985.3 Manacus vitellinus
CAGCCCCAGATGCCTTTAAAATAGTGTTCTCGTGTCCAATAAATTATTCCAGTTCCCCCATACTGGGATCGTGTCTAGCTTTTATTTTTCAGACCGTCACTTGGGGTCACCAGTGCTCCCAATATGAGCACCAGTACTCCCAGTGCTCCCAGCATGGACACCAGAATTACCAGTGTTCCCAGTGTGGGATCACCTGTAGGGAACTGAGATTACATCACCATGGGAGAAACTTAAGGGGATACCCTGTGGGGACAACCCCTCACCCTGACACAAACCATCCTCCAAGAGCCCCCAAAGCCAGATTCCCCCATGTCCTGGTGCCCCTCCCATCGCAGAGCTCTCCCTCTGGGACACCCCAGAGCGCACCCAAGCCCCAGACCAGCATGTCTGTCCACAGTTGCCCCTGCTCCCACTCAAGCCTCGTGGGGAAAGAAGGTGGCTGCCACTGAACATGATTTGGGAAAATCCCACCTCCTTAGGTGGGAGAACAGTGGGGGACATGGGCAGTGGGAACCCCCACATGACTGGGATCTCCAGTCACTGGAGGCACTGGGGAACACTGGGGAACGTTGGGCACCCGAAGACAAGGGTTAGGCTTGGGGAATTGCTCAGGTGTGGCAGTTCCCAGATCCAGCCCACCCCATTTCCCAGCACTGTAGGCCCGTAACAGGTCTAGTCTCCAACCCCAGAGCAGAGCACAGAGGGGAAGATCCCCTGCCCTGACCCTCCCTTTGTCACACCTGGGGCCACCCGCATCACCCGGGTCCCACTCTGCACAGCTGCCCCACCACGGAGGGACCCCATCCCCAACAAGGCTCCAAGTCCAGCTCTGTCCCTGGATGGGATTTGGTCACAGCTCCCCAAAGAAGCCCTCCCTTCCTCTGCCTTATCTTGCCTGCCTGACGTGGTTAGCTCCGAAGGAAGCAGGCAGACCGGCTTCTGGCATCCAGCTGAAAAGGGTTTATTAGAATGCATCAACACAACATGGCTCCCACCTTTTATAGTGCGGGGTAGGAAAGGTGCCAGAACAAAGGGTGGAGTTAAAGCAGAGCATTCAAACAAACACCATATAAGGAGAAACATAAATATACATGGCACTGCACCAAAAATTAACCAATAAGAGGACGTGGTTTAGGGCCATGAGGGATGAGGGAAAGTGCTGGAAAAGTAGGGTATAACAATGAGGGGAATATTACAATAAAAAAACCACAATACTAAACACAAAACACACTCTGCAACAGTTCATAAAAGTCCCTCTTTGCTTCCATAGCGTAGTCCTTCTTGAGAGGCGATATCTCCTTCATCTGTCCACCTCCAACACCTCCCCTTTTTTGTTTACTAAAAAAAAATGAATCTGGAAACACTTTTATGAATCTATCTTGAATGTATAAAAAGAAGTAAACAATGATGTTAAGATACATAAAAGTACATCAAGGGATATATGTAAAATGACAATCTTATTCTTTTTAATTTTGACGTTACTAGATTGTTTTTGACCTTTCCATAACTGGATTTTTACTTATTTTATTTAATTGCAACAACCAAACAAACTTTGATATGCAACCTTGAATAGCAAAACTTTCAACGACAATGAACTTTTAAACCACAAGCAATTTAACAACCCGTGGAAATTTGCTGGCATAACTTTTCAGCTGTGATTTGAGGTACCAAAGTAAAGAAAATAGAGATTAGTCATTAATTCAAGAAGAAGGACAAACAGAATTTATGAAGTTAAGCAAAGGTCAGTTACTAAAGCATTTCTCCTAGTTTGTCAGGATAATGCATTTGAGGTAGCTCTTGTTGCGTTTTTTAAGCTCACACACACACACACATTCACACGAACTCTCACGGTGGCCACCATCACTCATGCGAACACACTTTTAAGTTTATTTTATCATGTCGCTCTTTATAAAATAAACTTTTGTTTTAGCAAACATATTTCTTGTAAAACATAAATTTTCAATTCAAAACTCAGAGCCATATAAACTTTTCTATTACTCAGGGATAAGACAGCTATTCAAAAATACAAAATTTCACATAAAAACTGATTTTTGTTACCAAACAATTCGCAAGGCCATCATTTGGCTCTGTCTCCCTCTGTTCCCCCTTTCTTGTTTTTATTAGTAGATGGATTGCAGGGGGACGAAGGGTTGCACACGCCGAAATTAAACTGTGAGGTCAGGTATTACATGAAATAAAAGGTATGAACTCAAAAATATAAGCAAGTTACCACCATAATTTACTAACACAGTCTGAAACTCAGTGCAACAGCAATCAGCAATCAGCTGGAACTATTTCCAGGGTTCGAGGTGCCGTTTTCCTTCTGGCCTCAGCACTCTCCACTCTCTACTGCCACGGAGATGCTTTTCTTCTTACCACTTCCACATTCTTCCTAGAACTTACTCTTTTTCTTTGTAGAACAACTTCTTGCCAGTTGTCTCCCCTCTCTTACCATCTGTCGACTTACACAAAACTTTCTTTTCACATATCCTTTTCTATCACTTTTCCCCAAGAGGTAAAGCGTTGGGATCGCTTCACTTTTCTACTTCACATTCAATATCCACTATTATTAGTAAACCACTCTTTGATCCTTCTATATCACACTTAACTTTAATGGATTTTCTACAACTATCACATACCTTCTACAACTTCCACACGCCTTCTACAACTTGTACACGTGTCTTCCTCAAAACCTCTGCTTTACATATTAGCGTGGGAGAGGTTTTTCACTCCTGCATTGTCATCAGCCTACCAGGCAAAGATGGAAGGGGATGGTTCAGCAGAGCAAAGGGACTACAATCTTAGGGAGCAGAATCATATCACGTGGCTGACAGCATCTTTTCAGATTTCACTATCTACAGACAACAGTAGCTCTCCCCATCAGAACTCATTCTCTTTACTGGTGTATAACTCCATGTTAGTGCAACAGCAGGTCTCCTACCAACTTGTTCATCCTTGGAAGTTAGCCTCTACCTTTAGAAATAAACTCAACAAATATGTCAACAAAAATGCAAATTTTCATTTCAAATAAAGCCTTAAATTATTCAGATGTTAAATTATTAAATAAGAAGAAATAACAACTTAATTACTTTTTTAAACACATGACATTAAATAGAAAACTACGTTAGGATTTGCTGTAAGGGAAAAGAAAAAAATGAAAACGGGTTTTGGATCTGTTCTGGTTTTGCAGTGGTCTATGACAGGGAGAGTTTAGTTGTTTCCTGTTGTCAGCTTGAAGAAAGATGTAGTGTTGCTCCCAGTGCTGGTGCACTGGCACACGGGGATCTCGACCGAATTCTTGCCGTTAGACGACTACAGTCACTCTGTCTCAGAGAACACTAATTTTAAAGCTGCAGTTTGTAAATGCAAATTTCCTTGAAGCAAGAAAACAGGAAGTTTGGGAAGTGAAATGGAGAGTCTTGAGTTGCAAGCAAACGAAAAGATAAGGCTGGGTGCAATCTCAGGGATGTTCTGGCTGCACTGCTGTTGTTCCCACGGCTGCAGTGGTCCTGTGGACACCAAGGACAGGGAGCAGGAACTGGGCTGAGACAGCTGGAGGCAGTGAGGCCTCGAAGGCATAGGTGGCTTGGCTGAGGGGTCATTATGTACCTTTTCCAGTATATCATTTTTTTCTAATTTGTCTTTCTTTCGATTGATTTTTGTCTTGATAATTTTAGTGACAGCAACAGGACTTTATAACTTGAAATGGAACTGTCTAAAACTTGTAGAACTGTGAAACCTTTTATAGATTTGTTTTAAAACATATGTTACTACATTAAAGAATTTTTAAGCCCTATATAGAAATTATAAAAAGAGAAATCTCCAAAATAAATGATACCTGAGCCTGTGTGGGTAGCTTAGCCCTAGCCCTTAGGGTGGCTAACTCCGAGGCAATGTGGGATGCCTCCGCCCCGAGGACCAGCGTCTCCCCCTCTACCAACTAGGCTAGTCCTTGGTCGTGTCAGGAGACCAGTCCCTCGCTGGAACCACTTGGGCTTAAGGCTCTGTGGTTCCAATTTGCACTGTAGAGTGCTAGGCTGAATTCTGCCTTAGCACAACCAGCTTTCCGGATCTGTCTGGATCCGGATATTGCTGGGGAACCACTGGGTGGCTCCTACCCCGAGCATCCCTCTCGAGCCTTCATGGCTGGGAACAGTCACCTTTGAACCTCCTCCCTGCACTAATGACTGATGTTCCCACGGTGCAAATCGAGGTGGTGGAGATTTCCAACTCAGGCAAACAGAAATGTAAATCTTATTGAAATCTGAACTTTAGCTCGAGCTTATGAACGCACAAGAACAAATAAACCTGAACTACAAACTATTTCTGAACTTGTGAAAGAACCTTATTTAACCATAACAATTTAACATCTTGAAATCCGATCTGGTGCTAATTATATCATAATTCAAGGTACCTTAACATGGTGCACCATTTTCATTCACACAAGCATAGTTTCCGAGTTTTTTCTTGTTCAACTTAAAATTCAAAACCATATAAACATTTTTATAATTCAAAGATAAATTGTACCTTTCTTCATTTCCAAAACATATATGAACTTCTCTATGTTAATAAAGACGATTATTATAAAACCTCAAAAAATTATTAAAAAACAGCAAGATTTAAGCAAATTTAGAAAACGGTTAGGTAATTTTGTGAGGTATACTTTAAATATTATTAAATAATAAGAAAAAACAACTTAATACACAAAATTAAATCAGAAATTATATTACATCATTTCTCCTCTTTCTAATTCGATTTGTTTGTAAAACCACTTGTTGTCACTATGACATCTCAATCGCTCCTGTAGAAGGTTTTCCACTGGGGTTCATCGGTGGTGTAAGGCTGGTGAGATGTTGAGGGTTTGTGTTCATCACTTTGGACTGGGGCACAGGCAGCGTTGTTAAGATAGTCGAAGCCGTAGAGTTTATTGAGTTCTATCTGCGATAGTGCAGTAGGCAAATTTTCCACCCCCTGATACCGAGCCAGAAACTCTTCTGGTTTTGCAGCCCTTTTTAAGATCCGAAAAACCAGTTTCCAAGTGGGCACTGCCTTGGCAGCTTCTTTGTCTCCTCTAAGGACAGCTTCCCTTAAGGGATCTTTTAATTTGTCCCATTCTTTATAGTTCAGGTCTATTGGGGTGGTCTCTTTGCTTTTGTTCATCCATATCACAAGAGATCTTAAAGAGTCTTTATCTATGGGATGCCCTCCTTCCTCAATAAACTCCTTTATGCGCTTGTATAGTTCCATTTCATTTTTACTTAAACGGGTTCCCATTTTTATGTTATGCTTTGATGTTATGAAATTCGAGCTTTTTACCTTGTTATTCTTTAGCTGTTAGAAGTCTTGTCGGTCGTGCCACGCGCAGGGTGTCGCTTGTCGCAGTTAGCTCCGAAGGAAGCAGGCAGACAGGCTTCTGGCATCCAGCTGAAAAGGGTTTACTAGAATGCATCAACACAACATGGCTCCCACCTTTTCTAATGCAGGGCAGGGAAGGCACTGGAACAGAGGGTGGAGTTAAGGCGGAGCATTCAAACAAGCACCATATAAGGAGAAACATAAATATACATGGCACTGCACCAAAAATTAACCAATAAGAGGACGTGGCTTAGGGCCATGAGGGATGAGGGAAAGTGCTGGAAAAGTAGGGTATAACAATGAGGGGAATATTACAATAAAGAAAACACAATACTAAACACAAAACACACTCTGCAACAGTTCATAAAAGTCCCTCTTTGCTTCCATAGCATAGTCCTTCTTGAGAGGCGATATCTCCTTCATCTGTCCACCTCCAACACCTGCCCACTGACTTCTTTGTGTTGCCTACCACTACCTCTCCTTGCTTGTCCTACCCATAACTTGCCTTGCCTTGCCTTTCTCTCACCTGCCGTGCCTTCCTTTGCTTTGACTAACCCTTCCTTGCTTTGTATACACTTTCCCAGACTTGCCTTACCTGCCTGCATGTTGCCTTGCCTTACTTGCCCCTCTCATGACTTGCCTTACCTTCCGCTCCCTCTCCTTGCCTTGAATTGCCTTGCAAACCAGTCCCCTGCCTTGCCTTGCCCTGCCTATCCCTTGACATACATTGCCTTGATTACCCTAAACTCACCTTCACTGTCCACTTCTTCCTTGCC
>NW_021939025.1:43930-102559 GCF_001715985.3 Manacus vitellinus
AAGGATTTATCAGAAGAAGCAGTTTCAGGTTTCATCTCCAAACGCTTTGGAAAGCCTTTTTTCATCAAAGTCCTTGGCAATTTTCTCGTAAGAATGAAAGCAAGCACTGGCAGGACAAAGAGAGCTAGAGAAAGAGAAATTCCCAAGGGACAGAGAGGGAGGAATGGAAAAATAGGGAACTGGAGCTGGGGCCAAGCAGAGAGAGGGAAGAAGGGGGGAAAAAAGGGATCTGGAGCTGAACAGAGGGATGGCAAAGTAATATGATAATGATGCAGATGCAACCTTCCCTGCTCTTTGACTCTGCTGGGATGGGACACTGATCCCCCCATGCTGAGCCCCCAGTGCAACCTCGCACACCCCAACAGGGCTCCAGGTAGCTGCCACCACTGAGTCCAGCTCCAAGCAGTGCCCACTGTCCCTCCCCACTGTGTTGAGAACGTTAACATCCTAGCCATATTCTCTAATCCTAAACCCCTAACTAAAACCCCTGTTCTCTAATCCTAAAACTCCTAACTCCAAACCCTCACCCTACACCAGAGAAGTTATGGGCTTCCCATCCTTGGAGATATTTGAAAACCCTCATGTGCTGAATCTAAACCATAGCTCTAGATTCTACCCTCCTAATTCTTCTGTTCTTTCATCAAAGGGAACAGTTCCAAGATAAGTTAATTGTACACTTTTTAAATCTTAACTGTACAAAGAAAGCCAAGTAGATCAAAAAACAATTATCTCCCTGTCCTAGTTTCAGACACAGCCTCAGTGTTACTGATAACACCTCGTGTGTTTGTTGGGGGGTGGAAGGGACTCTCTCTGGCATTTTGCATGTACATCACTGTCTCTTTTGTATGCTTTTGTTATTAATATTGTTACTGTTGATTTTCTTATCTCATTGCTGTTTCCAATATATTGATCTTATCTCAACTCATGATCTTTGCCTTTTGTGCCTCCAATTCTCCTGTCTGGCCACCCGAACTGAACTGGGGAAGCCTTTCTAGCACTCCCCTCCTCAGCTGGACAGGCGAGAGGAAATACAACAAAAGCTCATGAGTTGAGATAAGGACTGGAAGAGGTCATTCACCCATTACCATCACAGACAAAACAGACCTGACTTGGAGAAATTAAAGGAATTTATTACCAATCAAAATCACACTAGGATAATGAGAAGCAAAACAAATCTTAAAAACACCTTCCCCCCCCACCTCTTCCTCCTTCCCAGGCTTAACTTTATTCCTGATTCTCTCCCTCCTCCCCGCCAGCAGTGCAGGGATATGGAAATGGAGGTTATGGTCAGTTCATGTCGCTGCTTCCCCCTCAGGGAGGGGAGTCCTTGCCCTGCTGCAGCATGGAGTCCCTCTCAGAGGACACAGTCCTCCATGAACTTGCCCAACATGAGTCCTTCCCATGGGCTGTGGTTCTTCATGAGCTGCTCCAGTGCAGGGTCTTTCCTGCAGGTTCCATCCTTCAAGAACTGCTCCAGTGTGGGTCCTTCTTGCAAGTTCAGTCCTTCAGGAACTGCTCCAGTGTGGGTCCTTCCACAGCATGAGTCCTTCCACAGGGTGAGTCCTTCAGGAACGGCTCCAGTGTGGGCCCTTCCATGGGGTCAGTCCTTCAGGAACTGTTCCAGCATGTGTTTCTCTCCACAGGCCCTGCCAGGACCCTCCCAGGATCCTGGCGTAACCACTGGATCACAGCCTCCTTCAGCATCCACCTGCTCCGACATGGGGCTCTTCCATGGGCTGCAGGTGGATTTCTGCTCCCCTGTGGACCTCCATGGGCTGCACCATTGGCTGCAGGGGAATCTCAGCTCCAGCACATTTAACAGCATCTCTTCCCCTTCCTTCTTCACCGACTTTTGTGTCTGCAGAGCTATTCCTCTCACATATTCTCACTCCTCTCTTCTCTGGCTGCAATTGCTTCTGCCCAATAACTTTTTTCCTTCTTGAATACCTTATCCCCAGGGTGTCACTGCCATCTCTGCTGGGCTCAGCCTTGGCCAGCGGTGGGTCCATCCTGGAGACAGCTGCCATTGGCTCTGCTGGACAAGGGGGAAACTTCTGGCAGCTTCTCACAGAAGCCACTCCTGTAGGTGCCCACCCCACCCCCCCGCAGCCAAAAGGTGGCCACGCAAACCCAACACACATGTGAACATCACAGAAGCTTAAATATGAACAAGAATAAGTCCAGTCTAAAGTCTGCAAGTTCTTCCTCCTGCACAGGAAAAACATGCCAGCTATGGCATAGGCACTCAGCTGAACTTTTCCTGCATTCTTCTTTCCTTCTGGTTCTCTCTCTGAAGTCAAAGGAGCTTCTGATCATGACCTTATCTAATGTCAGTGAACAAGACACTTTGCTGAGGTTCTATCCGTGCTACATCACTCTTCCCACCCTGTACAGAGAGCCCTTTGTGGCAGCACAGAGTATTAACTTCACTCTGGCATTCACATGAACAGCAGGATTCACAAGTCACCTTGCTGAGATGTTTGTTTTGATTAGGTTGTCTCCTCAAGACCAAAATAAAACACCAATGAAGAACATGTGAAGCAACAAGATCATCTTCACATACTTCATTTATCATAGAGTCACAGAACGGTTTGGGTTGGAAGGGACCTCAAAGATCATCTAGTTCCAACCCTATGCCATTGGCAGGGATGCCACTCACTAGTTCAGGTTGCTCCAAGCCCTGTTCAACCTGGCCTTGAACACTTTCAGGGATTCACTTGTATGAGAAGAGAATAAGCAGGGCAACAAGTGTATAAAAGATTTGATCTCTCAAGTAATGCTTTGGGAAACTGAGCAGCATATTTTCTCTGGTTACAGAAGCTGCTCCAGACTGTTGAGTTGTTTGGTAGAGTTCTTTGATCACAGAAAGCTCAAACATCTGCATTGCTGACAGTGCAGCTGGGACAGATTTGTCACTATCAGACTGGTTTTTCTTCCAGTTCCTGTGATCTTATGACTAAAACTACTCCTGTAGAGACTAACAAATAGAAGCACATCTGGTATGGACAACCATGCTGGTGTTTATGAACCAATGTCATGACAAGAGCAGCACAAGTTACATTCTTTTGACAGTTCTCTACGTTGATAACAGTTTGAAGCTCTTCTTTTGTACATGTCATCATCCAGTTCTGCTAGTGTTCTTCACAAACTTGGCATTACCTTCAGTCCATTGCAAAGTGACAATCTGGGACACAGAATAAGGAGGAAATTTGTGCCCTGAAATTTGGTCTTTAAATTTTAGGAAGTCAAGTCAAATACTGACACGCAGATCCAGTTTTCTGAACCTGTCCTGCATTTACGTGGCTAAGCTTCAGTATTTGTACAGGAACGTGCACTCAGATAAAAATTTAGCAGTGTCTTTCTGTTCCTACTTCCATATTCATGTTTATGGAAATTTTGTTTTAAAAAATGGTGTCTCTCCTTCCTTGTGTTTCTATACCCTTCTGTCTATAGGCACAGCATTTTCTCTCAGCTGGATTTATATACTATGCCGACGGTTGTTGATCATGGCCACAATGTGAGACAGGTCCAAACTTTTCATCATAACCTGCATGAACTCCTCGTCTTTCCTTGCTCCCTCCACAAATTCATCCAGAGAAAGTTCACCTGTGTCAGACACAAACAAAAGGCATCAGAATCCACATTTGACAGGAAAAGGAGTACAGCAATCTAACCTTAGACACCACTTACTATACAGGCACTGTTCTAAAGCACTGAGGCCTCAGAGAGTCTTAATTTTTGTGAAACATAACCTTCCTTTTTTCCTGTAGAAAGGAAGGGATACATAAGAAAGAACAGAGGAAGTGTGTGGCTAAGGAGTGGGATCATAGCATCCTGTAAATAAGGCTGGATTATCCACCTCCTTTTTGGCCCAACCTGTCATAGTCATAACCTGTCCTATACTTGCTGGTTTTCATGGATAAAAGAAGTGATAGAGGGAGGCTATGACGGGCAGAAATATATTTTCTGTCCTAGGCCAAAAAGCCCTTGTGCAGGGAAGCAGCTCAGCAGAGTTATTCTGGAATAACAAAAGAGCCTGTTAGGAGGTCATGAGTACCTGAAGTAGTAAGGAAAGAAATATCTCTCAGGGACGTACAGTGACTACAGTGGTGTTGATCACCTTTTGACTGAGCACCTCATGTGATTGCTGTACTGCCTGCAATAGACCCAGTGAAGAAACTCTGAACTTCAACATTAAATTCCAGTTCTTCCTTTCCCTGCTGAAATACGTAGGAACAGCTGGGGCCATTTGTTAATATTTCCCACTTCTAACTGGTATAAGCTACACAGCAACATATAAAAAGGAAACAAAACAAAACAAAACAAAACAAAACAAAACAAAACACCACTCCAAAACCCCAGTACCAAACTCATGTGAACAGAACACAGATCACACTCAGCACAGGGAACAAATCTGGACATATTGATTATGTATGATGCAAGGAGAAAAATGCCTTTTGATTAATGGAGAATGGATTACTGGCTGAGAGTGCATATAAAAAGAAAATATGAAATGAAGAGGCATAAAGTTCAATCAAGAAAGGAAGACATGGATGTTTCTCTGTAGAACAGACTATCTGAGCTGGATGGCAAAGGCAGGAATCTTACCATCTCCATTCACATCAATCCTGTCAAAGACTCGGTTGGTGAACTCTTCTGCACTAGTTTCATGGTCACCACCATTAATAGCTCGAATAGCCTAAAATGAAAGAGCAAGAAGAAGAGTGTGCCTAATGGCTCCAAGAGTGATAGTGATGATTCCATTGCAGCAGGTCAGCATAGATTCAGAATAAGACAGTCATACCTAGCACTTTCCCTGTACAAATGAACCAGAATCAGAGGAAAACACAATACAAATCATCAGGCCTTATGGCTGGCACTTAATGGTGCAAAGGGAGGATGGTTCTGGAGCATGGAATGAGCAGCAAAACCCAGAGGATCACCCTAAGTCTGCTTAGGTACAGTTTAGGTACTACAGAAATGGCAGAATCAGGATCCACCTGATTGATCCACTTTGGCCCAGTCGGTGACCCTGTGGCCCACCAAACCCCAGGAACACTGTCAAACACC
This sequence comes from Manacus vitellinus, assembly GCF_001715985.3. Classification (NCBI taxonomy): domain Eukaryota; kingdom Metazoa; phylum Chordata; class Aves; order Passeriformes; family Pipridae; genus Manacus; species Manacus vitellinus. The sequence goes on from NW_021939025.1 coordinate 49,001, forward strand.
CTCTGCATTTGACATTATGAAATTCCTTTGTTATGCTGTGGTCATTTATTTCTACTCTTGCTTTCCCAATTTCCATTTATATACTGCTTCCTGTGTGTCTGGCTTCTCCTGAAAGCTCATTAGAAATTAATTTTTGGCTTGAGAAAGGTAAAGCATTATCCACTACTGTTTACTACAATTCTTCTTATTTTACAACTACATAGAACACAGTTCTCTTTGCTTTCCATGCCTAATTATCTTGTTTGTTTAAGGAAGTCAATGAAATATGTGATTCCAGAGCCTTTATACTGATTTCTAAGACTATTCATTTTCTAATTTTGATATTTGATAATTTTCTTCATTCTTTTTCAAATGCTATTTTACTAAAATCAAGAATCACCTCAGCAACTTCCTAAGGCTGCCAAAAAAGACACTGAACTACACTTACAAAATTCAAAGGGCAATAAATTGCTTGCCACCAATTGTTGCCTATGGGACTTGTTTCTTAAGAGCTCTATGTTAACTATTGCTATCTGTTGCTTCACTGTAATGTCTGAGTATTTCTATTGCAAGTTATTACTAGGAGGCTGTATATTATTAGTCATTGATTTTGGTTTGGTCTCTTTGATACTCAGCACTAAAATGCATATCCAGATGAGAATGCATTACTAACATCTTAGTGCTTTTATTTGTGGACAGCTTAGGCTTCAAATCTTTATCGAATCAATTTCCTGACCTTTCATATTCAGAAATGTAATTTATTTGGGGTCTGTAATTTATTTGAATCTTTCCTGCATCTTGGTAATTTCCCACTGTCCACAAAATAATCTGAACTTGCAGCATAATTAATTCTGAGATATTCATAGTGATCTTAATACCAGTAGTTCCAACTCTGTCCAGAGTAGCTATTCGTATACAATCCTTTCCATTCACAATCATTCTTCTTCAAGTTGTTTGCTGGTGTCAGATATGGTTTTTTGCATTTATATTTAGGAGCTGGCTCTAAAAAACAAACTGGGAGTAACTCTCCGACTTCTCATGGGTAAAAGGACATGTGAAGGACACATTGCAGAGATGGCAACTGACAGCTGGAGTCTGAAACCTTGGAAAGTCCAATTTAGGTGCTAGACAGCTAAAACAATTTTATGCTTAGCTATGCTGCAACATATGCTGTGGTGGCAGAGTCTGTCAAGTCTGCTTATTGCATTACGGGACGGTGGGGAATTCTGCTCAAAGAAAGGATGATGTAAAGATCTCACCCATGATGATCCATATGGGGAACAGAAAAGTGTTACTTGTGTGATTTTGTCTTTAAGGAAAGAGGAAAGAACACAGCCCCCTAGAGATTCACCTTAATAATGTTGAGCAGTTCATGGCGATCAATGCAGCCATTGCCATCTACATCATAGAGCTTGAAATACCACCGCAACTTCTGCTCCATCTTCCCTCGGAGAACGAGGCTGAGGGCAGCCACATATTCCATGAAGTCAATATACCCATCCTGGGAGAAAACAAAAACTGAACTGTGACAGGAATAAACTGAGGGAGTTACAGCTCTGGAACTGTTTTACTGTTTATTGCTCCTTAGGTTCACAACTGAAAGAGAAGGGCAAACAAATGGCACACGGACTTGGACTTAGGAAAAACCTTTAGTGCACACACACATATATTCAATTCCTCCAGCCAATAAATACCTGGATTCCTAAAGTTATGACTTATTGCATATCTAGGCTCCTCTCTTCTCACCACCTGCAGTGGAGGAACCTACCACTCCTCATGGCCAGTGTGAACAAACCCCCCTCTGTCCACTAAAGCTGACTGCCTTTGGTCTGCTGGGAGAGAACACTGAGCCCTGGCTGCAAGTTTCCTCTGCTAGTCTGCTCTGCCTTTATGGGAAACTATGCTATTTCACTAAGCCATAGATCTCTTCTCCATCCTCTGGGAAATAAAATGATTAGGGATGTTTTTTAAAATACATAGAATATGATTTGATCAGTGGAAAAATTGTCTGTATTTAGGTTTTCAACACTCCATTTCTTGATTGTACAAAGGATCTCAAAAAGCCCTTATTTCTTCTGTAAGGAAAAATGCCAGACAGTAAAGGTTTGTAAGCCTTAGATTTAACACTAAAATTTGAAGTGGTTAAAAACAAACTACAAATAAAACACTTATCTCCATCAAAGATTCCAAATAACTACTTCAACAAATTATAGAGCAGAAAAATGAAACTTTCATTTATTGAGGTACTGGAATAAGGTCAGATGCCTTTCTGGAATGGATGGAAATAAACATATGTAAAAGGAGAATGTAGTGAACTAGCAGTGCACTACTGTTTTACAGCAAGGCTCACAACATTTAAAATATTCACGCAGGGTGGGAAGAAGGGCATGACAGGCTGAGAGAGTTGGGGCTGGTCAGCCTGGAGAAGACTCCATGGAGAACTTAGAGCCCCTTCCAGTACCTAAGGGGGGCTTAAAAGAAGGCCAGAGAGGAACTTTGGACAAGAGCATGTAGTGACAGGACAAGGGGGAAATGGCCTTAAGCAGAAGGAGTGCAAATTTAGATCAGATGTTAGGAAGGAATTCTTGGCTGGGAGGGTGGGCAGGCCCTGGCCCAGGTTGCCCAGAGAAGCTGTGGCTGCCCCTGGATCCCTGGAAGTGTCCAAGGCCAGGCTGGACAGGGCTTGGAGCAACCTGGGCCAGTGGAAGGTGTCCCTGCCCATGGCAGGGGTGGCACTGGGTGGTTGTTAAAGTCCCTTCCCACCCAAACCATTCCCTGGCTCTGTGACTCGGTGTCCCTCCCTGCCATGCCCAGCACACGGAACCGGCCCCTCTGTGACATCAGCCCCGGGTCAGGGGCACTGTGGGTGCTGTGGGCACAACGCTGGTGGCTGTGCTGGAGGTGACCCCAGGTCCTGGCACTGCCACGTGCGCTGGCACCGATGGCTTGGCTGTGGCTCCTGGTCCTGCTGGCCCTGGCCAGGCCGGTGCATGGCACTGGGGACACATGCAGGTCAGTGGCCCCATTTAGGGGTTCCACAGAGGGGCCCTGTTTGTTCCCCACAGCCACACCCCAGTGTCCTGATCCCCATGGAGAAGCCTCAGTCCCTGGCCAGCAGCCACGTGCTGGCACAGCTCATCTGCAGGGCTCCACTAGATCCAGGGGGACAGATGTGCCCTCGGGGGTCCCTGGCCCTGCTGCCCCTCAGCACCAAGCAGGGAGCTATAACGAGCAGGGCAGTGATGGCTTTGTGCTTTCAGAAGGACCTGCGGGCTCCAGCCCATGGCTTCCGACCACAACTCGATGGCTTTGGCCGACGGCACGTCCCGCGTCGTGGGTGGCACCGGTGTCCAGCCGGGGGCCTGGCCCGGCATCGTCAGCATCCAGGCCACCTGGAAGAATGGCACGTGGCACATGTGCTCGGGTGTCCTCCTCAGCTTCCAGTGGGTCCTCACGGTCGCCCACTGCTTCATCAGGGCCGGGTAAGGAGGGGCAGGGACAGGGGTGTCCCCACAGCTCGGGCGGGTGCCCAGGTCACAGCACCACGTGCTGCTCCCGTCCGGCTCTTTCCTCTCTGCTTCCCTCTCTCCCTTGGGAAGCAGAAGGCTGGGAAGCTGCCACAGTCCGTGGCTCTGCTCCCTCTCACCCCTCTCTCCATCAGGGACGTCTACCGGTGGGACGTGGTGATCGGGGCCACGGATCTGACTCAGCCGGGCCCCGAGGCCGAGGTGAGGCACATCCAGAGGATCCTGGTGCACCAGCACTACGTGGCTGCCACGGCAAGGAACGACATTGCCCTGCTGGAGCTGGACCGGCCCGTGGAGTGCAGTGACTACATCCAGCTGGGCTGTGTGCCCGACACCTCGGTGAGGGTCTCTGAGCTGAAATCCTGCTACATCGCGGGATGGAGTTTCGCCACACCAGGAGGTGAGGCCCTACAAGGACGTGCCCTGAGGGTGCAATGGGCACCCCATGGACATGGGCTGGGCACCCCGGAGACATGGGCTGGGCATCCCATGGACATGGGCTGGACACCCCATGGACATGGGCTGGGCACAACCACAGTCCAGCTGTGGCTGCAGGACATCAGCAGGGCCAGGTCTCGGAGCAGCCTGGGCTGGGGGAAGGGGTCCCTGCCCAGAGTGGGGGGTGGCACTGGATGAGCTTTAAGGTCCCTTCCACCCAAACCATTCTGTGACTCTGTGAAGGCACTCCCAGGCAGGGGAGGGGACTGGCACTGAGCCGATGGGGGCTCATTCCCCTCTTTTCCTACAACTCCTGGACCAGATGTGGTGCTGCAGGAGGCCAAGGTTCACCTCATGGACACAGAGCTCTGTAACAGCAGCCGGTGGTACGGGGGGGCCGTGCACCCCGAAAACCTGTGTGCTGGGTACCCGCAGGGCGGCATCGACACCTGCCAGGTGGGAGCGTGGCACCAGTCCCTCAGCCCCGACAGCACAGGGACCCTGACCCCAAACATGGCACGGGCTGGGCCTGGGTCCCCTCGGGTCCCCATCACTGCCAGGGCTGCCCTGTCCCATATCCCCTCTCCCAGGGCTGCCCTGTGCCCTGTCCCCTATCCCAGGGCTGCCCTGTCCCATGCCCCTATCCCAGGGCTGCCCTCCCCTTACCCATCCACGGGTCCCTGTCCCCTATCCCAGGGCTGCCCTGTCCCATGTCCCCTATCCCAAGGCTGCCCTCTCCTTCCCCATCCCACAGGCCCCCCGCCGTGTCCCCTTGTCCCCAAGGCCTGGCTCTGCCCACAAAGCCCATCCAGTGCTCCTGGCAGCCCTGAGCTGCAGATGTGACCCTGGATCATCCATCCTCTGCACATCTGGGACCACTGTGCAGAGATGGGACAGCCCCCAGCCTGCTCCCAGCCGAGGTTCTGGAGGCTCCAGCCCCCAGGCAGAGCCTTCCGTGCTGGGAATGTGGCTCTGGCAGGGGCTGGGAGAGAGGAGCCAGCCCTGCTGCTGCAGCAGCCCCCCACAAACCCTGAGCCCTCTCTCCTGCCACAGGGGGACAGTGGGGGTCCCCTCGTCTGCAAGGACAAGAGAGCTGACTACTTCTGGCTGGTGGGGCTGAGCAGCTGGGGAAGAGGCTGTGACAAAGCCAGGCACCCCGGGATCTACACCTCCACTCAGCACTTCTACAACTGGATCCTGGTCCAGACGGGCCTGAGCCCAGCAGAAAGAGCCGGTCCAGAACCAGAGCCAGCCATCACCTCGACCCCCGAGCAGTATCTGAGGCCAGTGACAGAGCCAGACATCAGCCTGACCCCTGAGCAGCATCTGAGGCCAGCGCCAGAGCCAGACATCAGCCTGACCCCCAAGCACAGCCAGAGACCGGCACCGAGCTCCTCGGCCTCGTTAATGCCCACGGCATTCCCACTCCTCATCCTGGTGCAATTCCTGAACCTGCTGCAGGACTTCCTGCCTTTCCTGAAGGACAAAAAGGCTTAAGCAGCGGGATGAGCGGGATCCAGGGCTACAGTGGGCCACGGCCATTTCCTGCTGGGCCAAAGGTAGCCTTGGGGCCAGAGGCTGCTCTGTCCTGCCCAGGCTGCTCCGCTGCACCCACACCGATGCTGACGTGACCGGGGTGTTGAAATAAAGTTTCTGTGCTCCTCATTAACTGTGTTTTCAGCCCTGCTCAGTGCACCCATGGGCTGGGAAAGTCCCTGCTCTGTCAGTCTGCTGGGCTGTTCACATTCGTTCTTCAGCCTGGAGAAGGCTCCAGGGAGAGCTCAGTGCCCCTTCTGGGGCCTAAGGGGGTTTAATAAAGGGGAAGAATGGCTTTTTACATGAGCAGGTCATGATAGGACAAGAAGGAATGTTTTTAATCTAACAGAGGGGAGATTTGGAATACATTTTGGGAAGGAGTTGTTACTCGGTGAGGGGGGAGGCCCTGGCACAGGTTGCCCAGAGAAGCTGTAGCTGCCCCATCCCTGGAAGTGTCCAAGGCCAGATTGGATGGGGCTTGGAGCAACCTGGTTTAGTGGAAAATGTCCCTGCCCATGGCAGGGAGGTTAGAATGAGATGATCTTTAAGGTCCCTTCCAACTCAAACTGTTCTATAATTCTATGGTTGCAATTTATAAAATCAGTCTATTGAAAATTTATCCTCTGTCTTCAGCACAGTTCTCAGAATCTGAAAGTCCAGAGGGCAGATGATTCCATCCATCATGTCTGTATTACTACAGGCTGGATCTTCCTCTGGGTGTTCTTGTTCATAAAAGAAGCTAAAGGAGCTTAGATTAAATGACTAATAACAGACTAAGGTTAACTGACTGATGTAGGTCCATCCCCACTAGCTGCCATGCTCTTTCTTCATTCCTCTTGAGATCACTATCACTTTATTTAGATGATAGCCTTTTATCTTTTCTGACCAAGAGTCTTCTTAAAACATTGTTTACCACATAATGCAGGGCTCACAGGAGAACTCTGGAATGCACAATTCTTGAACAAATTTTCAAGTCCTTAAAGATTTAAAGAAATAAGAGAGGTAAAGTGAAAGAAAGACTTGTGCAAAATCTGTAAAGATTTTACTTTTGTTTATGAAACTGCTTCTTATCACAATCACTATCCTGGGCACAGAGGACTTTGGGATGAGAAAGGATATTCTTTGAGATCTGTAGTCATTTCCAGTCATTATGCTCACTACAAGACCTCAGCTATCCTAATGGAGCCTGGCTGCTCCTCTCTTTAATTTTGTAATATTCCTTAGCATTCCTTAACTCCTTATGCTGTCTCACATGTCCAAACTAACATTCTTTGCTCAGTGCCTGGGTTTTCCTTCTTCAAGACTGATCCCGTGATTTCCCACCTGGCTCACATGCCTCGTGACTGGATCCTCCTTGGCTCCATTCCAGAACCGTGGAGCAGAGAGCAAAGCTGAATTTTCCCAAAGACAGATTTCTTTGTTATTGAGATTACAGGCCTGCAAGCATAGGCTGAGGTATATACAGATAAAAAGCATGCAAAAGTGAGGGCCATTGCATGCTTAAAGGAATTATGGGGGCTACTGCTTGTTACCAGTGGTCACCTATCACAGAGAGGAACACTACCCACCCCTCACTGCTGTTCCACACAGCACAGCTGGCACCCAGCAGAGCCACAGAGGTTGTCTGCCCATGCACTGCTTGTTTGGCTGCCAAATGCCCGGAAATTACTTCTCTGTCAATGCTATAATGACTTCTATTCTGTCTGATTCCTGTGGTCTCTACAATCTCATACAGATATATTTTTGAATAATAAGAACATGTAAGAAAAAGTATAATGAAATTAGCATTTTGATAGTCAAACAAGGCCAAGTCAAATAATATGCAATAAGAAATTCTCAAAATTCAAAGATGAACTTGGAAAAGGTAAGTAGTAATCAGGTATTATTACCTATGGTTATGTTATCTATGTCATTATCTACGCACATTCATTTGCTCCTTGCATTTAGCTACTTTAATTAGCATCCCTCAGCAGCTTTCCACACCAATATTTCTGAGAGAGAAGCGAGGACTCTAAAAGTGCAGGAGTTGGTTCACTTTCAAGCAGCACGAGACAGTTAATTCCTTGCAGGAGAACTCACCTTGTTCATATCAAACGTGCGGAACATCTGCTCAATGTACCTGTTGGCCTCCGGATCGAGCCCTCGAAGCCCAAAGAACTGCTTAAATTCGTGCTCTGTCAGCTGTCCAGAAGGACACTCCGTCATGAACTTCTTGTACCAGTGGTGGATCTCAACAGCCTGTAGGTCATCCACTGTGGAGCTGCTGTTGTTTCCCATGAGTGTCTGTGGTCAGAAGAATGATGCTACGGGAGTGATCCTCTTCCTCCCGTGGCTCTCACAGCACTGCCTGTCTGCTCCTGTCCACGTTCAACAGTTATGGGAGGGATCTAACTTTCTGCAAGCCAATTATAAACATTAATCCTCTTAGAGGCTGGTCTACAAATCAGAAAGTTTCAATGATACAAACAGTCTTCTTAGAATGGATGCAAGATAATCTAGTAAATCACTGCTATTTCAGGAGCTAAACCAGAAAGGGTGAGAAGGTTAATCAGACACTGGCATCGGGAGCTATACTGGTTTGGTAGACTACCCTGGTTTTAACCTTGATATAATTATACATGAAGATAAGAGGAAATGGCTATGAGATGTGGGATGTGAGGTTAAGTAAGGATCTACTCCTCTAACTGGATTTGATAGTGTGTTTTCTCAAACAGACATGTTGAATAACTGGGTGAGTAGGACCAGAAGGTGTTACAGAAGTGGCCCAGTACAAGAGTGAGGCTATGTGGGGAAAACCTCACCTCCACGCACACAAAGTGGCACAGAGGAACAGTGGCAGGTGGGGGAATCCTAGTAATGCCCTAGCCTGGCTAATCCCAGAATCACCACAGACCTGCAGTCAACCCAGGAAAGGTTCATCTGCACAAAGCAGTAGGAACAAAGAGAGACAACCACAGGCTGGGGACCAAATAACCCCGTAGGAGAAATGAAGGCCCTGTCCCAGCTCCTTCTAAGTCTGTCACAGGGGAGCCATCAGCCCCATGGGCCTAGAGATGACACCGTCATGGTGAGTGAACAGAAGTTGTCAGAATACCTTACAGACCAAGTGGGTACTGCCTGGGGCATGGAAAACATGGTGCAGGGGAAGAGCATCTGTGGATTTATTGCACAAGACTCACAATGGGATGTTTAGGGGAGGAAGGAAAGGTGGGAAAAGGAATGGGTCTAGGCAGTTTGGGGATGAACAAGCACAGGAAAATGGAGGGAAAGTGGATACAAGAGGTTTGTTGTATGTAGAATGGTGTTGGTCAGTACAAATGTCTAGCCATACCCTGTGCTGGATCAGCACAGTCTTTCCTGTCTTCTAACATTTCTACCTCTTTTTTTCTGTCTGCACAGGGCTGTGCTCTGGACAGATGTGTGCATGGGGATTTGAGTGCCCACAACTGGACTGAGTGAGACTATGTCAGTCTATGATCACCAGTGACATCAAGCCAGACTAGCCAGCCCGTAGATTGTTTTGGGAATCAGGTGTGTGTATGTCTTTGTTAGTGAGACCACTGGAGTAGCTGACTATTGGAAGGACCAGGGGTCCAGCCCAACAGCTGGAGAGACTGAAGGTGTGGGGTTGAGGGAGATCCACTTGTCTGTGTGTTTCTCTGTGCAGGAGACAGAGAGGGACCCACAGTGTACATGTCTGTTGGTATGTTGGCGTGTGCAAGGGAACATGTACCAGCGACTGAGGTGGGGATGTGCACCTTGAGTGTCTGGCATGTCCATGTGCCAGCAGCTGGAGAGACCAGGCATCGAGAGCCAGCTGCTGGGCAGGCTGGATGTCTAAGCCCACCTACTGTGTGTATTTGCCACTGATAGATCTTCACAGAATCACAGAATGGTCTGGGTTGCAAGAGACCTTAAAGGTCGTCTGATTCCACTCCCTGCCATGGGCAGGGGCACCTTCCACTGAAGCAGGCAGAGTCAAGTAGTAGAGGGGGAGAATCCCCTCCCTTGACCTGCTGCCGTGTTTCTTTTGATGGAGCCCAGGATACAGTGGGCTCCCTGGGCTGTGAGCACACTTTGCTGGTCCATATTCAGTTTTGCATTCACCAAGACCCCAAGTCCTTCTCCACTGGAGAGGACTGCTTTCAATCCACTCGTCACCCAGCCTGTACCTGTGTTTGGGATTGCCCCAGTCCAGGTGCAGGACCTTGCACTTGGCCTTGTTGAACTTCATGAGGTTGGCACGAGCCCTTCTCTCTACCCTGTCCAGGTCCTTCTGAGTGCCCCATCCCTTCCCTCTACAGTATCAACCACACTACTTTAAATATACACTTAAAGCCAAAATTTGTTTTTAGTATAATAGAAATTTTAACAGTCTAGTTCATGAGTCATTATTAATTACAGTAAGCAAAAAAAAAATAATGTAGGCCAAGTACTTATATACAAGAAAAAAGTTGCACTAGTAGCAATAATCAAATTAAAATTGCAACACACCTGCCTTGTTTCTGTGCTTTTTCTGGTGTTACACTCACCTGCCTGCTGCTCCTCTGGGTATTAAGATCTGTGGTTCCCTCGGATGCTTGCAGGGGGGATGGGAATGTCATGGCAAGTTGTTAGCATCCGGAGTCCTTCACTGGAGGAATGTGATGTTCTTGTTAATGGTTTCCTCATCCTCTCTTCTTTTTGTCTTTTTTCCCCTTTCTTCTCTTTCCTTCCACTTAGACTCATGTATGCACGTGTTAGAGTTGGAAATATCTCATTCTACCTAGAATAACTGCTTGTTATGACTAGCTATCTAGGACCACGGTTGTACTACACAGAGATAAATAAGCAAAATAAAGTAGCCATAGTTTATTTTGACATTAGAGGAATTGCTCTCACAGCTGAACCAAGTGAACAAAACTGCAGGAAGGGTGTGAAAAATTCAGACACGCCTGTCAAGCCTTGTCCTGAGGCCTTGTGAACTCAGAACAGAGCCTGTGGCCATTCAGGAATACGGGTGCATCCAAATGCACACACCAACACGTGATGGGGATGGTCAGAGGAGAGGGAACTGGGCTGCTCAGGCTTCATGAACTCTTGCCTTACACCTGGCTGGGGGCACCCTCTGGGACCAGTGCAGGCCAGGAGATAAATGGATGGAGAGTTCTGAAGAGTGACTCAAAGAAAACAAAAAACTGGACAGGAGCTGGCAGTGTGTACATCCCCACTAGTGTGGGCAGCAGGGGAGGGGGGATTCTGTCCCTCTGCTCTACTCTTGTAAGACCTCCCCTGCAGAGCTGCTCCAGCCCTGGGGAACAGCAGCAGGAGGACGTGGAGCTGCTGGAGAGAGTCCAGGGGAGGCCCCGGAGCTGCTGCCAGGCTGGAGCCCCTCTGCTCTGGAGCCAGGCTGGGAGAGCTGGGGGGGTTCCCCTGGAGAAGAGAAGGCTCCACGGAGACCTTACTGCAGCCTTTCCGTACGGAGAGGGAGCTTAGAAGAAAGACAAAAATCTTTTTCTGCCAAGGGCTGTAACGCCCTACAAGGGACAACTGTGCACGAGGGCAGCTTTGCACTGGGTACATTCACAAGTGCCCAAGGCCAGGCTGCACGAGGCTTGGAGCTACCTAGTGTAGTGGGACGGCGCCCCCGCCAAAGTGGCAGGGGCTGTGGGACTGGACGATCCTTTAGGTGTCTGTTCCGCCCATCCGACACCAGTCCCGGGACTTGGGGCCCCCCGCCTGCGGGCGCTCTCCAGCACCGAACGGGCGGGCCCCGAACCGCCCGGGCCCCCGCCCCGCCGACCGGAGCCCGCGCGGCTGATTGGTCGCTGCTTTGCTAATTGGGGCGGGGCCGTCACCAAGGCCTCCTCGGATTGGTGACTTTGGTGCCATGTTGCAGGACAACGATGGGCATCGCGGCTGCTGCTCGCGTCGCGATGGCTGGCAGTTCCCACGTCCATCTTCAAGTTCCGGCAGGTCACTGTCGGCGCTCCGGGGCGGAAGGCGGTGGCGTGTCCGGTGGTGAAGGTGGCGGCGGGAAGGGAGTGGCGGCGGCGGGGGCCGGTGGTGGCCTCGCGAGCTGCCTCATCGCGCTGGCCTCTCCGGCCGTGCGGCAGGTCAGTGCCTCCGCTTCGGTGCCGTCCCCCCGCGTGTGCGGCCGGCCGGCGCCGGGCTCTGCCGCCCGGCTCTCGCGGCGTTCTCGGCGCGCGCTCCTTCGCGTGGCCTGCGGGGCCGGGGCGGGTCCGCGAGCTCCCTGGGGCCGCGGGCCCGTGAAGAGGGCAGCGGGCCGGGCCTGTCCTCTCCGCTCCGGGCTTTGCGGGGCCGGCCCCGGCCCCGCCGCTGGGACAGCCGGCCGGCGGTGCCCGCCGGTAGCCGGAGCGCAGGCCAGGCCGTGGGGGCAGGTTCCCGCGCCTCACGAGCCCACCGGAGGCTTGTCCGGTACGTCTGCGGGGCTGCCGGGGCCACGCACGGCGCTCCAGAGCTCCCCGCCCGTCCTGGGCTCTGCCGGAGCCCCTGTGCACAGTGTGAGACGTTTGGTCCAGGGCTTGTGTACAGCAGCACTGCCTTCAATGCCTGTTTGATTTGTTCAGAATAAGGAAATGCAAGGAATTAACTTCATTTATGTGTAATAACCTTAGAATAGAATAAATTAGGGAAAAACACTTCAAGTCTTTCCCTGCTGTTGCTGGTACCTGGGGATAGAAGGGCTTGATTTATGCCCAGCTTACTGTGGGCTGTGCTGACACTTCCAGTGGGCTGAGGCTGTTTGGGGCAGGACGAGAAATGTATTTCAGAGGAAAGGAACCTCTTCCAGATCACTGCTGGTAGTCCCAGTGTTCAAAGTAAAGTCGCCCCAGGGAAAGTTCATTAGTCATAGGAATGGTGAGCAAAAGGTTATTTTCAATTACAGCCAGAATGCAGAGGATCCTGGCTCACATCTTGAGCATAGTGGGGGTCCCTGTGCTCTGCTGTTCACTGCAGGGATGGGAATCCACACCCAGTGAGAGCCTGGGAGAGCCCCAGTCTTGTCTCTGAGAGCTGCACTGTTTGCTTTATTGGGGTGAGGCAGTGGAACTCTGACTAACCTCTGTCTTTCTGTGTTTGTCTACTTGTGTTTGTGGGGAAACTGGCCAGCATTATATAACACCAGGATATTCCTGCCACAAGTCCTTGAGGCTAATGCATAGGACAACCACCACCCTGTGTGCAGACTGTTGGCTTTGGGACAGAATTTAAAGCTGTGTTATGCTTGTTCCTGGATTTGTTCTCAGGAAGGGTTTGAAGAAGGCTGAGCCAAGCTCTTTACAGTGGTGTGTGGTGTCAGGATGAGAGAGTGTGAGCTGAGGCACAGGATGTTCCCCGATTGTCAGGAGATGCTTTTTCACTGTGTGGGTCGCTGAGCTCTGGCACAGGTTGTCCAGGGAGCCTCTCTTGTGGAGCCTTTGCCCTTGGAGGTATTCAGAAGCTGCCAGCAGGTCTTGGGCAGCTGGCTCTGGGCAGCCCCTTTGAGCAGGGAGCTTGGACCAGATGACCTCCTAACTTCACCCATTCTGGGGTTCTGTGATAAGATCCTCCATGAGCCTTTTATTTGTTGTCCTTCACTGAATTTTCTCCGACAGGTTCCCCCCTCTTTTGTTCTGGGGGGCCCAGGACTGCACACAGTACTCCAGACATGGCCTCACCAGTGCTCAGGAGAGAGGAAGGATCAGGTTCCTCCTGATATGCAGCCCAGGATGCTGCTGGCCTTTGCCATGAGGGTGCATTGATGGCTTAGGGTCAGTTGCCCTTCTCTGCAGAGTTGCTTTCCAGGGATGTTTCTGAGGGATCCAGAGCAGTGGCCCATGTATGCCCATGTTTTCCCTGTTTGCTATAAACAGCAAACCTGTTGCTGTTCATAGAATTGTAGAATCAATTTTTGTTCCCCATTCACATTCCTTGTCATATTCAGCTGAGCTGAGAATATAATTTAAAAATGAGTTCAAAAGACGTGAATCTCTAAGACTTGAGTTCAGGTTATTAAAGTCCAGGTCTGTGCAAATAGCTGCAGGCAGGCCTCAGTTCCTCTGTTTGCATTTTGAGGAGGCCATCTATGAGCCAGACCCAGCAAGGCTTATTAGCTTGAGTGCAGTATCAGGTTAATGCAGCCAACCTGGACAAAGGCCAAGGAGTATTTTCTCAACATAATCCAGGTGTGCATGCTTGACATTGTGATGCCTGCAGCATGTGGACAGGTGCTGAGCCCCATCCCTATTCCTGGTTACAGTGGATGTTTGCAGATGCCTAGATTCTGGTTTTCTTTTTCCATATTTCTAATATCACTTCTTATCATTCATCAGGTGGTTCTCTCAGTCCCAACTGCATATTGTTAATTTGTAACTTTAAGAAGCTGTGGCCTAATATGCAGTTGGAAGATCAAATCCATCCTATTCAGATGTGGGTGACAGTCAGAAAGAGGCATTTTTGCATTTGGGTGGTTGTTTTCTAAAATACACCACGGCCAAGACAGCAGGTTCAGTTCCTTGTTGGGGCATCGGGGGAGTGATGGTTTACAAAACTGTAAATACTTTATTATTCTTATAATGAACCAGACATTCCAGGTCTCTAAATGAGTCTCTGGTATTACCAGGTTGGTGAGCAGTTGATGTTGACAGAAGAAATCTCCCTGGCAGGAACTGTAAAGATGTATTATTCTGGAATTCCATGCCTCAGTCTTGCCCAGGGCCGGCTGAGAAGTGAGCAAAGCACCAGTACTTGTTTCACTGGCTGTTGTGTTGGTGCAAAATATGGACAATCCTGGTGTTCTGACTGTGCTTCTGGAGGAGTTGCATCCCCTAGAGCTCTTTGCAGGAGTCTGTCTGAGCTTGGTTTCTTGCTGCACATCTTTTTGCTTCACTAACTGCTGCTTGAGCATTTCATTCCATCAGCTAAAGAGACACAGCTCATGCCATTCAGTGTGAGAAACCAGGGCATGTCTCTGCAAGAACAGGAGAAATCCAGGTTCCCAAACTGAGCAGACTTTTCACTTTTTGTGCCTATTGCAAGTGACCGACTGTAGCAATCCTGGAGTGTACTGTGTAGGGTGAAGGATGGGCTTATTTCTTTACTACTGGATAATTTATTTCCCTTTTTTTTGTTCTTTTTCTCTTCTCTCTCCATCAAGGGTCTTAGTTCGTGCAAACTGTCAGTATCCAGGAGATAAAAAAGAATGGCATGAAGGACCTGTGTGTGACTACTCTGCTTTGGATACCTCCTTACTACTGAGTCAGCAGACCTGGGAGCTCCTGGGAGCCTAAAGCAGGTTGGTGTTGTCATAGGTGTTCACATGTCCTTTTGTGCTATTGATGCTCTTATGTGCATTGTGGCATTTTCTGCTTCTGCAAAATCAGGTGCTTAGAAGGCGTGACTGCTACAGAAAAGTAATGCTCTGCTCCTCTCCATTGTCAGTATTTCCCACTTTTGAGTTGCAACCTGAGATAAAGATTTGCTTACTGAGACAAAGGGGGTCAGGAATGTGCAGATCACTGTAGCCAGCTTTGGAAGCTGCCTCTAGTGAGGCACAGGCATCTTGTCATATTAAAAGATTCCGTTTGATGGAGGTAATTGTAATAATGTAAACTTGATCTTATGGCTAATGTGAGCTTGCCTGGCATCAGCTTGCACTACTGGAGCTTCTGTATTTGTGCAAATGATTTTGCCATTTACAGGCATGAACAGAATCTGTAGTCTTTCTGTTAAGAGATGTCAAGTGTCACATGTGACCTTTTCTCATAGAACACTAGAATGATGATTCTGTGATTCTTAAGGGACTTTGGGAGTTCAGTTGGTCAAATCCTTTGCTCTTAGCATGTCTAATGTCAGTCAGATTGGGTTGCTATGAGTCTAATCCAGTATTTTTAACATGTTCCTGTGCATTTTTTTCCTGATTGAAGTTGCTTATGCTGCAGCTTGTGTCCTCTGTCTCATGTCCATCTGCTGTGGGCCTCGTAAGAAGTGTATGACCCTGTCTTTAGGTACTTCAGAGGTGGCTGTGGGGAAGGAGGAGCTGTATCCACTCCTCATCTGCCATTCTCAGGGCTGAGCAAGCCCAGCATTCTGAGACTCCCTGTGCCTGCTACACCCAACTCCCAATCATCCTGGGGGCTTTCTGCTGTCCTTGATTCAGTTTGTCCCTGTCATTTTTGTGTATCAGGGAGCTTGAAAGTGAGCCCTGTGCTTGAAATGTAGTCTTACAGGTGCTGAATAGAAAGGAGTAGTTGCTTTCCTGAACCTGCTGCCTGCAGTCCCACCAATGCAGCTCAGGGCACAGCTGAGCTTTACTGTGAGTGTGCTGCTGGCTCGTGCCCAGCTTGGCCACCAGCACCTCGAGCTTGTCTTCTGCAACACAGTTGTGCAGCCAGCTGCTCCACAGCCTGTACAGCTCACACACTTCTCCCATCCCAGGTGTTGGGCTCTGTACTTGCCTTTTCTGAACTTCACTGTGTTTCTATCCAGCTGTTTCTCCAGCCTGTCAAGATCCTTCTGATTGGCAGGTCTATACTTTGACTTATCAACTGCTCCTTAGAACTTGGTGAATTTATTGAGGTGGTTTGCATCCCACTGTCTTGGTTAATAATGGAGAATTTAATCTGTTGTTCTCCCCAAAATGACAAGTTATGTGTTGCTGGCTGGTACTGCTGCATATTTTTTCATTCTTCACGTCCACTTGCTGCATCAGTTTGGCTCCTGAATTTCAAGGAAAGGAAAGAAGGTATGCTGAGCATACACAGCCAGGGAATGTATGCTCTCTCCAGACTGTTTCCCCGTGTCAAGGTCCTGTCCTGTCACATATGTGATGTGCAGAGGTCTCATCATCTCTCTAATGCAACACACTTGCATCTGCTTAGCAAACATCAGGGCTGAGTTCATCATTCCCACTACTTATTAGCAGAAAGCTGCTTCTGGGTACTTACAGGCCACATTTGGCCTGTAAAGAAGCGACTTCATTTAAGAATCACCCTTCTTTTGAGTAAACGGGACAGATCAAGGTTCTATAATGTCATTGATAAGAAAGATCAAAATGAACTATGAGGATGACTTGACATCTGGTATAAAAATGTATTTTTCAATCATACATGTAGAGAGTTATGTATCCTTATGTATCCTGACACCAGCACATCCTCTTCTTTTATGTTCAGAGTGTCTGGCTGCTTTTGTTAATGGAATTGTTTCTTTGTTCCTGAGGTTTCACTTTGGCTTTTGTCTCTTGGCAATGGAGACATATTCCCTGCAAGCCTGGTCACTGCTGTAACATTAGAGACCAGTGTGGAGAGAGCTTATTCTTTATAGCAATTTTGACTACCTGTAACTGTATTCTGACTCTTGGTTTTGTTTTAGGCTGAAGATGCTGAGCCGTTTGTCAGGTTTAGCAAGTACTGTTTTACAAGAGCTGTCAGGGGAGGATGGAGATGCAGTTACTGAACCCTCCAGTGCTGTAAGTACAGTGTTATCTAAAGACTTTCAGTTTTAACTGACAGTTTGGGGGGTGTGATTCATTAGACTGCGGTGAGAACTGCCTTCTGCTTCTTCCTTGCTGGCTAGACTGAGCTGTCATTTCCACTGCTTTTCCTATATTCCTCAGCTCTTAAGTCAGCACTTTTGTGAGGCAGACCATAACCTCTCCAGTTTCCATATCTCAAGGTGATCCTAGAAAACAACCTAGAATTATGGTGAAGAAAGACTTTTAAGAGTACTAGTGATTGTGTGTAGCAGAAAGGGGAGCTCTGCGTGACTGGGTGACAGTAGAAGGCCTTATGTCTATGCTGCCCTTTGGTTTTGAGACAGTGGACAGTGTGTGAGGGTGCCCTCATTTCAGATCTGCTCCAAACTGTGGTGTTCAGCAAGGTACTCTTTGTTTTTGTGTATTGGTTCATGGTACCCTGAGCTTTCCTCCTGGTTTCACCTGACTGTATAGTCCTCCGGGCTCCATGAAATGCCTGCAGGGACCAGAGTGCAGTGTTCAGGAGTGGAGCTGAAGGTATCATTTGGATGCTGTGCTGCAAGCTGTTCATAGTTTTTTCCTTCAGAGCACTTGTTTCACTGTTTCAGGTAGAAGCTTTGGAGCCAGAAGCAGAAAACATGGAGGAGGCACCCGAGGAGCTGTTGGAGCGCCTGGCCCAAACAGAAAAGCTGGTTGTTCAGCTGAAGGATTTGATCCGAGAAAAGGATGCTCTGCTCCAGCAAAAAGAAACTGTACTCAAGGTATCATCCCCTCCTCTGGGGACCAAGAGTAAGATGCTGCTTCAGCTTTCTTTGCAAGCCAGTCTCTGGTTTCTTTTGGACTCTGTCCCCTGGGTGCTCTGTCCTTGAGAAGAAGTGCTGGGGTAGAAGCTACATCTGTGTAGTGTTTCAGAACAAATTTGTTTTGTGGATGTGTTTTAAATGGTGCTGTTACTGCGGAGGTAGGGCTGGATGGAGAATGACAGACTGGCAAGGTGTGTAACTTCTCAAAGTGGTGCATCCTGGGTGACAGCAGGAGGCTGAGGTGCAGTCACTCTGTGTCCTTCTCTTACAGGAAGAGCGAGAGGCTGCGGATGCGAAGCTGATGAAACTGAAACTTCAGGCCAAAGCCAAACTGGCCACTCTGAACAAACGCATCGAGGAGCTGACAGGGAAAGGATCACCAGTGCCTACACAGGCCTTAGCAGAAGAGCAGGAGCATCCCAAGGTCAGGAAAATAGGGCCACTTAAAAGCAGGAGCTTCTACTGATAACCTGGTGCTGCTGATGTTTCAGGTCCCAGTGAGCCAGCAGGTCCTATTTGTCTTGTTAGTAAGATGTTCATGGTTCCAGCAGGGATGTCTGTGCCTATGCTGTAGGAAGCTGATCTGTCCAGCTTCCTTGTACTGCAGATGCCCTTGGAATGCTCAGTTTGATCTCCTTAAGGACATGGGCCAGTTTCCCTTGCATAACTTTGGTAATCCATTGTAGCCAAGGTCTTTCCAGCAGGAATTGTGTGTCTGTCTGAGCTGTGAGTTCCAGTGTTACCTGTTATGTGAGCATAGCAAAGGAGTACAAGAACAAGGAGGTCTTTAAAACTAAAAGGCAATAACTTAAATATTAAAAAAAATACATATGAATATATTTTCCAGCCATGTAACTTCCTCAGCCACCACAAAGTTTTATGGTTGACAAACCATGATTGTGTAATCCTAGATAAAAACTGAGGAGAACTGAGACATTAAAGAAGCTGTAAGCTACTAGCTAGAAGCTCCCATTGGAGCTGGTAGTTTTTGAAAACTTAACTGTCTGCTGACCACATAGTTTTCTTTAAAAAGTGAGTAATATTAAGCAATGGAAATGGGATAGAAGTCCAAAGAGAATGCAAGACATCAGATGATGTTCATTAAACAAGAGAAGATAAAGGTTATTTCAGACACAGAAAAAAAAATTAAAGTATTATAGGAAACATTAAAAGGTGAGTGTGAGAGCTGTCAGGTGAGAGGTGACTACCAGTGGAGTGAAGATTGGTTCTATGACTTGTGATGACTATTTTTGATTGAGAGCATCATAAAAATCATAGAAACGTGCTACTGTAATTCATTTCACAGTGCCATCTTGAGAATCTTTCTTAATGCAAAGCACCATTTGGTTCTCATACATGAAGAATTGGAGGATCTTGAGGATTGTCATAATATAAAAATAAAGCCAAATTTAACAAGTGCCCGGTCAAGCACTTGCGATGTCCTGCCGCTGTATCCTGCGAGGCCACGAGCCACATTTCCTGGCTGCAGAGGCCAGTGGAGGCCGTGGGGGCTGTTCAGCTGTGTCACTTGGCATTGCTCTCCTGCTGCTGGGGCTCTTTTTTAGCTTATCCATGAGCAGCGTGTGTGTGTTACAGCTGTGTGTCTACGTTACTTTGTGCAGACTTGCTGTTGAGGATTGGCGAGTGCTCTCGCTTCAAAATTCAAATTTATCAGTGGAAGAACATGTTGTATGTTCTGCTCACTTGAAATCAGGAGAGAAATTCCGAGAGCAGCAAAAGACTTTCTGTTCTCCTGTGATGTTGGGAGCTGCACTTACGAGACATTCGAATATCTTGGTTATTTAGTCAGCTAGTGTCAGAGAGGAAACATTTCATTCTACAATTGTATGAGGAAGGTGAGCACCAAGAAAGTGGGAGAGCTGTTAAAGTGAAAGGATAGTGCAGGTCAATGGATGAATGTAAATTAGCCATTAAGAAAAATGGCCTTTTAATTAGAGGAATGAGGTCTTGAGACAGTGTCCAGTGGACATGGTATGGGCCAGAGCCTTATTTGGTTTGAGTTAAAACATAGTTTGAGTGAAATCATATTAGGGCAGTTACCTGCAATATTATGTATTTGACCCAGAAAGCATTTTCTAGATTCTTTCTTGTAAGGTTAGAACCTACAGAGTCCTTTATTCACACTTATTTCCCCAAGTAGATGCTGTCTTGAGTAATAGTGGTATTTCCTAGACAGATACCCTGTCATTTGAAGATGAAAAATTTAGATTAGGTTTGCATGTTGTGCTGAAGCATAGAACATTAGCAAAGGGCTGGGTTTTTTCCTGTCCGTGGTGTGGGCCCTATGGGAAGGCTGTATTTTAAATATCTAATTAGTACTATTACTTTCTGGGCTTTTAGCAGAGTGCCTCATTTTGAGAAGAATGGAAATATCAGTTTGTATCATTCTATGAGATAGTATTTGTATACAGAACAACTGAGGCACCTCTTAAACTTTAAAAGTGGGTAAAGATAAATTATGTTCAGGTATAAGAGCTTATACATTTTGGAAAAACATCATATTCGAAAGCTTGAGCTGTGGAAACTTTGTGGCTGTGCTACTCTCCTCAGTTGTGGCACTCTGTGTAGTTGCCAGTGTGCAAGGACTTTATAAGAAGCTTTTCCAAATTCGACCATAAAAGTCAATCCTGAAAGCTAATTACAAGTAAGCAAACTAATCCACTCATCTTGCCCCCTGGCAACTGCTCTGTCCCAGCATTATAAGTTATGTATATCCCTGGCTTCTTAGAGCTTCCTGCATTTCTGTTCTTTCTTTTCTGTCCTCTTCTATTTCTAAACTTAAATACAATTAAAGCTTTCTTGTCTGTCTGTCTGTTCTACCTACTGCCAAAGACCATCTCTGTAGCTGAAGCATCTTCTGAGGAACAGTAACCTCTTACTTATTACACTGACTTATAAGTCCTTCTAAAAGCCTTCATAAATTTTTCAGAATGGCTTCAGGGACATAAATACTGTGTAGAGCCCCTGTGTTATTGGTGGTCTTTGACCCAATACCTGTCAGAAGGAAAAGGAAAGAGATGCATTTTGTATTTATTCAGTATGAAATACCCAACACTGAGTGCAGAAACTGGGAGTGCTGAGATGAGAATGTAGAGGGTGTTTGTCCTGCTCATGATAGGTGATGTGCTGGACCTGCCCTCACACAGGTGTGAAACACAGCTGTGGGTTCAGGGACCCCTCTCAGGTGTGAAGCACAGCTGTGGTGTCCTAGAATGTTTAGTGTTTGTTCCTTTGTCACATGGAGAATATTCTTCTATATCGAATTAAAAAATAGTTTTATTTCTGGTATTAAAGAAATCTATGATGGTAAAAAGCCCCACAAATCAAGGTGGTCATACTGTAAATTATGTATTAAATTGTGTTTAATAATCTGATTTACCTTAGTTTATATGGTAAGCAG
Source organism: Manacus vitellinus (assembly GCF_001715985.3). Lineage (NCBI taxonomy): Eukaryota > Metazoa > Chordata > Aves > Passeriformes > Pipridae > Manacus > Manacus vitellinus. The sequence goes on from NW_021939025.1 coordinate 70,160, forward strand.
TCACAGATGATTAGCTGTTCCAAGTGATTTGATGCTTCCCAGTTAAAGGTATCTTGTGCATTTTGTGCATATCTGCACAGAAATAGGGAAAATAGTTACTCAGCATAGGACAACTTCATTTAAAGAAACAAAGGAAATGTAAAGTTAAGGAATGAAGCAATGTAGTAGAAATAAGCATCTGGTCAGGAGCCAAGAGTGCAGTAGCATTCTAGTTTGTTTGTTTTTTAAATTAACCAGTAATACTGACAAATTTACTTCTGTTTATCTTCTTCCCAATTCTTTCCTCTTGCAATGTCAGAATAATGAAAATACGAGTGAAGGGCACAGAGAGGAAGTGGAAGTACTGAAAGAGCAGCTCAGGGAGCGAGAGGAGACTGTTCAGGACCTGAAGGAACAGCTGGCTCTAGCCAAAGTGAATCTGAAAGATGCTGAAATCAAGTATGCAACACAGGTACAGAAGTTTTTTCTATTCATCAGTCTGTGTGTTTCCCACCCCACCGCTTACACTAGTATGATAGAACAGAACAGTGCTTACACAACTGGTCTTTAATTCCCTTACCCTCTATTTTTTCAGTTTTGTTCCTCCTCAAATCACCTAGGTCCATCAATTTCCATGCCTTTGGTTCCTCCTCTAAATATTCAACAAGTCTTTCCCAATCCCCAAGTGCTCTTCACCTGCCCCCCATAGTACATCCTCTACCCCCAGGCCAGAACCACCCTTGGTGCAAAAGGTGCTCCACAGGTAAGAGATGGGTTTCACCCTTGGACAGTGGGACTGATGGCTCTCTGAGGAGGGGAAAACAGTCCCTGGAAGGGCCTGGGCAGGTTGTCCCTTCCTCAGAGTTGGAATTTTGATTCTTCCCTGCCTGCCCTTGCTGTTCTGTGATGGCTTTGCAGTAACTGGGGAGCACTGCAGTGTTCTTCCAGCTGCCAGACTGTCCATTCTGCTGGGGGTGTGCAGGGCAGCTGCTCATCACAGGGTGTAACAGCTGCTATTGTATATTGTAGTTATTTATGGAAAGAGTTTGGTTAATACTCTAAATTGCAGGTTTAGCTTTTGAACTGTGAATTGGGCTGCATCCTACACAAGTAAAACCCCAGAAGTTTTATGAACTGTTAATTACACAGTAATCATACGTTTTATTGTTCTGCGTATTTGAAGATTAAATTCTATGCTTTTTGCTTGCTGGGACCTGAAATATTATCAGTTATTTTTTTTATACATATATTAGTATGATAAAGATACCATTTGATCAGGGTGCCACATAGGATTGTCAAGCTGAAAACTTTGTCACACACACAGTACACCAGTGCATGTTGAAAGCAAGCCTATGTGTCTGTCAGCTAACCTTGTTGGCTTGTTTTTATTTCATGGCTTATGTTTTCAGCTGAGCTCCCTGCAGGAGGTGATTCAGGAGAAGGAAGCTCTTCTGGAAGAGCAGATGCACCAGCATCAAGCTGAATTGCTCAAGGTGGTGGCCCAGTCAGATCTGGAAGTAGAGATGCAACAGGTATATTTGATATAATAATCTTTTTATGAGAGGAGGAAGGAAAAGGAATTTTACCAGAAGACACCCTGAGAGAGCAGTTCACATTAAAGTAACTCAGAAGGGATGAGAAGAGAGATGATTTGATTGTTTGGAGTTTTTTGGAATGCTAGTTCAGACTTCGAGTCCTGGCTTTGATCTGCTGGTTTGCTATCAGTTGAAAAGAAAGAACAGTTAAAAAAAATGTATTAAATCATTGTGCTCCAGTTCCCTATTTGTGAAGCAGTGGTGAGCTCTTCCTACTGCACCAGGGCTCCAGAATTGGTGTCTACAAAGATGAAGTGATTTAGGTTATTAAAGTGACTGTGTTATGAAAACTAGGTGTCTGGATGAAACCAGGAATCTATGTGCCTGTCTTGTGTGAACCCCCCAGTTCTGGAATAGCCTTTTCTCTCACAGAACCTGCGCACACTGCAGAGAAAGCTGGAGGAGCAGGAAGCAGCTCTGCTGGGGAGGACTCAGGTGGTGGAACTGCTGCAGAGGGAGTTACACTCTGCTGAACAACAAAACAGGGTACCTGGTCATGCTTTTCATTGCTTTGCTCTCATGTGTGTGTGGTGGATGGTGCCTTTGCCAGCAGCTTGGAGGTTACCAGATTAGCTTGTTTCTGGTGCCGGGTTCCCATCTTGAAATCAGCTGGGGCCTCCCTCAGGTCAGGTGTTAGAGCCTGCAGTTGTGTGTGCACAGCTTGTCAATGGGGTGCTGCAGCTGCCCCCTCTAGTGACCCAGGTTCTGGGCAGGTGGGTGGGGTCTGCATCTATCCATACCCACCCTGCTCACTGGACTTTCAAAGCCACCAAATACACAAACCTTTGCCAAAGGCAGAAGTGCCAAACACAGTGCTGCTGTAACCTCAGTGTTCCTGGACTGCAGTATCCAGGCCAGATTAGAGCAGAAACAGATATTCTTCAGTAGGTCTTGCTGATCTGGTGACACAATTTCTGGAGTGGGATTGGCTCTCACTGTGTCATTTTAGAGCATGAAGAGGATGAGATCAAGTCTGCATATATGAGCTCCTTGAGATAGGGTTTAGTACACAACCTCTTAAAAGGTTGGTTTGCAGATAGAGGATGAGTGGTTTTTTCGTTTTCCCAACATCTGAACTTCTGAAAACTCTCTTTAGAAGAGACTTACACTGAATCAGTCTCATGTTCCTGGCTGCATGATCTCCAGCCAGTCTAGTGCTCGACCTCACTTGGATCATTTTTACACAGTTAGGCCCCATGTATTTTTTCCCCCTTGTGTCCCAGCCAGGCACAGCAGTGGGTCCTCTTACCACCAGGAAGAGGTGAAGACCCTCAGTGAGCTGACTTGTACTCACCACTGATTGCACTGCTCAGCAGGGTGTTTCATGGGGTGGTGGCATGGATATCTTCATGACACTGGTTGTTGGGGTCCCCTGACTCCTCCTCAGTGTTTTTGACTTCCCTCATACACATTCTGTGGCCAGAAGGAGGCCTGGTATACATACCAACCTGAGTCCATGCAGCTGAAGCTTCTCTTCCTACCAAGGAGTTAAGAGGAGCTCCTCAGCAGAGTCCTCTGGAAATTAGCTATGCTGACTGTCCACAGGTCCAGGATGAGGAAGTTTGACAAAAGGAGTTTAGGCAAGTGTAAAGTCTGTTTCTGTTTCTTGGTCATCTTAAATCTCTGGTCAGTGTCAACCAGCCTTCTGAGATCTTTCTTAAAGCAGTGAGCACTGTGGAGCACTCAGTTTGTTACCTCCAGGTTCATACACACTTTTGTTCTGGTTTTTTAGTTGTTGAGTTCTCCCTCTTTTGGGAGGCTTGCTTTCTTCTAAAAGAGAACTCATGGCCACTATTCTCTTGCTTCTTTCCTCTGAATTGCCTTCCACTAAATCAAGACTTATCTTTTCTTTACCAAAATGATGAGGAGTTCTTCCTCCCAGCATTGCTTTCTTGCAATTTGCAAATAGTAGGGCAGTTTCTTTCTAACAAATAGAAATTTATGACATGTTTGTTTCCTCCTTTCTGCTACTCAGATATTTTAAAAGGATTCAATGGAAATCTTAAAATATAATTCAGATACTGTGCTTTTTCAAGATATTGAGCGAGTTGAGAGATAAATTAATTTGTGTCACTTTACAGACACTCCTAGATCAGTGCCAGAAGATGGAAGTGGATCTAAGCTCCGTGAAGAGTGTGCTAGATGCAGAGAGACAAGAGTCTCGTGATCTCAGGGAGAAGATGGAGCTGGAACTAGCTGAGAGGAAGCTGTCTTCCCATCGCCTGCAGGAGGAGGTGCAGCATCTCTCAGAACAGCTGCAGGAGGCAAGAAGAGCACAAGCTGAACTAGAGGCAAAGTGTAAAGATCTGGAGCAGGAACACAGGCTGGAGGTGGAAGAGAAAAAGCAGCAGATCAGTTGTCTCCTGGTGGCTGAGCAGGAGCTGCAGGGTGGCCGTGCTGCCCTCTTGGCTGAGAACGAGCAGCTGAAGCAGGACCGTGGCCGGCTCCTGCAGCTGCCTGCGGAACACGGAGCTACAGCACCCAGAGCACGGGGTGAGCAGGCTCTCAGAGCCCTGAGCTTCACTGGCTTGCCTTCTCTTTGGCTTTGTTTTTATAATTGCTCGTAGGAATGGTATAACAATTCCTAATTGCACAGGGATATAGGACTGGTGGTGCTGTCCCAAACCAAGGGGATCTGGTGCAATCCCACCATTCTGTCCCTGGCATCTGCAAGAGGAGGAGCAGAAGAGCAGGGCAGCAAATATGGTGCCTTCCTTGGAAACTGTCTCAGCCTCTTGTCTCTTGGGACTTAAGGATTTCTTAAGCCAGATGTATTTTTTAGTTGATTATATTAACTTGTTGGATTTTTTCCATCAACTTATAGAAGTCCTTTTTAGATGTGCTACATTCTTCAGAGTCTGAATTTCTACTGAAATTTTAAGTAAAACAACCAAGAAAAGCAAACTATACCATTTTCTCCATAAACCTGGATTAAAACTAATAACACTGATCTTGCTTCAAGCTCTTATTTCAAATTGATTTTCTTCCAGCTGCTTTATGGCCTGAAACTGAAGCAGTGACTAAGAGATAATGGATCTCATAAACTACTGTGCATGTGTGTAACTTGGATGTAATTCAGCAAAAAAGATGAGAACACACCTTAACTCCCCTTTTTCCCCTCCATCAGATGAACATGTACAGAAATCTGAAGAATTTGTCTGCTGTCAGAATGAGCTGAAATCCCAGTCACAAGTGCAAGTCTCTGAACTGAAGCAGCAGGTATGATATTTTCATATGATTCTCATGAAATTTTCCCATATGTTGAGGAACTGAAACCAAATGAAATGTCTAGAACTCCTTTTTTTATCATGCATTGCTTGAGAAAGGCTCTTCTTGGTTCTCTCAGCTGATGGACAGACATGTTATGACTGTGGAAGCCTAAGAAGAAGTAGGAGTTAATTTGAGCAATTTAAAAGTTGCCAATTGATTTTTTTTTCTTTTTTTTGAGATTAACCAAAACATTGAAGACTAATGTGTTTTTATAAACTGTATTGAATTTTATCTTTCTCCACCCATCCTGTGTTTTAACAGGATAAATCAACTTCACAGGAAAAAATAATAGATCAGGAAGATCAGAATGAGACTTCATTCCTACCCACAGAAAACTTGGAAAGACAGAAGACTGAAGGTCGTATGATTACCTTACCTATTTTAATATTCTTAAAATATTTAAAAATTATTCTGAAATTAGATTGTACAAAATAAGATCTAACTGAAGTAGTAGTTTCCCCCTTGTACAAAATGGTGACAGTCTGCAGGTGGTACTTCTAGGGGGGGTTATTTTTGATGGCTTTTGCTGAAATAGTAAAGGGCCCATACATATGCCACATATAAAAAAACCTCAGACAATGAAATTGGTTTTGAGTGTCTGTGCATGTGGACTGGTAGCAGCAATATCACCACTCTGTCAGAATTATTCTGTAAAGCAGTGGATTCCCTCAGGTGTTTCCTTTAGGGTCTGGTGCACTATGACAGTAGACTGTCTTGATTTTTACAGACATAGATTCCTTTTTTTCTGTCATTCAAAGCTAGAACCTCTTCGTAAGAGTCCCAGTGGAGAATAATCAGCAATAACCCAGATTGCTGCAGTTCTGCAACATCTCCTTTCCTCTTTTTGTTCCATGATCTCAGAGATGCAGGTCTTCAGTGGACTTCAAGACATCATTTAGAATCATGGAATGGTTTGGGTTGGAAGGAACTCATAAAGATCACCCCTCCTGTGCTGGGCAGGGACATCCTTCACTGGGTCAGGGTGCTCAGAGCCCTGTCCAACTTGACCTTGAACATGTCCATTGATGGGCAACTGACAGCTTCTCTGAGCACCCAGAGAGAAGCAGGCCCTCTTGAAAGGCTGCAGTAAGGCCTCCCTGGAGCCTTCTCTGCACTGAACAACCCCAATTCTCTCAGCCTTTCTTCATGGGAGATAGTTCCAGCCCTCTGATCTTTGTGGCTTTCTCTGGACTTACCCCAACAGATCCAGATCCCAGAACTGGGCACAGTGCTCCGGGTGGGGTCTCACAAAAGCAAAAAGGAGAGTGAGAATCGTCTCCCTGGACCTGCTGCCCACACCTCTTCTGGTGCAGCCCAGGGTGTGGTTGGCTTTCTGGGCTGCAGGCAGACATTGCCAGCTCCTGTCCAGTTTCTAGCTCACCAGTATCCCCAGGTCCTTCTCTGCTCCCAATCCATTCACCCCGCAGTCTGTGCTGGTCCTGGGCATTGCCCCAGCCCTTGCACTTGGCCTTGTTAAGCCTTGCCCTGCACAAGGGCTGCCTGGCCCTGCTCCTCAGGCTTCTCCAGGTCCCTGTGGATGTCATCCTGTCCCCATGGCAAGTGAACTGTCCCGCCCAGCTCGGTGTCACCCAGGTGTGCCCTCCACCCCGTCTGTGTCACTGGCTGAGGCTCTGAACAGTGCTGGTCCCAGTACTGCCCTTTGCAGGACACCCCTTACTGCTGGTTTCCTTGTGACCATTGAGCACACGACACAGAAATCCAGCTTTTAATCTGATATCATGCCCTCAGTTATGATTGAGTATATCCAAAATGCATCTGGAAAACTTTCATCAGCTTTCTTAAAAAGCAGCTCCTTCCTCTGCTGAAAGGCATTCCACCTGAAAAATGCAGTGACTCAGAACGTCGTCATCGTGTTGCTTAAAACATCTTTCCCAATGCATGTTTAGCTGCATATTTACTTCAAAACAAGGGTTTTTTGTTGTAATTGTTTTCAGAGGGTGTGCTGAACACTTGGTTACTGACATTTTTTCAGATTTTAAACATGGGGAGATGTAATTCCTTTAAAAACCCCCACCAAAATATTAATGAAACATATAAAAAGTCATCATCTTTCAGGCCTGCTCTGTAGGTTCTCAATACTTTATTACTCCTCTTCATCTTGTGACAACTTTTTGTTAGTCTTATTTAAAGTGGGATGCCTAAAACTGCTCACAGTACTCCATTCCTAACTTGAATAGTATGAAATAAGGATTTATATTTATATTCTAATAAGGAATTATAGTAACCTTATATTTTGCAATTTCTGATAATTTTCAAGCAGACCTCAACAAATGCTTTCAAATAACTGTCGTTGTTTGAAATTTAAAGGTTCTTGAGATCCTTGTGCAGTCTTTTAATTTCCATGGGTTTAGCAGTGCATTATACCAGAATATCTGTCACTCTCTTTACATCCATATGGATTCTTTGAACTTGTCTTGAGGCAGCTCTTTGAGTGATGGAAGGTCTCCCTTCCTGCTGCATAGGACAACATTGGGTTTATCTTTTTCTACTCTGTCTGTATGACCATTGTTCTTTTCTAAAAGATGTTTAAAACAGCATGCTGTTTTGGTGATTTGCCTCTAAAAAGAACCAAACACATTATCCAATGACAGTGTTTTATATATCCACTACATAAGTGTGTACCAACAGCCACATGTCCTTTCTCTAAAGCTCCTGGAAGAATATCCTATCATCATTAATATCATTAAGCAGAGTCTTAGTTTTCAAAGAAATTTCTTGTGTTTGAATGTTTCAGAAATACCACATTTCCAGCTTGTTCTCCAGGAGCCTCAGCAGGAAGCTGTGATCATCACAGAAGATGCAAAACAGGTAAGGATTAAGCGGCTGAAATAAGCTAAAACTAAAATAGGTCAAGGACTGGCCTTAAAAACAGCTAAGCTGTGATGGCCTTTTTTTATCAATCCTCTTTGGAAAGTTATTATTAACTGGATTAATGGTGGAAGGCAGATATAGGTTCCAAATACTGCTTGCACTGTGTTTGTGTCAGACTGTTTCCCTTTGCTGGCTGTGTGGAATTCTTGTCCTTCACCCACCCAATCCATATTTGTGCTATTTTCTACCTCTTGTGAGTTATTTCTTCAGCAAAACCATAGGCTAAACTGAGACAGGTCTCTGGAAACACAATTCCAAAGGCCTTGTCCATTCCCACTGCCCTGATGGGCATCTGGCAGAGTGACTGGAAGTAGCTGTGTGCTCGTGGGGTGGGAGCCAGGTTGATACTGTCCTCATCTTCTCCCACTGTGGACAGCTGCAGGTACAGCTGGAGACAGAGCTGCAGTCAGGCTGTTGTTTAGAAAAGCACAGGGACCTGCTGCTTGGCTTCCATTCAGCCAGGGGAGGGAGAGGACAGCCCCTATGTCACTGTGCTGGGAAATGGGTTGTCAGCTGGGAGCAAGGTCTGGGCTCTGTGCAGCCAGCTCTGCTTGCAAAGTGCTCCAGAACTGGGGGCTGGAGATCCTGTGACTGTTAGTGCCCTGTTTTTACAGTAAATGTTAATTCTGAGCACTTAAGTTTGTTTTCAGTCTTTCCATTGTTGGACTGGGGGTTTTTTACTTGCATTTTTTTGGGGTGGAAGGGAGTAGGTTTTTTTTTTTTCAGAGATCCTTTACTTAGTTCTGACTCATTTCTTTGTTTTCTAGTTCAGACCTTTTCCCACAGAAGTGGCAGTAATGGTGCCAGTTGTTTGCTGTGGTGAAATATTGTGAATTTTATGTGTAATTTATAAATGGACTTTTCATAATGAAGAAATTAGTTGACAAGGTCTTAGTTCTTGTATGGCCATCAGCAGCAAATTAACCAAATTCCCGGGCTTTATTAACATCTTTGGGCAAAAAGAGAGTCCATGTGTATGAAATAGCAAAATCTCCTCTCCCAGCCTGTCAAGTTCTGATCCATTTGGCACAGAAGTGTGGAGTGGTTGGTTTGTCTGTGTGGTGGAGCCTGGTGTAACTTTCTTGGGAAGGCTCCTGGTTCTTTATCTGCTGAAGCAATGAGGCAAACACTGACAGACACATGAAAACTTTAATTTAGTTTAAAAGCCCCAAAGAGTTGATTTTTTTGTTTTTTTAACATCCTGCAACCTAAAGGGGTTGTTGCACCACTGCAGCAGACTTTAAGAGCTGCTCTTCTTTGGTGGTTTCCCTCCAGACTGCTGAACAGCCTTTACAACATGGTGTGCTGCCTTATTGGTGGGCTGCTGACCCACACTTTCTGGGGAGGATTTGTGACTGCTTTTCTTTTGCAATCTGTTTTTGGGGATGGGAGAAAACCTTAAAATAATTATTTGGAAAAAGCCAAGTGCTTTGTTCGAGTTGCTTTGTCTAGTGCTTTCACTTAGGACATGAACACAGGTTGGAATATGGGCTTCTCTCCTGATTATTTGCTGTGTTAAATGCACAGATAGAATAGGGGACAAAACCTCTTTTTCAAAGACTGTGGATAGGATACCAAGAAAATGTGGCTGGATAAGTACACTAGAGGGCTTGTGAGAATCACAGGAGAACTTAAACACTTCAGTCATACTGTCTTGTAATCAAGAGAGAAAGGGGAAAAAAGGGAATAGGATGTTGCCCTTACGGTCTGATCCTAAAGCCAAAATCTTTCGTGCTGCAACTTCAGAAACTGAAATGAGCAGAAGTGACCTGGGGAGTCACAGAATCACAGAACAGTTGGGATTGGAAGGGACCTCTGGACATCATCTAGTCCATCCCTCTGCCCCCTGTTATTGGAGAAACCAGTCAAGAGAGGGCATCCTTAAGCTACAAAATGTGGAAAGCAGATGCTTCCAAGAGTGACCCTTTCACAAGATTCAAAGGAAAATTGATACCTGCTATTTTCTTTCAGGCAAGAACAGATAGCTTTCCTAATGGAAGCAAGCAGCTTACTGAGGAAAGTTGTTCACCTGGAATTCTAGAATATATTGCTGCAGAGAAACAGAAAGAACTGTCAGTTTTGCTGCTGGAACTGAAAGAAGCCCAAGAAGAAATAAATTTTCTGAAAAGCCAGCTCAAGGGCCCCTCTGGCCAAATTTCTACAGGCAGCCAAACAGGAGAAGATGCTAACCAGCTGGAAGAGAATTCCCAGATACAGTGTCTGGAGAGGGAAGAGCAGAAGGCTTCAGATACACAGAATGAGTTGGGCAGTAGCTCGTTACAGAGAGAAACAGAAATGCAGCAAATTGGCCTGTTTCAGGAAAACAGACTCAGTGTCCAAGAAGAGCCCCAGGGGAGTCCTGTCTCCTGCAGGGATGAGGTAGAGGCAATGCAAGGAATCTCTACGGCAGATCCAGAGCCTGGAGCCTCTCAGTCTCAAGAACTGATAAAGTTACAAAACCAAATTACAGAACTGCAAATAATTCTTCAGAAATCAGAAGAATCCTTTAAGAAAGATCTAGGAGAAAAAAGTGCAGAAATAAATAGGCTAAACCAGTTGGCAGAGGAATACAGGAAAAAAATAGAGGATTCTGACACTACATTTTGTGTTTTGGCTGAAGAACGAGATCGACTCCTGTGTCAGGTGAAGGAACTTTCTACCATAACAGAACTGAAGGAGCAAGTGAAGCAGCTTGAGGAAGATCTAGCTCTTTCAGAAAAGCAGAGACTGTCTGACACTCAAAGCAGTCTTCTAAGAGAACAAATTCAGAGCCTTAAAAATGAATTTAAATCCAAGGATATAAAAATTGAAGCTTTGCAAAAAGACTTGGATGAAGCACAACTTCAGCTTTCTGACCAGGACACACAACTAAAGGATCTGAGAAGCCAGATCGAGGTGAAGGAACATGAAGTACTTAATCTAGAACAACTTTTGAGGAAGAATACAGCAGAGATGGAAGAGCTTTCCCACGAGTTAGCCTCAAAGGGGCATGAAGCAGCAAGCCTAGAACAGCTTGTTGCTGAGCACACCAGGTCTATAGAGCGCCTGCAACAAGCCTTGCTGGAGAAGGACCAACAGATGACGGAGCTCAGTGTCAGCATGTCTGAGAAAATGGTCCTGCTGAATGAAGAGAAATTTTCTCTAGGAAATGAGCTGAAGAATCTTAAAGAGCAGACAAGTCTGTTATTAAAAGCCCAGGAAGAAAAAGACCAACATACAGGAGCAAAAGATACATGTCTGAAATGTGGGGCATCTGAGCAGCACAATGAGACAGAAGCAGCGAGTAAAGAAAGTGAAGAATTAGTAAATCAAGTTGAACTTCTAAGAAAAGAAAACGAGCAGGTAAAGCGGAAACTGCAAGCAGCACTTGTGAACAGAAAGGAGCTTCTGAAGAAGGTCAGCACATTGGAGAGTGAATTAGCACAAAGGAGCAGAGAACAAGAATCAGAAACCTCAGTGGCTCAGGCAGCTGCAGGGGAAGAAAATATGAGAAGCATGATCAGCAGAGAAGTGAGTCTTGAAAACCAGCCCAGTGAGGAGTATCTAATTCAACTGCTCTCTGAAAAGGAATCAGAGTTGCAGAGCATCCGGAAGGACCTGCAGGATAAAGAAACTACAGAAGCACAGCTGCAGGCAGTGATTGAGGAAATGAGACAAAGCTTGCAAGGTAAGGCAAACATTATTTCAATTAAAGAGGAAATCATGGAGCATCAGACAATTGCTGACAAAGTAACTGAAACCAATGAAAGCCCAGAAGATTATGAAGAAAATGGAAAACAGAGCTCAGCAGCTACAAATCCAGAAGAAAACCAAAAGTCTGCCCTGAAAGAAAGAATTTCAGTTCTTGAACAAGAAAAAGAACAACTCCAAAAAAAGCTTCAGGAAGCCCTGGCATCTCGCAAAGACACTATAAAAAAGGCTCAAGAAAAAGACAGGCATCACAGAGAACAGCTGAAACAGCAGAAAGATGATTACAACATCCTTCAAGAACAATTTGATCAACAAAGCAAAGAGAAGGAGAGCATCCAAACTCAGCTCAGACAACTCCAAGAACAGAAAGGATCAGCAGAGGGTGTTCTTGGGAATCAAGGTGGATTGGATTCTTCATGCATGGAAGCAAAAAATACAACAAATAGCAAGCTTGTACAATTTGCAGATGTTTCTGAGGAAGAGTTTAAAAAACACCTTGAAAAATTGCAGATGGAGAAAGAGGAATTGGAATGTAACGTCAGCCGTATGCAAAGTGAACTTGCTTGCAAATCAGAATTAGTATTTGATTTGCAACAGCACATAGGACAATTGTTTCTGGAGATAGAAGGGCTGCAGAGAACCTCTGACCAAGCTGAGGCTAAGGCAGCAAGTCTTCAGATGAAACTGGAGGAGAGTGAAGCAAAAATTTCCAGAGAGGCCAGTCTGGAAAACTTGAAAGCTCTTGTGCACCAGAAGGATAAAGAAATGGAATTTCTTAACTTGCAGTTAGAGGAGAAAAGCAAAGCTCTCAGTAATGTGCAGGCGCAGCTGCTGGAAAAAGAGGATTCAGTCAGAAGCCTGAGTAGTCAGTTGGAAGCTCAGGCTCAGGTGCATGAGAAACAGAGCAAGCGACTGCAAACGGAGTTGCTGGAAATTCAGAAGCAAGGGGACAGTGAAGAAGCAGCTAAACAGAAGAATCAAATGCAGAGAAAGCTTCAAGCTGCACTTATCTCTAGAAAAGAAGCACTAAAGGAGACCAAATCTCTAAAAGAGGAGCTGGCTAATGCTAAAACTACTATTGACAGTCTTTCTGTCAAGCTGATAAATATGGAAAGCCAAATATGTGGCCATGTTAAAGAAACAGATACTTTAACAGAAAAGTTAGCGTGCCTCACTGAAGAGAGAGAAAAACTTATTGCAGAAGTTGATAAAGTACTCATAGAAAATCAGAATCTTGATGGATGCTGTAAAAACCTAACACTGACTCTGGATAGAGTTGTTCTAGAGAAGGAGAAGCTGGAGAAGGAGATGGAATCACTGAAATGCTCTCAAGCCACTGAGAGTTCTGAGTGGCAGGAGAAATACAAGGAGCTTCAGGGAGAGTATGAAACTCTACTCCAGTCCTATGAGAATGTGAGTAACGAGGCTGAGAGGATTCAGCGTGTGTTGGAAACTGTTAGGCAGGAAAAGCAGGAAATTTTCATTAAGCTGAAAAGTTCTGAAGCAAAAAAAGAGGAAACAGAGAAGCAGCTACAGGAAGCTGGACAGGAAATGGATGAAATGAAGGAGAAAATGAGGAAATTTGCAAAATCAAAGCAACAAAAGATCCTGGAACTAGAGGAGGAGAATGAGAAGCTTAGAGCAGAGATGCATTTTACAGGTGGGGAGCTACCCAGGACTGGAGAGGTCTTTACAAACACTGGCCTGAAAGAAGATCTGGAGTGCTGTAGGAGGGAATACCAGTCTCTTTCTACTCAGCTTGAGACAGTAATGGCTGAAAAGGAGTCTCTTAATCAAGAGATCGCAGACTTAAAGTGTCTCTTGCAGTTAACAGAATCTAAACTGAAGGAAAGCAGAGAACTTGTAGACAGGTATGTTGCTCAGCAGACAACAGGCAAAGAAGCAAATGAGGCAGTTGCCACACCACCAACAACGGAAAGGTCTGAAAATCAAGTGGAAATAACTTTTAAAGCAGAGTCTCCTCCTGCAGAGCTGGGACAGGAGGCGTTTGAAGGTGGCAGCCCTTGTGAGGATCCTGGCACCTACAGACAGCACATTGCTGAGCTCAGCCAGCGAATCGCAGAGCTGGAGGATAACAGAAGAGCTTCAGAGCAACAGCTGGGTGACATCCAGCTGTGTGTGGAGACCTTAGCAGGTGAGAAAAGGACTTTAGAGCACCAGGTGGAAGAGAAAGTCCGTGAAGTGAATGCTCTGCAGGCTACAGTAGCAAAGATGGAGCAAATGGTCCAAAAAGCCACAGATGACCTTGTCAGGATGACAGAGCTGAAGGATGCACTAGAGGCTGAGAAGGATGACTTGGAAGAAAGGCTCATGAATCAGCTGGCAGAACTTAATGGAAGTATTGGAAACTATCAGCAAGATGCAACAGACTTCCAGATCAAAAATGATCAACTGAAACACGAGCTTCAGAGTTTGCAGAGAACGGTACGTGAACTGGAGGAGGAGAAAAGTCTGATGGCAAAGGAGAAAAGCAAAGCAAGTTCAGAAAAGCAAAAGGAATTTGTAGAAAAGCTAAAGTGCAGTTGGAGGGGAGAGAGCAGCACACACGTAAAGGAGCTTCAAGAACTGCTGAAACAGAAGCAGCAGGAGATTAAGCAGCTGCAGAAGGACTGTATTAAAAGCCAGGAAAAGAACAGTAGTTTAGAAAGAACTGTTAAAGCTCTGGAATTTCTGCAGAGTGAGACTCAGAAAGAGGTACAAGTAGCCAAAGAGACTTCAGCAAAAGCAGTTGAAGACACCAAGAAAGCCCAGGCAGAGCTTGCTCTCTGCAGAGTAGTGCTGGATGACACGCAGAGTGAGGCAGCAAGGGTTCTGGCAGAAAGTGTCAAAGTGAAAGAAGAGTTGCAGGCAAACAAAGAGAATATTAAAATTCAAATGAAGAAAAAGGATGAGGACTTTGAGAGAAGGCTGGAACAGGAAAAAGACAAGCACTCAAAGGAAATCAAAAACATGGAAGAAAAGCTGGCAACTTTGCAGAGGGAGAAAGACCATGTGGAAACAGCTCTTGGTGATCTGCAAGACTCCTTGAAGACAAAGGATCAGGAGGCCAAAGAACTGGGAGGCAGTCTAAACAAAGCACTAGCCCAGCTTGCAGCCTTCACTAGGAGCATGTCTTCCCTTCAGGATGACAGGGATAGAGTGATAGATGAATCAAAAACATGGGAAAAGAAATTCACTGAAACTATTCAAAAGAAGGAGGAAGAAATACGTTCAAAAGAGGAAACTTGTGTTGGGCTAAAGGAGCAGATGAAGCAGATGACCATACGTGTGGAAGAGCTCCAGACTCATATATCCAGGTAAAGAAGCTGTGTCAGGGGAGGTTTAGGCTGGAGATCAGGAAAAGGTTACTGTGTATTTGTTGTCTGCACAAGGGGATTAGCACCCTGAAATATTCCTTCTTCTCATCTTTGAGGTCTTAAATCTATTCTCTGTGACAAGCACTCACCATCTGAGTACTATCTAGAGTCTTTAATAATCTGAAATTTGAAAGAGTTTCTTTTGCATGGAGTTGTTGCATTGAGAGGTCAAGAGAGCGTTAAGATACATAATTTCAATTTAATCTCAAAATAAATTTTGAGAGATAGATGGAACTATGGAAACATACCAAAATGTACATCTGTGAATTTCCAAAATTCAAAACCAAACCTTTCTTACATGAGTAAAATTGTTCTGTAAAGTTTATATGCTCTATCTTTGCATGCTGGAATATGAAATGGACATCAAAGGTGTGAAAACAGCAATTTCATTGGGGGGGTGTTGTTTTTTATTGTTACCTAGAATGGATAAGGATTGTAATGAAAAGGAGGTGATAACGTTCAATGTTTAAGCCCCTCCATTTTTTTCAATATTGACATGAACAACTTTAAAAAAATATATTCCCCTGGCACTACCCCCTTCAGACAGTAGTGCAGTCAGAACTTTAAAAGATGCCTTGAATTTTACATCAAGGGATATTTCCATCTTGCTTTCTTAAAGTAAAACTACTTTTTTGGCTTTTTTAAATTAGTATAAAGCCAATGTTGCTGTGCATTTGGATACTGAGATAAGTCATGAATTTTTTACCAACTTTATCTTTTGTGTTTTCAGGCTGGAATGCAGCAAGAAAGACTTGGAGTCTGACTGCAGGAAGGAGATTCAGCATCATCAAAAGACATGTGAAATCTTGCAGGAGGAAAAAAGAGAGCTTTTGACTCAGCTTGAAGGGTCTCAGGAACTGTACAGCAAGTCTCAGAAAGAACAGCAGGAACTGGAGTCGGAAATCAGCAGCCTGAGAGACCAGCTGGCTGACTTACAGAACTCCTTCACCAAATGTGAGCTGGCCAGGGAAGAGCTGGGGAGCATGGTCAAGCAACAGGAGACCAGTATCCAGAATTATAAATTCAGCTGTGAACAGCTTGAAGCTGATCTGCAGGCTTCCAAGGAGCTAACAAATAAGTTGCATGAAGAAACTAGTGCGAAAGATCAAAAGATCATGAGTTTGTTGTCCGCCAAAGAAGAAGCAGTGATGGCTGCTCTGTCTGAATTGCAGCAGCAACAGGCCGAAGAGATTAAAGAGTTGGAGCGTAGGCTAAGTAAGGAGGAAGAAGATAAAAAAACCTTGGAAAATGAGAAGAACAAATTTCTTTGCAAACTTGATCATCTCACTGAAAAGATGAAGATAAGCAGAGAAGAAAGTAAGCAGCAGAAGGCACAACTGGACTCCTTCACCAAGTCCATGTCATCTCTGCAGGATGACCGAGACCGCATCCTGAGGGACTACAAGCAGCTTGAGGAACGTCATCTTGCTGTAATCTTGGAAAAAGACCAGCTAATTCAAGAGGCTGCTGCTGAAAACAACAATCTCAAGGAAGAAATGAGAAGTTTCCATAGCCGGATGGATGACCTCAACTCTGAGAATGCCAAGCTGAATGCAGAGCTGGTGCGGTACAGAGAAGACCTGAACCAAGTAATTTCAATAAAGGACTCCCAGCAGAAGCAACTTCTCAAAACACAATTTCAGCGGATCCAGACTCTGGAAAATGAGAAGGCAGCCATAGAAACACAGCTGAAAGAGTCTGAGCGTGCTCAGGACGATCTCAGGAAGTGCATGGAAGGCTTGAGAGAGGATAAAGTCAGTATGTCTCAAGAGATTGAAACCCTTAGGTCCTCTCTGTCCCGGCTGCAGAGTGAGATGGCAGCGTTACGTGAGGGGACTCCCATCGTGGAGTGTCAGGCAGAACTGAAGGCCCGAGAGGAAGAGGCACTAGAACTGAGTCATAAGCTTTCCCTCTCCCAGAAAAGAATAACTGAACTTGAGGGGGAACTAGGATGTGTTCAAAGGGAGGCAGCCAAGAGAGTGGGAGAGGCTGAGGACAGGCTTCGGAAGGAACTGAAGCACCTGCATCATGATGCAGGGATAATGAGGAATGAGACAGAGACAGCAGAGGAAAGAGTAGCAGAGTTGGCACGGGACTTAATGGAAATGGAACAGAAGTTGCTTGCAGTCACAGATGAAAACAAAGATCTCAGAGCTCAAATTCAGTCTTTCGGGAGGTCCATGAGCTCCCTTCAGGATAGCCGGGACCAGGCCAATGAAGAGCTTCGTGTTTTGAAGCAGAAATACTCTGCAGACTTAGAGGAACAAAAGAGTCTAGTGCAGAATCTTCAGGAACAGGTGGCTCAGCTACAAGAGGAGCAACATTCCACTGCCAGGGAACGAGATACAGTGAGGTCTGAACTGATAGAACTGCAGAAAACCATTGATGAAAGAGGTTTCTTGGCCCAGATTGAGAGACTTAATCAGCAGCTCAGAGCCAAAGATGATGAGCTTCTCCATTTGTCTTCGGAGCTGGAAGGCTCTTCCAACCAGGTCAGATCTTTCTCCAAGGCTATGGCAAGTCTGCAGAATGAGCGAGACCGTCTGCTGAATGAACTGGACAAAACACAAAAGGTTGAAGAAGTGAAACAACAAACAGGGGGGAGCACTTCCACCACTCCCTCAGAAGTGCAGAGTCTGAAGAAGGCACTGTCCTCCTTGCAGAATGACAGAGACAGAGTAGTAAGTTCTCTCTTCCTGCTCTTACTTAAAGCACCATGGGAGATTTGGGTCTTCAGATCTTTGAATTCAGCACACTTAGATCTGGTAATTGGGGTGTGGCACAGAGATCATTGGCTTCATGAAATCACTGAATAGTTGAGGTTGAAAGGGTCTTCTGTAGATCTTCTAGTCTGACCCCCCTGCACAAACAAAGTCAGCTGTCCAGCTAGACAATTTTGAGTATCTCTATTGGTGGATATTCCACAACCTCTCTGGCCAACCTGTTTTTTCATGTGTCTGGAAATGGTTTCCAGAATTAGTTGCTCCCTTACCTTCACAGGAATGGAGATGAGGCTGACCAGACTGCAGTTCCACAGTTCCTCCTCTTTGCCCTTCTAGTACATAGGGATGGCATTTACTCTCTTCCAGTCTTCAGGAACCTATTCCAGTCACCATGACTTTTCAGAGGTGATGGAATTGCCTCCCAGTGACCTTAGCATTTGTGGGCATGCTCCATCAGATCCCATGGATTTGGTGTGAGCCATCTGTGTTATTTTTGCTGACATATGGAAGCTGTGATTTCATTGTGAACTTCACAGAGTGGTTTCTCTTGTTAGCTTGGTTGAAAACATGAAATCATGGAAATAAGGTCCCTGTTAACCTGCTTAGTTCACACCTGTGTCAGCTTATGCATTTGATTTGCCTTGGATTTTTAAAAGAGACTAGAGCAGAGACTTGGGTCTCCTCCTCCACTTGGCAGCTGAGTTTCAAGGCAGGTACAAGACATTGCAGCTTCCTTCAGACATCCTTGCCTGCACACTGGATGTGTCTGTGTAGTCTCTGGCACAGTGCAGCCCAGCAAGTTTGAATTCTCTTTACTGATCAGAAAACAGACTTTGACTGTCACTTCCCACTGCCACTCATTAAGTACTTCCCTGTCTCCAGAGTCCATCACATCTTCTCATCTTCAAAAACCAATTGCAGTGATGGATGTGTAATGACAACTTATTTCTAATTCCAGACTGACTGGAATTGGAGAGCCAAAAGGATTTTAGTTTGTCAGTTCCCTGGTTTACAGTAAATACCAACTTCAGGAGTTATGCTTAACCCACTCCATCTGTCTCACTGTGTTTTCCTCTAAATAAGAGAATTAATATTGTAGCCTGGAGTCTTTGTTAATGCACATCAGATCTTCATGGGAGGGCTCAAAACTCACTAGTCTCATGAACAATAGAATTCTCTGAGGGTTGTTTTTTCTGAGCTGTTTTTGGTACACTGCTGTACTTGCTGATTCAGTTTCTAGTTTCTCTGTTATCTGAATGTGACTTTTTTTTCCTCCAAATGCCACAGTGAGAAATGCTCTTAAACACTTCTAAGGAATAAAGCCAGCTGCTGGCTCAGCTGTCACACACTGATGTCTGCCTCCAATTCCAGGTGAGGGAGCTGAAGAACCTGCAGCAGCAGTACATCCTGGTGGGAGTGGAGGCCGCTGAGAATTCTCGCCTAAAGGCACAACTGCAGGAGTGGCAGCAGGAGGCAGACAAACAGCTCCGGCTGCAGGAGCAGCTGAGGCAAGAAGGAGTTGTCTGCCAGCAGGAGCTCCAGCAGCTCAGGTGCGTTTGTCTGCTCCCTGCCCCAGATGTTTGCTTCACTCAGAGAGCAAAGGGAGTGCTGAGAGCCTCAGCCTGGCCTGTGCCAAGTGCCACTGGGTCACTCCTGCCCTGGCCAGGACTGGGCACACATCTCCCTCCCCCAGCTTCTGCCTCTGGATTCCAGCCCAGCAGCTTGGAGGGTAATGCCTGTGTGAAATAGATAATGACCTTTTAGTTTTGATTTCCTCTATCCAGTGGTGGTCAGTGTCATCTAATGGAGAGGAAACTTGGGCTGTTTCTTCTATTGGAACTCATGTATTTAATCACAGAACTCTCCATTCCAAGCTGCTGCTGAACACTCTTTATTATCCCACTGATATCATAGTTTAGAAAATACTCATTTTGTATGACTGTCCAATCCTTTGTTTCACTTGCTCAGTCTTCTTTTTATTTAAAAAAGTCTGTAATTCAAGTCTAGTAAAATTGTCTTCTCCAACTGGAGTAAAACTAGTTAGACAAATATACTCTGTCTAAAAATAGGGAAGAATCCTTTCAGCTACCTCAGAGATACATCTAAGGATGCCTGAGGCTGGAATGAAAGGGGTGGGATTTTTTGTCTGGAAAGATCTATGACTTATCTTTGTCCAGAGTGATATAAAAATTTGTAGCTCTCCTTTCTCTTCCCCCTGCCTCCAGTCTGACCCTCAAACACTGCAGGTCTCACAAATTTTACTTATCTCCTGACAGAAGATTTCCTGTGTAGCTTTTACACTGTACACGAAGCGAAGGCTCCAGGTTGGTGTGGTGGGATCAGTGCTGTGGGTCTGGTGCACATGTGACCACACAGGGACAATGTGCTGGGGACAAGTGGCATTGCCATGACTTGCCTGACCAAACTCTGTACAGAAAGATCAAAACAGTGTCTAGGAACACCAAAAGTGTGAGCATGGAACATTCTGCAGGGTTGAGCCAAATACAGAAAACTTCCTGGGTTTAAGGTTCCTGTACTTGATGGGTTGGTTTGGTTTAGTTATAAAACTTCGTTTCCAGTATGGGACGATGATAGAATCATCCTCAGCTCATTGTCAGCTGTGTACCTGGACATCATAAGTGGTGCTGGTCACCTCCTGATAATTTCCATCGTGTTGTGCTGGGCAGACAGGAGAAGACCACCTGGGAGAAGCAGAGCAGCAGCATGAAGGAGCAGTACCTGATGGCCATAGCAGAGAAGGACAAGCAGCTGAGCCACTTACAAAGGATCACACAGGAAATGAGGCTGCCCTTCAGCAAGTCTCAAACTGTAGAGGAGCAGCACCAAACCAAGGTGGGTGGAAAGACAGATTCTTTGCTGCATGGAAATGCGAGGCTTGAAATTCAGCCAGAGGAGGGTGTGTTACTTGTATCCAGCTCCTACAGACTCACTATTGGATGTGGTTGTGGAGCCTCTGAAGACAGTACCAACAATCTACCTTGGATCACTGAAAGTTTTAGAAATTGTGACTACCCTTATGTGCTCTTCTCTAAGTTCATTGTTCACAATATTTCAAGGAAGTGGGTGAAAAAGCAGGGCTTCCCAGGCACCTGGAGCAGCAGGAACTTCTCAGGGGTGTCTTTCTGGTTGTTTCAGAGTTGCTTCTTGCACTGTTTTTAAATCTAAGATCTTCTGATTTAGCTCTCGTTTTAATGTCACATTACAATTTTTAAGTTTCCTATTGAATTTTTCTTGCTGTTTTTACTGTAACAGGGATCTACAACCTCTGGGCTCAAGCCCAGAGAGGCTGAGGCTTGAACACTGCACCTTTTCTCTTCTTCCCCCTGTATACAGTCCTAGAAGTGGAGTGGAATATGTTTGATATTTTGCCTGTCTAGGGAAGGCTCCATGCACAGTGCATTGTGTTAGGGCTGGGACACAACTCTCCTGCCCATGTCTGTACTGTTCCAGGGGTTCGTGTCAGTGGAGGGGGGGAGGAAATCTCCCCTTATCTCTTTGGCACACCCATGAATATATGCCAAGAAAAAGCTAAAACAGTGCTTGTGTGATGCTTTCCAGGAGGATTCTTCAGTGCTGGCCTTCTGGTCTTTGTTGAATAAGAACAGTGTGAACATTTCTTTCGTTTTTTGTTTTTGTTTTCTCATTCATGTGCCCTTTTTTTTCCTTCCTCTATTGTAAACAGCTTTAAGACAACTTTTGAGAAGGACCCCATCACATGTGCAAGCTCAGTGATCTTTCCTAATTGGATTTTCAGATGGCTCTTAGGATATTTCTGTTTATTCCCCATTTGCTCTTTTGCCTGAGCAGACCAAGTTCCAGGTCTGGGAGTAATATTGGGTTTGACCTCGGAATATGGAACAGAGGACTAACACAAGAGTGAGTTGTCACACATGCAGTATATTTTTCATTGTTCTTTCCTTGGCAGATTTCTCCAGAAGTCCTGAAAGGGGACTTTTCAAGCCTAGAAACAGAGATGAAACATCTCCAGACCCAGCTAAGTGACAGCCTGAAAGAACTGCACCAAAAAGAGCTCAGAATTCAGCAGTTAAACAGCAAGGTACTGATCATATCCTATACGTGCTTGCAGTCTGGGATGAGGAATGTGGGAAGGCTGGAATAGGGTTCAGGGAGCAGGAATGAATCTGTCCTTGTTGGCATTCAATGAAGTAGCACAAAATCAGAAATATGTCTCTCAACAAAGCAGTGGTGGAACCACACTGATGCATTTGCTGTTGCTGAACGGGGCTTGCACAGCACTGGGGCCCATCCTCCCTCTCCCACACTGCTCTCCCTCAGAGAGTAACTGGGGGGGGTGGTCAGAGCATGGGAGAGAGAGGCCGTGGCTGGGACAGCTGTCCTGGATGGACCAGAGGGATATTCCAGGCCCGGTGTAGATCCCATCCAACAGGGTCTGAATCAGCAGCTTTTCTGCCACTGAATTTTAGTGCCCTTTCTCCTAAGTGACCAGAGGGAGAAAGAAGGAGGGAAGAGGACAGGGGAGGAAAGAAAGAAAGGAGAGAAAGGGAGGTGGGGGAGAGAGGACACAGAGAGGGGACAGTGGGAGAAGGCAGCTGGGTGGGGGGAGAGGAAGACCAGCCAAAGGGACCTGAGAGCAAGATCATGTGAAGAGAATTGTTTCCAGGTTCCTTGTCTATTGTTTGGAAGCATTTTCTATCCTGCTGCTGAAGGAAGCCCCTCTTTGGGAAGGCAAGCTTGTCATCTTCACTGCTGCCTGCCAGCTTGAAACAGTTCCCGTGTCTCAGTGCAGAATCACAGTCAGTCGATTCCCACACTGAAATGGGAGACCCAGAATTTATCAATCCTCAGAAAGAGAGTTGCATTCAAGGAGAAAGTGAGGATATAAAATCATAATTTATCGACGATATTTCTGAAAGGTGTAAGTGAATCTCAGCACTTCACGTTGCTCTGGACATGCAGTGTTCTGTACACCACATGATGTTTTGGGGCTCCTGTTCTGGAAACCTTGGCCACAAGCTACTCTTGGGCATTGTCACTAGTCTTTGGACCTTAGTGACAGGCACTGTGGCAGCTCCATGTTCTCAACAGAATTCTTACCCCCAGTTACCCAGAAGAATTTTGCTTTCAGAAAACTGAGTTCTTCACTTGGCGTCTGTGTTGTGTTCTCAGCTGTCTCAGGTCTTTGAGGAGAAGAACGCCCTGTCCCTGCAGCTGCGCGGGAGCAGCCGGGGCATCTGGGAGAGCCCCCAGCACTACAGCGAGGTCCTGAACCACTGTGAGAGCCCCCAGCACTACAGCGAGGTCCTGAACCACTGTGAGAGCCCCCAGCACTACAGCGAGGTCCTGAACCGCTGCCTGGTGCTGGAGAGGCAGCTGCAGGAGCTGCAGGCTGCAGACAAGGGCGTGGTAAGGGGGGTGGGCTCGGGGCATGGCAGGGAAATGTTCATTGCATGTGGCTCTGCTAACGGTGCAGCACTGCAGCTGTGTCTGTCCTCTGCACTCAGTGCAGTCTGCAGCACACTCCTGCCTTCTTTCAGGAGCTGTTTGCAACAGATGCAGCTCCAGGAGCACCCCAAGAAAAGAATGAGCTGCAGAGAGGCAGTTACACACCTGAACTGCAGGAGCTGCAGCTGAGGTAAAGAAAGCCTGAGAAAACAGGGGTGGGGTTGTTGATCCTGATGGAGGTCTTGGGGCTAGTGATGAGTAATTGCTGGTATTTAGTATCAGTGTGTTGGGAAAACTCTGTGGGACCCTCGGATCTTGGGAATTTGGAAGAACTTTGTGTGCGCGTGGCAGCTGTCATTAGTTATCTCTGGATAGAGCTTCAAAAACCACAGTGACAACATGCAGCAGCAATGCCAGCCAGACCTGGGTCTGGTAGGCTGCATCCTCAGTATCTGCTGAAGTATATCCAGGGTTCTGGTCTCAAGGCTGTAGCCTGAGAGTGTCTGGAATTGAGACCTAGCACATGATTCCTCATAACCTTCTGGAACTAAGTTCTAGCACATGATTCCTCATATCCTTTCAAAATAATTTTCAGAAGGTGGGGCCATGGATGACAGAGCCAAGGAACCCCTTCCTGATGTGAAACAGAAGCTTTAATAAATTTGTCTTCTCATGCTTTCCAAAAAATTTAAATGTATTAAAGACGACTAAGTCTTCTGTGAGAGGTGGGAGGTCATTTGAGTCTGTTCACATCAGTGTATGCAACAGAAACAGAACAGTGCACAAATTAGGCCTTTTTTGGCATATGCTTGGTTATTTTCTTCCAGGTTGTCCGAAACAGAACACTTACATAGCAGCACAAAGCAGGATCTGAGGTATTTGGAGGAGCAGCTGGAGGAGGAACGGGACCGTCGTCTTGCTGCAGAGGAGGCACTTTCTGCAGCACAGGATCAGATCAGGAGGTGAGGCAGCTTGAACAAACAAGCACCCTCACCAGAGAAGTGTGATGGTTCCAGCTCTGTTCTTCACCTGCACTTCATCACATCCTTCTGTCAAATGGGGGCACAGAAACAACTGTACTGTGTCACTGAATCACAGAAAGGCTGAGGTTGGAAGGGGTCTCCAGAGACCCTCTGGTTCAACCCCCTGCTCAAATAGGGCTCCCTAGAGCCAGTTGCCCAGGACCATGTCCAGATGGCAGTTGAATATCTCCAAGGAGGAAGACTTCACAACCTCCCTGGGCAACTCGTGTGGTGCTCAGTCACCTGTACTGTAAAAAAGTGTTCTGTGGAGTTCAGAAAATTGAGTTCTTCAATTGTAGGCAGATAGAATCAGATAAATTACTAGACATTAAGATAAATTCTGTCTGGAAATGAGATGCTAGCTATCTCAATTAGTTAAATCAACTACTGGAAAATATAATTTGGAGACTGGGAATTGGGCACCAGCAGAAGAGTTCTCATGCTTCCAGGGAATTTGTCTCCTCAGTAAGCACCTGTGTGTCATGCAGAAAACAGTCTTGACTTGAAGAATTGTCACTCAATTTTAATGTATTGCCAATTAACATAAACTTTTCATTAATTTGGTTATTAAGAAACAGTTACACAATGAGGAAAAAACACTTTCCCCCACCTCTACCAGGCTCGACTTCAGCCTAGACCCCTCTCCTCCCCCTCTGCAGCACCCAGCACCGTTGTCTGCACTGCACAGGGCACTTGGGGCACTGGACAGATGCCCTGATAAACTTGCCTGAGGGGCAAGTTCAAAATGCTTGTTTCTCCTCATTGACTATGGAGGTGGGTTTTTCACCTGACCTGATTGTAGGCACTTGAGCTCTGCATTTCCTTGTAGTCCAAATAAGCCTCACTAGTGGAGTCTTTTACAAGAAAACAATGGCTTCCTTTCTGGCACACTTGCTGATTTGGCCAAAAAATAGTGATCTGTACAGAGGAATTCTGGATGCAGTTCCCTGGTAATTGCTGCACAACTTGGACAAGTGTAGCTCCTTCTGGCATTGAAGTCTCTGAAAGCCTCCTGTAACTGATCTCACTAAAAACTGGTAGCCCCAGGATGTGCCTGTGCTGCCTCTGTCCCTAGAAAATACTTATCAAGAACCAGCACTATTGCAACCAGAGCTGGCTTCCAAAAGAATTTCACAGAATTTGAACCACACAGTTGTATCATCTGCCCTGGCTCCTTTCAAGTCACACTGAAATGTCACTTGAAGGATTCCTGCTGGTTGGGTTGTCCAGTCCTTTTGCTCAACGTGAGCTCAGGAGGCACCAAGGCACCACAACTGTACAAATGGCACCAGCTGTTGTCCAATGAGGCCAGGGCTTGCCTGTGGGGGTTGACTCCTTTTTGGAGAAACACCTCCTTTCCTAAGCTTGCTTACAGTCTTGGTTCGTGGCATCGTAAGAAACTGAATTTAATTTCCTGTTTGTCGTGGCAGGTTGCAGCCAAGCGAGTGGGCGTCTTCCTTAAGTGCCAGCATTGATATGGCTCCAGGTCATGAACAGTCCTTGCTGATCGACTCCATGGATAATAATTCCAGCAGAGTAAGAACTTAACATTCACAGCTGTCAATTATGTAAGCCCTGACTAATCCAAGAAACTGTGAACCTACAGCAGCTAAAGCCCTCTGTAGGCACACACAGATCTGTCAGGGGCTGTGTAGGTTTCTGCTCTTGCCTTGCTCTGTCTTCCATGCTGGAGACAGAATTGGATAGAGGTGGTTCATGGAAAACCTGCAGAGAGCAGGGGAAGGAGAGTGTTTCATGAGGATTGCCCTAGAGGTGGGATCTGGCAGTGAAATGACTTTGGGAAGGTTTATGCTTGTTAGCTTAAATTTATCTTCATGGTCAGAGAGCTCTGGGTGAAGGCAGCTGGGGACCCAACCATTCCTTGTACTGACTGGTCTCTCTTGACTCTCCCAGGCTCGGAATACCCTTGGACTGCGCCGCCTGTTCCGCTCTCTCTTCCGTTCCCGGACCCGCTTGCCCCTGCTGGTGGCCATGTATCTGCTGGCTCTCCATGTCCTGCTCCTCCTGTGCTTTACAGGCCACCTGTGAGCAGAGTGACAGGCTCCATAGAGCCCAGCCCCATGTGCACTGGGGCCTGCATTCCCTGTCGAGGGGCAGCACTTCTCCCAGCTGCCTGCTTTCCCAAGCCAGCCCTGGAGCACTGGGTGCTGCTGTCAGAGGCAGTGCTGCTGCTGGGAACTGCTCCTGGGACATTGGCCATTCCCTCGGTGTCTCTGCAGGAGTGGTTTGTTTTCTGAGCCAGGGTCATGCTGCAAACTTTCAAGGACAGCATCTGCTCCTGTACCTGGAAGTAGAACCAGTCATTTTAGATAGTATTGTGCTGTGGTAGGAGTAAGAAAAATATTCTTGAGTTGCTGCAGTACTTCAGCACTTCCTAGAACTGCAGAATCTTCCCCCTCTTAGGCTGAATCCATGAGTGGGGTTGGGGAAACCCTGTAGCTGGATGTAAGACAAGGAATTGTCTTCCCTTTGTTCCATCCCTTAAATTTGCTCCATGGCTCAGTGCTGTCTGAAATGCATATCCTAAGGAAATTGTGGGCACTTTAAGTAAAGTGAATCTTAAAATTGTGTTTCCTGCTCAGTTACATCTCCTGTTGAAGAAATGCCAAAATTAGTCTATCTGGCCCTGCAGAGCATTCCATTTAAAAAGTCATGTCTGCCCTGGCAAGCCTGTAAAATAATGCCAGGGGTTTAGTTATTTAAAAGGAATAGGAAGCAAGAAACTTTTTAACTCTTAAGTTAAAAACCTTGCTATTTGTGGCATCTGTGCACCTCTCACAATGGAAGTTGCTGGGTTACCTCTAGAAACAAGAGCAGCCCTGCTCCTGCATTCTCATCCACTGGCCCCTTGTCAGGAGACTGACCCCGCACAGGCTGTGTTGAAGGGGTCCCTGGTGTGTTGAAGGGGTCCCTGATGTGTTGAAGGGGTCCCTGATGTGTTGAAGGGGTCCCTGGTGTGTTGAAGGGGTCCCTGATGTGCTGTGTGGGCCCAAATCAAAGGCAGAAGCTCCAAAAATAGTGTCTCCCCTGTGCTGAGGAAGGAACCAGAGTTCTGAAACCTTCTGGTGTAGATAGCTGGTGCTGGTCACTGGGCATGTTTGGACCCAAAGCAAATGATGCAAATGGACTGGATCTTTCAGGATGTATGGAAAGCTGTGTTTTCTAAAGACCTCCTGAATTTGAGACTGCCCTCTTCCAAGAGCAGAATGCCAAATGCAAAGGAAGCTCCAGTCACATTCCCTGTCGGAGACCGAGTGGTTGTTCCATTCCCAGTTCTGGCCAGGAGGGTCATATCTGCCTCTTAGTAGAGTATTAACAATCATGTTTTTCCCATGGGAAAGAGGTAGTTCTTTTGATATTGCTGGTAAACTAAGCTGCTCTAGCCAGTGCACAAAGCCTTTTTGAGGATGGATTGATTTCATCAGTAGCTCAAGCAGCTGGATCTCTGGCAGGTCCAGAGCACTGGCACTACATACCCACTTGTGCACTGCCCATGGTTATCAGTGTGGACTTCCTCCAACTACATGAAATTCAGTGACCAAATATTTTGCCTGTGGCTTCCTGGGGCATGAGCTCCTGTATATATAATAAAGTTTATTTTTCAGATGGAATTTGGGTCATGTCATGTAACTGTCAAAGGTTTCTTGAGGGTGTAGTGCTGCTGTATCACACCTTGTAGGGGACACTGGGACTTCAGGTCCCCTCGGTGTGTGCTGCCTTGTGTGATGGTTGTAAAAGCATTGTTTTTTCATACAGTGTGAACACCTATGGGATGCCTTTTTCCTCATCTCACCTCTTGCTCAGCCTTTTTCAGATGACAAAAGAAGGAACAGGCAATGTCCTGTGGCAGGGTGAGGGGTGGAACTAATGGTTTTAAGGTCCCTTCCAACCCAAGCCATTTTATGAACAGTGAAAGCAATTCCAGTAAAACAAGATCTGCTTGGGTTTACTTTTCCACATTTGCCTAAACGCTGCACCCAGTCAGAGTTGTGCAACCCCGGGCCAGACACAGGAGTTGGCACCAGGGAGCTGGAATGTGCTCCTAACTCAGATGGGACTGTTAAACTGTCCCCTTTCAACTTTGTGGAGCCAAAGGTGGGTACCCTTGTTCACAGTCACTGCTACAGTCCCCCACACTGCTGGAACAAAAGCCAGCACTGGGGGGTTATAGGGCTGTAGGTAATGTTTCCACTGTGTTTAACGGGAGTAAGGATTATAAGCAATGTTTCCTTAAAGCCCATGCAGGTTTTCCTGAACTGAAGAAAGGCACAATTCTGCAGGATTAGAAACATTTAAATGTTTTATTCCTGCAGATAGAACAGTTGCTGCTTAGATTAAATACAGAAATAAAACAAAACCTCAGAAGAAACTCCTGGTCTGATAATCATGGTCTGATAATCATAGTCTGACTGAACAGCTTTGTGGTTTGACCTGATGAAAGACTGGGCCTTTTTGCTGATGTTTCCTGTCTCAAACATTTCAACATTTTGTTTCTTCTCTGATAGACCTGTCCTGCCTTGGTTTTGATCTGCAAGAGAGCCTGAGAAGGAGGTTGACCAACAGAGCTGTGTTCTGCCATCCCTGAGACACACAGGCCAGTTCAGCACCACTGCTGGAGCTGGGCCAGGGTCTGGTCCTGTGCCAGGAGAAAGGTGGTGTCACGGGATAGGGAGGAGTGGCTGCAGGTTACTGCATAGAGCTGTAAAGGGAAGCTCCCAACCCTCTGTTCCCGTTCCAGGACAGACGTGAGGCTCTGGGAATGGCAGACAGTGCACATGATGAGGTAGCAGAGGAGGAACCTCTGCAGGTGCCCTCACCGAGGTCAGATAACCCCCTCTCAAAAGAGCTGCATTAAGGCCAGTGCTTAGCAGAAACAACAGGGAGGGATGGTCACAGTCACTCCTGAGCAGAACAGAGGCCCCCATGTGCAGACCAGACCCTAATTTCAGGGCAGTTTGCTGCCTCTGGGGCCTGAATCAGGGATGTCACCAGACGACTGACTGAGCTCAGTGCAGCCTTCAGACTGTGGTTCTTTCATGTGGGTACTGGTGATGTTGCAACAAGAAGGGGTTTTCAAGGCACTGGGAAGAACGGGAAAAGGTTCAGGAGGACAGTTAGTGTTTTCCTCAATCCTCCCAGCAATGGGGAGAGATACCAGAAGAAACAGGCATGCCCAAGACATGAATGCTGGCTCCAGGACTGCTGTCTCCACCAGAACTGTTTTTTATAACCATGGGAGAGTCTTCTTTTGAACACAAGGTGTGCTGGGACCTGATGGGATCCTCTGTGCCGATGGGGAAGCGCTGGCTGTGTGCTGTGTCAGCATCTTGGAGCACAGGCAGCGAGGGAACTGCAGCACTGGGGCACGTCTGGGGACTCATGACTTGAGCAGAGCTGGGGGCTGGGGTGCAGGAAGTGAAGAGAGCTGAAGTTAAAACAGGAACTCGGAGCAGACAGGCCCAGAGCTGTTGCAGGCAGCAGGTTTCTGAGCAAAGAGCAGCAAGTTTGCCAGCAGGAGCCTTTAAAGGTAAGAAAGCTTGAGTGTGTTTTGGGAGTGGAAAGTGAGAAATGACTACCAAAAAAATGGGGTTTGGTGGGCAGAGAACTCTTTCCTGACCCAACATGTTTGAGTGGATAATGCTCGGCATTTGCTTCTCAGGCTGTTGTCCTGTCATTGTTGTTGCTCTTGTGTCTGAGCCTCTAAAGAACCACATTTCCAAATCTACCAGCATGACTGTGCTGTGTGGTAGCCCTATATTTGTGCTGTAGTGGATGTTTTCACGGGGGAAAATAAGACAAACTAAGGGGTTGAGATGCTGGCTGATATTTCTCACTATGGGGGTGTCTGGAGCATCATAGTGCAATTACAGTCTGTGGTTTGTCATGGTTCCCACCATGCAGGGCAGGTGACTGGAGAATGAGTGCTCAAGAACCACTTACAGCAGCATTTAAAACCCTGAACCACTTTATTTGAGCTCAGATCAGCTGCCCTGATGAAAAGCCCTGTGCTAGCTGGTTATTGCTGCTGGTTTATCCTTTACAAAAATGAGCAAGAACCTTTAAAAATCTTTGGTGTGAGAGATGAAAGGTGTTGCTAGATTGTGCTGTGTAGCCCACGTGAGCCTTCCTGCTTTCCCTGCTTCTAAGTGCAATTGGCTGGATTCAGCTGGGCCCAGGATTGCTGTGAGTGGGGAATGGCACAGAACTTCTATGGTCCCGAGGCACCTGCAGAAGGCTTAAAACTGTGAATCTGCCTTGACCCTACATCCTCTCCCTTAGCTGACCACCTGGCTTTTGCTTAACAAAAGAAAGCCTCATCCCTGCTGGTTTAGTTTCTGTTCTCTTTGCTCCCTGGCTTTACAGTGCTGGTTCTCTAGACAACTGGAAAGGACAACTTGAAAGCAAGCAGTGTGCTGCACTAAACTGGAAGGTTATTCACCTAAACAGCTTTGATGTGGTACAGTTAATTACTTAGCATAAATAGAGAATTACTTAGTTACTCAGCATAAACATTTCGCTTGCACAGAGGGCAAGTCCCCGAGCACTCGGGGCTGCCTGAGGCTCCCACACGCCCTGGAGGGAGGGGTTGGTGCCCTTGAGCAGCACAGGGTAAAAGCTGCTGTTAACTGAGGGTCCAGCACACAGGAGGTCTCCTCCCTCCCATTGCTCTGGTCACAGTCTGGTGTGATGGGGAACAGGGCTCAGCTCAGTCTTTCCTGCACATTCTGTTCTGTCTTTCTCTCTGCCCCAGGGAAAAGCTGCTTTGGGCAACACTGAGAACAATTCGGGGCTCCTCAACACTGCAGACAGTAAAGGGCTGGAATATGAGAGCTCTGCTGAGAATGATTGCTCTGGGGTGTAGGCAGCTCATGTCATCTTCCCTCTCTCTCGTTTTGTGAAAACTTTTGGGAGGGGCTTTTTCATCATCTTTTTTCACAGTCACCTTGAAAATGACACATAGGAGTTTTAGATTTCACGTTACTTTTAACTTCCTCTTCCTGGGCCCATCACTTCCTCCAGGCCTGTGGGAGCTGTTCCACCACAGCCTCAGCCCATCCAGCCCTGCAGCCTCGGGGCTTTTAGTCCCTTCCCGTTTTCTCCATATGACAGACAAACACCACACGGCACCAGCCCTGTCACTCCAGTGTCCAGTCCTGCCCCGACCCTTCTATAGGCTACTGGGCAGGGGTTAAAAGGTTGGAAAACAGACAAGAGGCTTGAAGAGTCCACCTCAGGTCAGCAGCACATTGGAGCGTGTGGCAGTGGTGTGACCGTGCTACTGGGGGGGGGTAACGTGGGGAACAGCATCTCACAGCACAGAAAATTAATGGTGTTGGAAAAGCAGAATCCGGTAGTTGGCTGTGAGCCAGCTCTGCCCACGTGCTGGGCCCTGGGTGACAGCTGGTGACACCGTGTCCTCGCTGTGCAGATGTGGAAGGCCGTTGTGGGACATGACGTGTCAGTGAAGGTGGAGCCTCAGGGAGACGACTGGGACACAGACCCTGATTTTGTGGTGAGTGTCTGGCATGGTAACTGTTATACTGGTGGTGTGAAGGGTTCCTGGCCCTGGGCACTTGCTGCTCAGCGGGGCCAGGGCTCGGGGCTCAGCACGGGGAACCGTCAGTCACCTCTCTGGGCCACTTCTGCCCCATCTCCATGTTTAGTCTCCAGAACTTCCTACATCAGTGCACTCTGTGTCTGACCACAAGTAAGGCACTTGAGGAGTACAGAATATTGTTTTTTTTTAAACCTGCTCCTTGGTAGCTCCCCTTGTCCTCCACACAACCTATGTTACAAGACATAGTGGACACTTATATTTTTTCTGTCCCACACTGTTTGTAACTGTAGAGGATCCAGCATTTCCCTCATTTGTCTTTTTTTCCAGATGGAAAATCCTGTTGTATGTAGTCAGCTTGTGCAGGTGCAGCTCTGTGCCTCTCATATGTTTATTTTCTATCTAGTCTAACTCTGGGTGAGCTGGTGAGAGAGCAGAAGGGCTCAGCCTGGGGAACTCCCTGCATTCATACAGGGTCATGATTTTCATTTTCCTTTTGGTTCTCTATGCCCTTCCCAATAAGTCTCTCCTGTTACACAAGAGCCCTGTGTTTTTGAGGTCCAGTCTTGCCTAGTTATTTCCAGTTAGAAATCCTAGTTTGGGACAGAAAAGCAATTCCCTTCTTCAAAGTTCCAAATTATTAATGTCTTAGGAAAAATCTATGCTGTCAATTTTTTTGCTTGTTTTTACTTCATCTCTTCTATTTGTGGAAGCCTTCAAACTAAGCCTGAACGGGATGAGACTTTTAATGTATTTTTTTAATTCTTTCATATATACATATTTTCAGCTTTGCTGTATATTAGGAAAGACTTTGTTCATGCTTCATTTTAT
>NW_021939025.1:103666-105246 GCF_001715985.3 Manacus vitellinus
CCACTGCTCTGGTCCCTCGGCAGCCCCGGGGTACCACCCTCTCTGCCACAGCACAGTGGCTGCGTGTGTGGCTGGCACCCCGGGGAACCCAGAGCGGGCCCACGATGGCAGCTGGCAGTGGGTGTATGTCCTGCTCTGTGCTGGCCTCTGGCTGGGGCAGGGGCACAGGGATGCTCCAGCTGGCTGCACAGCTCTGCTCCATCCCACACTGACCTGCCCTGTCTCTGTCTCACCAGTATCCATCAGCTGAGGAACAAGGTGTCAGAGGAACATGAGGTCATCAAGAAGAAGGAGATGGAGACTGGCCCCAAGGCTTCCTATGGCTATGGAGGCAAATTTGGAACAGAGCGGGACCGAATGGATAAGGTAACAGCTGTGGAGGGCTTCTTGGAGCCCCAGTGGAAAAGGGTTTTCTCATAAAGAAAGGGCTATCCATGTTTTCTGGCTGGACCCTGAAGGGAGAGAATGGAGAGCTGGCACAACTGCAGAGATTCACACATGTCCAGCTAGACCATACTCTGTCTCCAGGATCTGTTTGATTCCATTTGTGTAACTCCTCTCTACAACTTCCTGGCAATTCTCCCTTTAGCTGTGAAGAAGGAAATTCTGTGGCTGTTCAAACCTGCTGCATAACAGTTAAATCAGGTGCCTCCCTACTTGTGCTTGGACAACTAATAAATAATGATTCTCTTATATTTTGCATTACAGACCTCGTAGCTCCCTGGGATGAATCCTTAGTTTGTATTCTCTGTTCTCACACCAGATCTGGTTTATGTTTTGTGACAATCATAATCACACTTCTTCCTTCACCTTTCAGCATTTAATACTTCTTTTTTCAGAAGTGAGAGTGTTAAATTGCAGTAATGTTCAGTAGATGTGGTCACTGTGGGATTGCAGGATATCAGGATGGCAGAGGGAGAAACAGGCTGCCCTGACAAACTCCCTGCTCTCCCTGCCAGAGGTGCTGCGTTCAGGAACTGCAAGTTCTCCTCAGGAGAAGGGCCAGAGGCTGAATGCTTGCAGCATCCTGGTAAAACTAGACAAAGGCCAAGAAGTTGCTCAACAGAATCACCCTCACTCTGCTATGGCAGAGTCTGACCACAGCTGCTCCATGTTGGTGTGGAGTGTGTGTGGTTCCTGGCCACAGCACCTCTGGCAGGGAGAGCAGGACCCTGGCCTGGCCTGTGGCAGGCAGGAAGGGTGATCCCAGCCAGGTCTGCTCGCCCTCACTCTCAGATACACAAACAGGGAGTGCTGCCAGACCTGCTGCCTGGAGTTCTCAGCTGTACGTCCCATGTGATTATCCACCACACTACTCCACTGGACTTGGGAGCAGCCGGTATTTGGCATCCCACACTTTCTGGTGAGCTGGGAGGGAGGCCAGTTTGTGGCATGGCAGCCCTTCAGGCCACTCCCAGGCCTCAGAGCAGAGGTGGAGCTGGCAAAGGCCATGTGGAGGGCATGGCCACCACCGCACGGCCAGCTTGGACCGTCACTCGTGTCTGCGAGTGTCCCAGCAGACGTTGGTGCAGCCACGGTGGCTGTGCCTGCCCCAGCCTGGCTGGGGGTGTTCATGTCAC
>NW_021939025.1:106364-119417 GCF_001715985.3 Manacus vitellinus
CATCCTGGGGCTGTGCTGCTCATCCTGGGGCTGTGCTGTTCATCCTGTGGTTGTGCTGTTTGTCCAGGGGCTGTGCTGTTCATCCTGGGGCTGTGCTGTTCATCCAGGGGCTGTGCTGTTTGTCCAGGGGCTGTGCTGTTCATCCAGGGGCTGTGCTGTTTGTCCAGGGGCTGTGCTGTTTGTCCAGGGGCTGTGCTGTCCATCCTGGGGCTGTGCTCTTTGCCCAGCATTCTGTGGCACAAGGCAGAGAGCAGGCTTCCAGCCTGGCCCCAGAGGAGGGTGGCTGAAACCTGGCTTGGCCCTCAGGCTGACTGTAAGCCCTCTCCTTCTTGTTCCAGTCAGCAGTGGGCTTTGAATACAAGGGTGAGGTGGAGAAACACTCGTCCCAGACAGGCAAGTCCTTGGGCATGTGTGACCCCTTGACACTTTGCCCAGCTGCTCTTTTGCTCCCACTATCTCGTGCTGTTGGCTGTGGCACAATCTCCTTCATTATCCCCCTCCTGTCACTTGTTTCAGCTTCCTGTTCCCAGTCTGTCACCCTCATGGCCCCATTCCATGCTGTCCTGTCACCATCCTTCTGGTGTACATCCCCCTGTCTCTGTGCTTTGCTTTGGTGGAAGCCACGTCCTGGCTGAGTAGAGGAGACATTCCCACCCCCCTCCAGTGGATGGCTCGTGCTCCCTGTCCTCCCAAAGCCCTTCTGAGAACAGCTCCAGAAGAGCCATTCAGGACATGGAGTGACTGCTGGAGAAACAACTTGTAGGAAAAGGCACAGCAATGGGTATGGAAACAGAAGCCTGTAGAGCACTCAAACTGCTGCAGAATTCTGCAGATTCAACAAATAGTGCAAGAAGTGAAACTAAAGATATTTTAAGTATTCTGCACCCAAAAGAAGATGAAAGGGCAAGGTCTGTTGCTGTTTCAGGTAAATGTGAGGAATACTGCATTACCAAGGAAATAACTGAATGGGATTCATTTAAGAGGAATCTATAAAAGAAGGAACATAGTTTGAGGCATTCTTGGTTGATCTTAAAATAATTAATTCCATGCAGTTATGCTACATTAACATATTCTTGTAGACATAGAAATTCATCAGGCTGTGTGAAACTACAGAAGTTGCTAAGGACAAAATGGAACTGTAAGAAGTAGGGAGTTTGGGTTGCTTTTCATAAAAATGTGTCTATACTAGAAGCTTCAGCAGCAAGATAACAGTCATAAAATCTGCATTTGCTGAAAACAGCTCCATTAAAGATCCATTTCATAACAGCCTAATAGATAGATAATAGTTTAGTCAAGGTAAGTTTAAGAATTGTTCATACTTACAGGTTAGGTGACTGAGCTTCTGTGAAACAGAGATCCATTCTGGAATAAAAAATGTCCTGATGCAGCTACCTCTACAACACAGTCTCCATGGATTGGTATAGCTGAAGTTGTTGGAGAAGCCCCAACTCAGTCCTGTGAAATGCAGACCTGTAGAAAAGCATCAGGGAACAGGGAGAGGTGACTGTGATTTACCCCTTAAGGGCAGGATTTGGAGACCGAGCTGGCAGGTGTCTGAAAGGAGGAGTCTGTACAGCCAGCAGCCAGGAGGGAGGCTGGAATGTCTCAGGAATGAGCCAGTATTAACCAGGTGATCCTTAGGGAACAGCTGAACATGGCTGAAGTTGTTAATGGATCACTAGTTTGGAGCTGGAAAACAGAGACACAAGGCAGCTGTCACACGATGGCCAAGTGGGGAGAGCAGGAGTGTGTCTGCAGAAATGGGGTTCAGCCTTTGCTGCAGCTCCAGGGTCAGGTGTTTGTAGAAGCTGAGGTTCCACTATAGCAAACATGAGCTCCTCTGCCATTCCTGTACTCCCAAGGCTCAGTGTCCTTACTCACAGCCCTTTCCCGAGGCTGGCAGACCACAGACTGAAATCCTGGCTCTGGAGTTGGGTGAGTGGGTGATCCCCTGGCTATCAGTGCCCAAATCCTGCTTGGCTTTGCCTTTGTGGGTGACTGTGCTCCCACTGCCTCCCCGCTGTCCTTGACACATCCATTTTCTTCCTTCCTTCCCTCCCAGCTGGCTGTGCCTGCCATTGCCCTGGCCCACACTTGCCCTGTGCCCCATTCCCATGGGCTCTCATCCATGATGCTCCCTGCCATCCACTCTGTCCCC
This sequence comes from Manacus vitellinus, assembly GCF_001715985.3. NCBI lineage: Eukaryota > Metazoa > Chordata > Aves > Passeriformes > Pipridae > Manacus > Manacus vitellinus. The sequence continues at coordinate 108,523 of NW_021939025.1, forward strand.
TTCAACCTCTTGCTTTTTAGGGGGTTTTCCATCAGCCCCACTGCTCTCCTTCCTCCCCCCTGCTCCTTCCCAGTGCTGCTTCCTGTCCTCTCCTCACCAGCCCCGTGCAGGGGGCAGGGTTTCACTCCATGCACCACCTCAGATTACTCCAGGGGCTTTGGTGGCCGTTACGGAGTGGAGAGGGACAAGGTGGACAAGGCGGCTGTGGGATTTGACTACAGGAGCCAGGCAGAGAAGCACGACTCTCAGAGAGGTGAGCTGGGGCAGCCAGGGGAGCTGGGGCAGCTGAGGGAACAGGCAGTGCCAGGGCTGGAGCTGGGGCTGTGCCCACTGGGACTGGGGGGCACTGTGCAGCACTTCTTCAATCTGCTGCTTGAATGGTGGAATAGCTATGGGGAGCTTGCAGCAAGGGAACAGGTCAGGTGAGGAAAGCCATGGCATGGCTGCTGGAAAGAGTTCAGCAGAGTTCTGTGGGCACAGGGATCTCCTGGGAAGCACATCACCAAAGGAAGGGTGCTGGGGAAGCCCAGGCGGGTGCTAATAGCAGGTGACATGTCCCAGGGAGGAGGGAAGGCTGTTGCTGCAGCCACCAGTGGGGAAATCTGGCCTTGCTCCATGTCTTTCTCTAAGTCCTGGGCAAGGAAAACCTGTGAGAACAGCCTGAGCTCACACTGCTGCCACTTGTCTCCTTCCCTCCCTTGCCTGTTCTCTTCCATGCTGTGATCTGGATCCCTGTGGCTGAAGACTATTCTGTGGGCTTTGGTGGGAAGTTTGGGGTCCAGAGGGATCGTCAGGACAAGAATGCCCTTGGCTGGGATCATCAGGAGGAAGTGCAACCCCACGCATCCCAAACAGGTCAGGCAGCGCTGCCAGAGGTGGTGGCAGTTTCCTTGGAGCACCACAGACCCGGAGCCTGTGGTTCATAGTCAGAGATCCAGCTGCTGAAAATGGAATGTGTCCAGCATGTTCTGGAGCAGCTGGGGTGTGGTGAGCCCCAAAACACAAGGGCAAACTGCCAGGGTAGATGGCTGCTTGGACCAGTGGGGGACATGGGATGAGAGTCCCTCAGTCAGCCTGCTCAAACTCTGCTGTGCTGTCTCTGTGAGGGACCTTCCTGACCACAAGTTCATTGCAAAGGCAAGCACAGAGGAATGAGGCAGAACAGATCCCAGGAATCTGGGGGCTACTGCACAGTTGACTTCAGTGAACAAGGCCACACTCCACTCAGCTACAGCCCTGCATTCCTGTGCCCTTGGCTGAAAGGAGGGATAATTAGTCCTAAAAGCCACTGTCCAGAGGACTTTGCATGTGTTATCTCTAGTTACTTCCATATGTGATAAGATGCAGACAAAGCTAACTCATCTCATGTCACTGGTCACAGCATACTGAAGCCAGATGTGCACACAGAATATAAAATATTGTAAAATAGCCTCCTTTTTTTCCCCATACAGACTATGCCAAGGGGTTTGGAGGCCGGTATGGGGTCCAGAAGGATAGAGTGGATAAGGTAAGACTGCTGCAGCCTTCAATTGCTTCCTACTAATCACCACTCCTTGCCCTGCAAGAGAAGAGATTTCCCAGGTGGAGGTGAGATTCAGAGTGCTCAGGGCACAGAGGTGGCAAGAGGGAACTGGCTCAGTGTAAAATACCAGAGGATGCAGAGGGATGCAGCCAGGGGAGACTGTAATGCAGGGAATTCCTCATGGCACTATCTGTAACTCCTCTGCTGTTTCTTAACTTCTGCAGGTTTTTCTCTCCTATCAAGGAGTGCCTTGTGGTCTGTTCAGGTAGCTAAATCTGCCTGCACACTTTGACAAACCCTGGCAGGGGTGGGATTAGCACAGCTCAATCTGCTGTGCATGAGAAAAGGTCACCCAGTTGGCTGGTTCGGGTTTTCTGTTTGGGCTGACACCCCACAAAGCCTCACCTACAGTCACAACTCAGATTCAAGCACTGGAGTTAATTCTCTGTGTGTCAGGCTGCCCTGCAGTCTTGGTCCTGCCAGTTGGAGATGAACCTCATGGATGTGGCTAAACTAAGAGGTGGGAATCCTGTGGCTTTGGGGCATTTGGAGGCAGTGAGGGGGCCTTCCCTGAACCCTCCATTCCCTGTTGTGGGGCACAGTGCAGGGGCACAGTGTTGTGCCTGGTACAGCACCAACATCACCGAACTCAGGAGCTGGAGGAAGCTGGGGAGGATATAAACACATGTTCCTGTCCATGCTGCATGTCTGGGCTGGGCTGGAGAGGGAATGGTGTCCTGCCCTCAGAAGACATTAGCACTACCTGTGAATTTAACAATAGCAAGCAGAGGGGCATTGACAAAAAAAGGTGCATCCTGTACATGGCAGAAAATCATGTGTGAAATCAGATGAGCACCTGGTAAAAGTCAGGGCTGTGGGTCCTTTGGGAAGCAGGATGCAGAGAGGAAGGGAGGTGTCAGGAGAGGGGACTGCAGCCAGCAGCCTCCCCTGGGTCAGGGTAAGTGTACAGGTGAGGACAGACACACCTAGGAACAGTGCTTGCCATCACCAGTAGCCAAACCCAGCACTGGCCTTGCCCAAGAAGCTGGACAATTCTTTCACTTCCTCTTGCAGAGTGCTGCTGGCTTTGATGAGATGGCAGCTCCCACCTCCTCCTACGAGAAACCAAGACCCCTGGAGGCAGGTGAGACATATGAGTCCCAGCCCTGGACCTGGGAAGCTGTGGGCCTCATGGTCCCTCTGTGTCAGCATGCTGGTAGATGGGATGGGGGTTCAGCCTGTGCTGGGGGCAGGACAAAGGTGGCTGAACTGCAAGTCTCTCTGAAGAGGTGGAGGTCTGGGTTTCTCCCGGATGCTTGGGGTGGTGGGAGGGAGCTGGGGGCTGGCTCAGTCGGCTGTCTCCTTGCAGGAGCTTCCAGCAGCACCAGCAGCCTGCGGTGGCAGTTTGAACACATGGCCAGGGAGGAGGAGAGCAGGAGGCAGGCGGAGGAGGAGCGGCTGCGGCGACAGCCCCGGCAGTGCCCGGCACCTCGGGGACAGGTGAGCCCTGCCTGTCCTGCTGTGTCCTCTGAGGCTCATGGAGGAGACTTTTCCTCATGGCCATGCAGCTCCATGTCCTTCCAGATGATCTCTTTAGAGTAACCTTTTGCCTAAACTGCCTCCCTGCATCTGCCACGAATGGTCACTGAGCTCCACAGTTGTCACCGGACTTTCCTTTTCAGCACAGAGATCAGGGTGTACCTGCACCCAGCCGTGGCCCCAGTGCTTTGGCCTCAGCTCCTTTTGCCTCTGGTGCTTGTCAAAGAGTGCAGTCACCCCTCCCCAGCACTGCCATCCCAGCAGTCTGCATGTGGGATGCACCCCACCAAACTGGAGATGGCACCCAGCCCCAATGCTTACCTGCCTTCCCACCTGCTGCTGTTCCTGCACTCAGAGGGCAGAGTGGGATTCACAGTGAAGCCCCTCCAACATGTTCCTCTTCAGGGGTGCCCCACCCTTGTCACCAGCCTGCCAGTGCCCAGGCCCAGGGCAGGTTTGTAGGAGCTGGAACAGATTCTAGGTGGAGGAAAATGTTCTGAGTTGCTCTATTGGGAATGTGAACAGCCATTGCTCTGTACTCATTCAGAGGGACTGAGGGATCTGATGGCTCTTCTCCAGCAGGAAATCCCACCGAGAGGGAAGGGGCACACTGGGGCAGCCCCTGCTGCTGTGCCAGCACAGGTGCCCAGGAGTGCCCATGGAGACCAACCCGTGTCACCAGGAGAGCAGGTGCCAAGGCAGTGTGGGAGAGCCGGGAAGGGGAGCAGGCAGAGGGGATTGCACCTGAGAGGGGCTGGGCCCTTGTGTGAGAGGCTTTGGAAGGACGAGGGGGAGTGTTGGGATGGGGATGGGACTGCACAGCACCCCTTGGGACAGGCTCTGGGAGTGGGAGGTGCAGTGGTAGCACCGTGGGCTGGAGAGAAGTATGAACAGAGGTTCAAACACATGTGCCCTGAGGGTCTCCAGAGCAATGCCAGGTGCCAGTTCAGCACGCCCGAGGGGCTGAGCTGTTTCCCTGGTGTGCAGGGGATGGTGCTCCAGGAAGGGGCTGCCTTATGCCAGGTGCTGGGAGTTGGGAGAGTGCTGGGTGCTTCACAAGTGACTCTCTTGTCACCTTCTCACCTCGTGGCAGGAGGCCAAAAGGGAGGATGAGGAAGCACCACCCACTTTGCCACCAAGGCCAGCAGATCTGGGCACAGAGCTGTGCAAGGTCCCCAGCCAGGATCAGCCCATCTACAGTGAAAGTTTGGATGTTGGTGGAGACTATGAGGAGCTGCCAGAGCCCTCTGACTACTGTGACAGTACCAGTGGAGGTGCTGACTATGAGGAGCTGCCAGCCCCACTGGGAAAGCCAGATGCTATCTATGACCTTGGGGAAGATGGAGGAGAAGACTATGAGGTGATCCTTCCTCAGGAGCACAGCCAGAGCCAGCCCCACCTGGGTGAGTACTGATAGAATAGCCCATGTCTTGGGGAGCTTGTACCCATCCACTCAGTTCAGTGGATGTATGGCACAGAGTCGAGAGGGAACTTGTGTCCTGAAGTCTCCTGTGGTCAGGGTAACGGCTCCTGATGATGGAGACTCGGTGGTCTCCACTCCCCTGTCCATCCCCAAGGTGCAGATGAGCTGCACAGAGTGCTGGGGCAGGCAGCAGATGTCTGCTGAACCTGCTGAACTGCTGGAGCAGTGCCTGGCAGGAGGGGGGGGTGCTGTGGCTCAGGAGAAGCTGGATGTGTACTGGTGCTCTTGCCGTGGTTTCCTGGCAAGTGGCTGCCACTGGTGTGCTGGGGCCTGGGGGTTGTGGCTCAGCCCATTGCTCACATGGCTGGTGTTCCCAAGACCTGCTGTGGTGGGGTGTCCTGGTGTGAGGAGTGAGGGAACCTTCCTCCAAGCACAGGAGCAAAGTGCATGGGCTGCTGTCAGCGCTTCTGTCGCAGCTTTGCTGGTACTGGAGATGGCAAGGGGGGAGGCTGGAGTTATGCACAGACTTTTTCTTGGGAGAGGAACACAAAGTATCAGGACTCCACTCCCTCTTTGTGGGAGGGGAAGGAAGTCACACCTTGCTTTGGGCTGTGCTGCACCTCTCCCTGCTGGCAGGGTTTGGATGTGCTCCCCGAAGCTGGGCTGGAGGGTGGCACTGCCCGGGCTGTGTGGCTGCCTCAGTGTCTGTCTCACCTGTCCATCCTTGTTCTGCAGCGAACACGGGGGGGGTCTGTGCGGGGCAGGGCCCCGGGACCTGCGCAGTGGCTCTCTACGACTACCAAGGAGGTGGGTCTGCCACCAGGGCTGGGGGAGGGCAGGGGCCAGGGGTGTGGGGGGTCACACCCTCAGCAGTGGGGAAAAGACTGTGGCTTGGGGGGGTAAATTTCTTCCTCATAGGAAGCAGAATGAGACCTGATTTGGGAACTGTGGTAGTTTAGGAATGGTATTGTCCAGTTTTGTAGTCCCACTAAAAAACCCACACACCATCCCCCTCCAACTGGAGGCCCATAGGGCAAAGATCATGGACTGAGATAAGAACAATTTACTTCAAACAGCCATGAGAGAAGAAAACAAACAGTGACAGCAACAATATTAGTAACTAAAGGTTTTAAGAAAATAAATGATTCACGTGGAAAAACACTCACTGGACTAATAGACAGTAGTGGACTAACAGACAGTACTGGAGGGCTCCCTCCACCATTTCTCAAGTGGAAGGAACCCCCTCTTCCCCAGAAGACAGTCCTTATCCCACCCCAGCAATGATGTGGTACAGAATAACTTCAGTGTACTGGCCATGCCCCCACCAGGCTACTGCAAAAAATTAACCCTGTCCTGGCCAGAACCAGGACAGGAACAGAGAAACTTCATCTGTCACCTGCAAGGTCTTGCTCATCTGCCTTGTCTGTGCTGCTTGATGGGGTTTGGGTGAGGTTGAACTCTTGGGGGTTATCTTGTTCTATCTTCTCCTGCCCAGGGGAGGTGGGAGGAGGGATGTGAACCAGCTATGCCTGGGGTTCTCTTTGCACTGTGACTGTCTGTCTTTTCTGGACAATGTTTGCAGAGGGAGATGATGAGATTTCCTTTGACCCAGCCGACACAATCACACACATCGAGATGGTGGACGAAGGCTGGTGGCGGGGGCAGTGCCACGGCAGGGTCGGCCTCTTCCCAGCAAATTACGTCAAACTTCTACAGTGAAACAGGCACTGTGCAAGCTGCTCCCTTCCAAACTGCTGCCTCTCTCTGCTTCAGCCTCTGCCATGTTATCAGCTTCATTTGGCTCAGCCTGGTGTGTCCACGTTCAGAGAAATATCAAGGAGCAAACTGACACTGTCTGAGGGAATGTTTTGTCTTGTGCCCGAGAGGATTTTGGTTCCCGTCCACTTCCAGGTGGGAAAGGTGGGATGGTTTAAGAGCATATGAGTGTGATGTAAGGTGTCTCTTCTACCCAGGCTGCCACACCTGTCAGCTAGCAAACCTGCAGGAGCGTGTCCTGTTCCCAGTGGGGCAATTTGCAAAGCAGAGACACTGACTCTTGTCCAAGCAAGGCAGAAGGGACGTGAGCTGTGGAACCTTTTTCAGTTGCTGTAGCTCTGGATCTCATCCTAACCAGGGTTCAAGGAAAAGAGCACTGGGAAAGCCAAATTGGCCTTTGTTCCCAGGAAGGGTTTCCATTTGCAGGATGACCCACATTTGCAGGACGGAGCAGAGGAACATGAACTTAGTCTGTGTGCCCCTTTTGAGCAGTGGGGTGTCTGTCCTTGAGGGCTGTGCTCTCCCTTTTGGGCACAGATGTGTCAGTGTGTCTGTCCCTGGGGGCTGTGCCCTCCCTCACAGCTGCAGCAATAAACAGCTTCTGCTCTGGCCTGGCTCAAGTTGTATCCTGGTGTTTCTGTGATGGCTCGTGTCCCTGTGCCTCTTGGAGGCTCCTGAAAAGGCCCCCTGACTCTTCATCACAGGTGTGGGGAAAAGGCTGAGCAGGTGGGAAGCAGGACAGGAGGAAACATCTCATTTTTAACGTTTAAGACAGCTTTCAGGAATGCAAAGCAAAGCCCTCCCCTGAACCAGTACATCCCAAGTGGATGCTCAGCCGTGGGAGTTGCTGTTGTTCCTGCAGGGGATGCAGGTACCCTCACAGCAGGAATAAACTGGGGATAGCTGAGCAGGACAGCACCTGGGGGCTGTGGGAACGCACCTGGGGGGTTGTGGGAGAACACCTGAGAGGCTGTGGGAACACACCTGCCAGCAGTGGGTCCCACTGTGACTCTAAAGCTTCAGAGTTCCGTGGCTCACGGACGGGTTCTGGACCACCCAGCAGTTGACCAAGCCTGTACTACCTGGGTGGGAGTGCAGCATTCCTGTTCAGTGTTGATCCTGGGAAAACCCACAGGGTGTGTCTGCCCATCATAGGAAAGGCTCACTGGGACTCAGATTAAAAATTGTCAGTTTTAATGTAAGTTTTCTGGAGGTGTCTGATTTGGGTTTTTGGTTGGTTGGCTTTGGACGTTTTTGTTTGGCTGAAGTTTTTTTATTTATTTTTTTCTGTGAGGTGACTTCCTTTGGGGACAGGGACAAGGAAAATGGTGGATTTTGTCTGAATTTTGTCTGCTGCCTCTTCCTCCATGTCCCACTGTGATGAGCCTGGCACTGGTTTCAGGATAGCCCCCTCATAGGGACTGGCAGAGAAGCATCTGTTTGTTGTCCCCAAAGCCATTCCTCCTGCAGAGCAGTTTGGGGCAGGTTCAACATCTACAGAAGCCTGGAAATGGAAAGTGGGGTCCCAGCACCAGCCCTGAGTCACTGGTTCTTCCTGGCCAACTTGTGTTCAGAAAGCAGCAAGGAAAGTCTCTCCTGTCACCACCAGGTAGCACTTCTGCTTCATGGTTGCTCATGGTCCTTCCTGGGCAGCTGCGGCACCTTCTGCCAGTCTCATCCCTTCCTCCATCTGTCCATGGCTAGCTTGGAGCCAGTCCCAAGGCTCCTCACCCAGGTGTGAGCACCAGCTCTGCCCCCGAGGCCAATTAGTGCACTTTAAGCAGGAGGTTGGAGAGAAGTTTGTGTTCCCACTCAGCCCACTTAGTCCCATTCCCCACAGACTCTCTTCTGCAGGGAACAGCTCACAGGGGTGCCAGTGCCAATTACAAAAGCCCAGAGCACTTCCCCTGCTCATCTGGCACGTCTGTGAGATGTGCAAACAAGGCCCAGAGCGGGCTGTCAAAAGTTGTGGGCTGTTAAAAGTTGTGGGCTGTCAAAAGTTGTTGTGGGCTGTCAAAAGTTGTGGGCTGTCAAAAGTTGTGGGCTGTCAAAAGTTGTGGGCTGTTAAAAGTTCAAGGCAGCCACTTTGTTCACACTGCTGGAATCAGTTGCATCCAAGTGCACCATCACCATGGGAGGTCTGTGCAGGCATGTTCAAAGGGGCCATTTCCCCAAATGGAATAACTGCAAGTGCGTAGGAGAAAACCCCAGAACATCAACAATGAGAAGTGTGAGCCAGGAATCATCAGTTAGTGACGTGCCAAAGGAATATCCAAAAAGGGAAGCACAACATAAAAGGTAAAAACAATCAAGTTTAATAACTACAAGAAAAACACACAAAACTGAGTAAATCCTCCAGGAATCACCACCAATTTACAAAATACCAGTAAAGTATCAGCAGCATCGAGGACAGCAGCTCTCAGACCTGTGTGAAGGCACACAGGATCCTGAGCAGATCCACCCTGGACACTGCTGGGGACAGGGACAGCAGCAATGTCCCGCAGATCCCTGGATCTGTACCTGGAACAGAACAACGACCATTTGATCCCAGACAGGAGGAAGAGGAAACACACTGCAGCTGTGTTCAACCATGATAGCTCTGGGCAGCACTTCCCACAACAGAGCATTGTCAGTCACTGCCCAACCCCTCACAGAGTTCTGGGAGCACACAGAGTCCCTGCCTTGGTCTGTGACACACCAGGGCACTGGTGAACCTCAGACTGTCACCAGCTGCAGTGACCAGCACCATCCACACCTGTCCCTCCTCCCTGCAGGAAGGGGAGTTGGGCTCAGCCTTCCTGCCCCAAGCACAGCACATCACACCTTCCCCAGCCTGTGTATTCGGGATTACCAGAAGGAATTCCCTCTACAACACAGCACTGGAACTGGAGCAGCAGCACCGTAAAGGCCTGTGGGGGAACAGTGTAAATGCACTAAACCCCTGTACAGGAACTGACCTCACAGACCAGGGAACATAGATCAGCCTGCCAGGATCTGGCTCTGTACCTCCACACCCAGCCCTCCTGCACCACCATGTCATCATTCCATCACTTATCCAGACAACTAAATGGCTTTGTCCATCCCTTTTCCCAAGGACACAGAACTGCCCAGTGAGGCCACAGACACCGAGGGCTCCGAGCTGCCTTCAGGTGTTTTGTCACGAGGCCTCACGTGAGGAGCCCCTGGCAAAGCTTCTCAGCCCCTGCCACCTGCAGTCAACTTCATTATCCAGCCCTGGACTGTCAATCCAGGAAATCCAGAGCTCCACAGCCACTACTGAATTCCACCAAATCTGCAGCTCTTGTGCCCCAGGCAAACCAAAAGCACAAACCAGAGGATCCTCAAAGGCACTGGGCTTCTCCACACCTTCCTGCCAGGTGCTTCCAAACCTTTGTGCTGCAGCAGGTCAGCCCAGGCTCAGTGGAGCTCATGGGATGTGCTGCATTCCTGCCGGGAGCAGCTCCAGCTGTGCCTCCACCTGACACAAGTCAGGACACAAACCCCAGGACAGCCTCGCTTTCCAACCTGGCTGCACATGAGTGAGGACAGCACGGTTCATCTTGCCCTGCTGATGCCTTTTTTGGGCTCTTTTTCCCGCTTTCAGCCTAAAGCACAGCGGGAACAGCCAACAGAGAACATGAGGCCTACAACCAGCAAAAGCAGTTGCAATCCAACTGGAACAAGCAACCTCTGATCCACCTGGCCCTGGACCAACTCACCTGTCTTATTCCCACCCAACCAAACTGGAGGGCCAGTGAGCTGCATGGCCGGACTGTCAGCGGGAGCATTGCTGGAGGAGCTCTTCCTACAGCACCCAGCACCCGCCCGCTGCCCCACAACGTGACCCTGGGGAGCACGACATCACGCACACGAGGCTCTCCCTCTCCCACAGTCCCTGAAGCGTGGCACAGCTCTCCGTCTGGTGCCCCAACAGAGCACCCACAGGTGCTGCCAGCTCAGCAAAGCAAGCCCTACCGCAGGTAACTCAGGTCCCCTGTGCCTCGTCTGCCCGGAGCACGCGGTGCACGGCCGCTCGCGGGCGTAGACACCTCGCCCCGCGCAGCCGCGGCTCGCCTGCTACGCACAGCGCCGCTCATCGCGAACTCGGGGAAGAAAAAGGCAATTTCTCTGCTGGCTGAGGCGGGTGAGTCTGTCAGAAAAGAGGAAAAGGTGATGGGAGATGCCTGTCTGGCACCGCGAACACGTGCTGGGCTCCAAAGGCACCTGGTGCGCAGAGTCTGCACCAGGGAACACATCGTCCACGTGGAGCCCCAGAACTAAAGCAAAGGCAGACAAAGCACCATCGTTCCTGCCTCCCTGAGCACCAGCCAAGCAGGACAGGCCCACCTGAGCCATGGGTGGTGTTCCTGGTGTCCGTGAGGCCGTAGGCTCCTCGGATGGAGTCCGGGTCACTGTGTCGGGCTCGGAACACTTTGGTGGGTCCCATCAGGGATCTCCAGCGAGGGACAGCGTTCTCATGGGCCAGGATGTAAGCCCACATGGGGCCACTGCGGGAAGGGCCCAGGAGAAGCAGAAGAAAAGGTTAGGAAGGGAACAGTTCGTTCGTCCTTGGAAACCTGCACAGTGCGGCTGCCAAGGGCTGCTCTGCCGGGACCCCGGGAAGGGGCACAGCTC
>NW_021939025.1:120754-125003 GCF_001715985.3 Manacus vitellinus
CGGTGCGCCCGGGGACGTGGCGGAGGGAACAGCTGGGGAGGGGCGAGATCTCCTCCCTCTGGGTCTTGGTTAGGCTTTTAGATAGACTACAATATGCTGATGAATCCGGTGGCCTTCTGCGATGGGACTGCAGCGTGATGGATGGGGCAAAGCGACTGCCATCATCCCCCTGGGCTTGGCAAAGCTTTGGGCACTGTCCCCACGATATCCGGGGCTCTGAGCTGGAGAGACAGGGGGATAGGTGGGTGGGTGGATGGATGGACACTCGGGGGATGAGGAACGGGCTGGATGGCTGCATGCAGAGTCGTGGTCATGGCTCATTGTTCCTGTGGAGACCAGGAGGAGGGGGGTCCCTCGGGGGTCTGTCGGGGTTGGGGCCAACACTGTTCAACATCTTTGTTGTGACAGGGACAGTGAATGCAAATGTGGTCTGATGGGGACCTGTCTGTATTTAGGCATTTTAAGAAGTCACCATCCTGCAGGTCTGGCCCAGTGTCCAGTCAGACACCAATATTAGAGCAGAGGAATCCCTAAGAAAAGTGGCTTACAGCCTACTTGGATTTGGGTGCAGCAGCATGCTTGGGTCCAGCTGACAGAGGTGTGACCACGTTGGGGTGCTTAGCTGAAGCTGTGCAGATTTATACAGCAAACTAGACCCAGATGTGAGCCTACAAACCTGCAGAAGGCATTGCAGGATCCAGGTGTACACGGAGCTTCATGGACTGGGACCTGTCTGCCTCAGGCTGACTTACCTCCAGCACTTCAGAGCAAGTCCTGCCCCTGGGAGGCAGAGCTGGATATCTGCGAGAGGAGATGGAGCATTGCTTTGGCAGGGCCCTGGCTGAGCATCACTGGGTCAGAAATCAGCAGTTTCCAGCAGCTTTGGGAGGTTTAGTTGGTTTCCCATTGTCATCCCTAGTGACAGAGGGCCGGGCATTGCTGCTGTTCTTTGCACTTCTGCCTGGTTTCATCCTGCTGTCCCATACAACTCGTGTCACCGGTGTCTTCTCCTTTGCTCGTGGCCAGTGCCAGCACAGCCCTCAGCTGAGCCCAGCTAAGGAAAGTTCCCAGTTGGGCACGATCTCATACCCCTCGAGTGTTTTGGATTGGTGAGGTGAAACCCAGTTTGTGACCCGGAGCAGGTGGGCTGGGCTCTGCCTCCGGGGGGTGAGTTGTGAGGAAAACAGAGTGACCTGTGTCGCTCTGAACTGTTTCTGTGTTACAGACTTCTGGGACACAGCGGGCCAGGAGCGGTTCCAGAGCATGCACGCCTCCTACTACCACCAAGCCCACGCCTGCATCATGGTGAGGGAGTCTGGCCCGGGAGCTGGTGGGATTTGGGCTCGGAACGGTCCCGGGGACACTTGGCCTTTGTGTTGCTTTTATGGTTATGCTGCCATTTATTCCTTGTCTCTTCCAGTGGTTCAAACAATTTTCCTAGATTGTTCTTTGTTCTCTCACCAGATAAAGCCCCTGTAGCTGGGCTTGCTTAGCTCTGGTCTGTCTCTCCTGGCAGTACTGTCCTCCATCTCCCGGCTCTGCTGTCTTCTCAATGTCCTCACATTTGTCCCTGTTCCCAGTTTCATTGCTCCTCACCTGCTCATGTCTCCTGGTTTCTGTTACTCCCACTTTCCACTGTACCTCACCACCTGGGAGCATGAGTCACCTTCACTGGTGCTTTAGTTGTCAAAGGAACTAAACAGAGATGAACAGAGAACAGAGGATGCCACATCTTACCCTGCTGGGCACCGACTGTTCCCGGTGCTGGCTCCCTGTGTTGGTGGCAGGAACTTGTCACAGGACACAGTCACAGTGTAAAGGACATCGAGGGGCTGTTTCCTGCTGGCTGCATATACTAGGGCTTGTGTATACTCTCCCTTTCTCTTCCATCCTTTCTAACAACACCCAGTTTCCTTTGTCATGTGCTCCTGGGAACATTCTGGATCCTGTCCTTGTGTTGCTCAGAGATGTCCCAGGCTGCTCGGAGCTGTCCAGGGTCAGTCACAGCTGCCCTGGCTTGGTTCTCTTTTGGAAGGTGTTCGATGTGCAGCGGAAGGTCACCTACAAGAACCTGAACAGCTGGTACAGGGAGCTGAGGGAGTTCCGCCCGGAGATTCCCTGCATTGTGGTGGCCAACAAGATTGATGGTGAGTGTACCTTCTGCACCCAACCTCCCAGGGCTGTGGTGGGATTCACTCTTATGTCTGTTGGGTCCAGAGGATCTCCTGAGTCCCCTGGGCTGGGTCCTCTGCTGATCTCACCTGCTGTCTCACAGGTGGTTTTCCTATGTCACCAGCAGTTAAAAATGCAGATTGGATCCATTCGAGGTTTATCCCAGTGATGTCCTTTCAATTCCTTCCTTACCACCAGAAAGAACCCAAAGGTGATTGGAGCAGCACCTGGTCAAAAATGGCAGGAAAAGGAGAAAAAGCTGTTTTATGGCTTCCCCAGATCACTCAGGGATGGCCTTGGTGCTCCTCCTTCAGCCTGCACAGGCTCCTCTGTGCTGAAGTGCCTCAATGTACCTGCTGGCACAACTGTTCACCTGGCTCTGCAGGTGGCTGGAAGGTTCCCTCCCGTTGGGAATGCCAGCCAGTCCTTCGAGATTGCTGGGGCTGTGGCTCTCTGGGTCCTGTGGCAGTGCCTGGTGTGGCACCCAGGGGACGCCCACCCTCGGGATCTCCTGCCCTGTCTGACTGACCCTGTCTCCTTTGTCTGCCCCAGCGGATATGAAGGTGACCCAGAAAAGCTTCAACTTTGCCCGGAAGTTCAGTTTGCCCTTTTACTTTGTGTCTGCTGCCGACGGCACCAACGTGGTGAAGGTGAGATGGGCTGGTTGGCTGCTGGGCTCGGTGTCCCTGGGGCCCCTCAGCAGCCCAGGGACATGGGGGCTGCTGTGGGCAGGGGCAACAGCAGATGGGCTGGTCCATCAGTTCAACTCCCTGAGGGGCTGGTGGCTACCGAGTTTGCAGAGGTTCCCTTGGGATTTGGGAACAGTCTCCATCTTCTACAGAAACCCGGTGCCCATGTGCCCCATCCTGGGAGTGATGGGCCTTGTCCTTTCCCCCAGCTCTTCAACGATGCCATCAGACTGGCCGTGGCTTACAAACAGCACTCGGGAGACTTCATGGACCAGGTCCTGCAGGAGCTGGAGGTAGGGAAGGCTCTGTCCCTGCTCCCTCTTTCCTGCAGGAGCTGGAGGTAGGGAAGGCTCTGTTTCTCCCCATTGCCTGAGGAAGGAGCAGCTCTGCCCTTTTTCCCCGTGGCAGAGGGTGGAACTGTGCAGCACGGGAAGCTTTGCCCCGTGCCAGTGACCCCGGGGGGGTGTGCTGTGCTGGGCTGGGAGGGGCGAGGCTGGGACCTCAGAGGAGCCCTTGCTGCACTAGGCCGAGTCTGAAAGAGCCACAGCAGATGAAGCTGTTGCAGTCTCTGTCACTTCTCAGCAAATCCTTGTCCTGCTCTTTTCCAGAGCTTTGACCTGCAGAAGATGAACGAGGATTCATCAGATAGAGAGAAGAGCTGCCCTGAAGAGGAAACCCCATCTGCCTAAGCCTGGACCCTGAGCCTGGTTTTCCTTTGCCACTGGACCCTGAGTCCAGTTTCCCTTGGCATTGCATTTCTGGGGCCTGCACAGAGAACAGTGATGTTTCTTGTGCCCTGGAGCTGTGATGATGGGCAGCTGGGCCTCTCCCTTCTTGTGGGAGCCCTTCTGGGCAGGATCTCCCTTGGCTTGGCCCTCACCACTGCACATCTCACTCAAGCCAAAGAACAAATGTGAACAGCCCAGCAGACTGACAGAGCAGGGACTTTCCCAGCCCATGGGTGCACTGAGCAGGGCTGAAAACACAGTTAATGAGGAGCACAGAAACTTTATTTCAACACCCTGGTCACGTCAGCATCGGTGTGGGTGCAGCGGAGCAGCGTGGGCAGGACAGAGCAGCCTCTGGCCCCAAGGCTACCTTTGGCCCAGCAGGAAATGGCCGTGGCCCACTGTAGCCCTGGATCCCGCTCATCCCGCTGCTTAAGCCTTTTTGTCCTTCAGGAAAGGCAGGAAGTCCTGCAGCAGGTTCAGGAATTGCACCAGGATGAGGAGTGGGAATGCCGTGGGCATTAACGAGGCCGAGGAGCTCGGTGCCGGTCTCTGGCTGTGCTTGGGGGTCAGGCTGATGTCTGGCTCTGGCGCTGGCCTCAGATGCTGCTCAGGGGTCAGGCTGATGTCTGGCTCTGTCACTGGCCTCAGATACTGCTC
>NW_021939025.1:127978-130168 GCF_001715985.3 Manacus vitellinus
TAAGTTCTCCATGGAGTCTTCTCCAGGCTGACCAGCCCCAACTCTCTCAGCCTGTCATGCCCTTCTTCCCACCCTGCGTGAATATTTTAAATGTTGTGAACCTTGCTGTAAAACAGTAGTGCACTGCTAGTTCACTACATTCTCCTTTTACATATGTTTATTTACATCCATTCCAGAAAGGCACCTGACTGTATTTGAATACCTCAATAAATGAAAGTTTCATTTTTCTGCTCTGTAATTTGTTGAAGTAGTTTTTAGGAAGATGCCTGAGGGTAAAAAGATAACGATACTAAATTATAGGGGGAAATACAGTTGCTAACTCTGGATGGAACACAGTCAGTATTCCTGACCTCCCACACAGCACAATCCAACGGGGACTAAGTGGAGGGTGGAGCAGAGTGGAGACCCCGTGGCTCTGTCAGAACCTTGCAGAGGAGGGAACTCGGTGGTACCTTGTAGCTGATCAGCTGCACAGCAGCTGGAAGCCAAGGCAGATAAAGGAAGATAAAGTCCTGCTGTGCAATTGGCAACCACGGTCAAATCCCTCTCCTCGACTGCCCGTGTCCCATCTCAAGGTTGCCTCAGGTACTGGGCAGAGGTGCCCATCCCCAAGGTATGACCACCCCTCACTGAGTGAGATGGATGACTAAAGTCACTCAGGCTCCACCTAAGCATAAATAAAAATTATTGAAGGGAGTTCAGAAGAAGTGGGGGAAGACTCCATTGTAACTTTGGGATCAGTCAGGGCTGAACCTGTCTCTGTGCCATGTGGGCCCATTGGTAAGAACTGCACCCTGTGCCTGCTGAATCAGTAGCTCAGGGCAGCTTTTCTTAGGGATTAGAGCTTGTCTGAGCATTGCTTTGATTACATTTTTGAAGTTAGATACTGTCACCGGCAATTTTCAAGCCTTACAATTTATTAATAAAGAGGGTTATTCTGTCAACCATTCATGTGAGTTTATTAATAAAGAGGGTTATTCTCTCAACCCTTCATGTGACTCCTTCATGGGGGCTGGCAGCCACCAGAAGTGGGTGAAGGTGTGGAGTCCCAAGAGGGGGTTTCTGTGTTTGGCGTGTGACCCTAAACAAGTCAGTCAAACCCCCCCTAACTCTCAGGTTTAGTTATAATTTAGTACCAGGCCTAGTGAACTGCTTGGTGAAGGGTCCCCATAACGGGACACTGACTGACGGGTCAGGCACAAGGGGCTTGGCTTTCCTGGGGCACCAACAGACCAATCAAACATTGGGGTTTGGGAAATCTCCCCTTTTCACATGGCAGAGTTATTCAGAATCTTTGGGGAGATACACCTCCTGTTTGTAGTTTTGTTCTAACCACTTTGAATTTTAGTCAGTGTTAAATCTAGGGCCCATGAGCCTTTACAGCCTGGCATTTTTCTTGCAGAAGAAAGAAGAGCTTTTTGGGTTTCTTTGTAGATTCAGGAAATGGAATGTTAAATACCTAAATACAGAATATTTTTCCAGTGGTCAGATCATGCTCCATATATTTTAAAAATTTTCTTCCCAATATCCCATCTAACCCTGACATTATTACACCCTGACATTAGTAAAACCCCCCAATCCTCTAGATGTTAGAAAAATATGAAAATTAATAGTATCACCTGAGGATTGGGACTGTGATATTTGGGAAAGCCCAGATGAAAATGCTGGTGAGGCAGAATGGGACTTGGATGAAACAACTGAACCCCCACCTCCTAGAGAGGAAGAGGTTCCAGACTTAAAAACAAGACCCATAATTAAGACCAAAGTGCCCGAAGGACCCCAAGGAGGTCAGAAGAGGAACATGGTCAGAACCCCTCCCTGGGACTCCCCTGCAACTGGCAAATCTACAGGAAAAGTATGGACAAACCCAGGGCAGTCAGGGGAAATGAGAAGAACAAAAAGCCTCCACAGGAATGACACCCCCCAACCCTTGGAAACACGAAAGGGAAAAACCCACCAAGCACTGGGCGACCCTTGGGCCTTCTCACCAGGCACATCATGACTTATCAGTGGTCAGGCCCTGTGATGGTTTCAGTCTAGGCCTTCCTGGAAACCAGTTTGTAACCAGGAAGGAACTGGGAAGGTGACCAAGGAAGTATTCCATGCTATTCCTTTACGTAACCTAGGGTATAAATAAGGCTTTGATAAGAGAGTTCGCTCTCTTCTCTTCCGGCGAGGTTGGAGAACGGT
>NW_021939025.1:131158-135784 GCF_001715985.3 Manacus vitellinus
GTACTGGGTTATACATTTGGGTTTTGTGGGTTGAGACCAATTGTTTGTTTGTATTATTGTACTTACTGTATTATTTTAATAAATTGTTATTCTGACTTATAATCTCTCCTTTGAGTTGAGTTCATTCCCCCTGCTGGTTAACTTTTAAACCAGCACACAACCTTTGAATTTTCTGATTTATACAGGAGCTCAAATACCTCTGATCATCTGGAAAATTAAACTTAATTTTTCAAAGAACAAGGGTGTGTTTAACGGGATTCAACAGGTAGAGTATTAAATGTTATACTGCCAGGGTCTGTTTATGGTTACCTGGGGGGAAATGGATGTCCTCACACACATTTGCAATCACAGATCATTTTTGGACATGATATCCTTAAAGGAAAATTTTGGCAATTGCCCAACGGGAATGTTTGTCATTCGGGTCCACAAAAAAACCTCCATATAGTAGATTTTCTGGAAAAAATAGAAAAATTAATCTATTAAAAATGGCTCCAGTTTTACCTGCTTTGGCTGTGACTAATATCAAACAGTGCCCTATTCATCCTGCAGCCAAACAAGGGATAAATAAAGTAATTAAAAATTTAGAACGAAGGGATATTATATTTAGGATACACTCCTCATACAACTCTCCTGTTTGGCCAGTGAGGAAACTGGGTGGGAGTGGTGTTTGACAACTGACTGTCAGGGGCTGACACAGGACCACCCAGTGCAGTGTCCCAAGCACTGCCAGTCTCACAGCAGCTGAACATGCAGGGTGGCAGTTCTGGGTGTAAAAGGTCTGTTCTTCATGGGGCCACTTTGGGAGGGAGATAAACCCGAATTTGCATTTCCCTGGGAGGGAACCCAGTACACCTTTAATCATCTGCCCCGAGGGTGTAAACACTCACCTGCAGCTGCTCACAGTGCTTCAGCTGAACTCTTCAACAAACAGAAATCCTGAAAGGAGTACAAATCCATCACTAAAATGATGGTGTGTTGACAGGAGGTGAAGAGGAAAGTGCAGTAAGAACAACAGCACAAGATATATAGTATAAATTAAATGAGGAGGTGACAGAAGTGCCCTCTGCCAAACGCCAAGACCCCTCTGAAGAGGTGACATTCCTGGGAACCTGGTGGATTGCAGGTCAGGCTGTAATCCTGCATGAAACCATTACAAAATTGGATGCCATAGGCACTCCTACTACTAGAAAGGAACTTCAAGAGATCTTGGGTACCTTAGGATACTGCAGAAATCATGTTCCTGGGTTTTCTACGACCCTCGTATGCATTAATGAGGCAAAAAACAGACCTGGAAGTGGCTTGATAGTAACAAACAGGCTTTGCAAACACTGATAGAAGAGCTAAAAACATATCAGTCACTTGGGCCAGTTCACTCCAGTTATCCTATAACAGCTGAATTGGGTTTTGCTGAAGAGGGGACTTGCTGTAATATGTTCCAGAAAGACCCTCATGGACACAAATGGCCCTTAGGGTTCAGTTCCATAGCATTAAAATACACTGAAAAAAGATACTGGGAAAGGGGATTATTATCTCTGAGCCGAGCTCTTAAATAGAAAAAATTAACCAGCATCGGCCTTGCAAGTCCAAGGACCTTCCAGCCTGTCAGCCAGTGTTAGGAAGGGTGGTGCTCCACCAGGTGGGACTGCACAGAGACCAGCAGTACACAGATGGTGTGCCTGTGTCTCATGAGTCACAGATCAAATGGATATAACTGAAGGGCTGACAAAACCTTCCAAATTACAATGCCTGTGCCCCCAGACACGCTGGCTCTGCACCAGCCACATAAAGAGTCCTGTACTTGGTGCTCCTGCACTTACATCAGACTCTGAAGTTAAAGGTGTCTGGTCTACTGAGGCCTCAGCCAAGCACACTGGTGGGAAATGGAAGTACAGAGCAGCTGCTCTTGATGTTCAGACAGGAAGGGAAGCAGCAGCAGGAATGGGAAGTGCACAGGTGGGAGAGCTGAAAGCTGCACTGCTGGCAGTGAAAGAGAAGGCAAGGGCAGTGTGTGTTGATTCCTGTGCAGTCTGGGCTGGTGCCACACAGTGGTTGGGTCAGTGGGAAGCTTTAGATTGGCAAGTGAATGGAAAAGAGGTTTGGAAGAAGGAAGGTTGGAAGTGGTGGTTGTTACAGGCTCAATGCCCACCGGTCCACAGAGATGGGTAAAAGCTCATGCCAGGGATCAAGCCTTACAGACTTACTGGAACAACCAGCTGGATCAGATGGCAAAAATTAAAGAGATAAGAACTGATCTGTTGGAAGATCCTCAGCACTGGTACCAGCTGGGCAAGCAGCTACACTGTAAATTGGGGCAAACTGGCCAGGGAGCTTTAGTTTTTGCAGCACAAAGTAGAGGGTGGCCATCCAGAATGATTTGTAAAGACATTCTCACACAATGTCCCCAGTGCCAGTTGAGACTTGGACAAAATCACCCAGCCCAGGCACTGCCTTTACATATCAAAAGCAACGAAACACTCTGCTCCACTTGGCGAATTGATTATATTGGCCCTCTGGGGACATCCAGTGGCTGCGGGGACACACCGACAGCTGTGGGAGGGGTCTCTGCGCTGTCACTGCCACTTCAAGCAGACGTGCTGATGCCAAAGCTACTATTTTGGGACTCAGTAGCTGGTTTTCCAGTCTCCCTGTCCCAGACTGTACAAAGTGACAATGGATCACAATTCAGCAGTGTGATGGGACAAGACTGGGCCATAAGGGAAGGTATCAAACAAGTTTTCCACACACCTTGTTATCCCCAAGCAAATGGGATTGTGGAGCTGGAAATGGTTTGCTGAAAGGCTCCCTTAGGCCACATGAATCTGAATGGGATAAAAGATTACCAGATATACATATATATAAATATATATATATATCAGATAAATAACTAATATGGACCAATGGGTAGAAAAAATACACTGTATCCTCGAGCAAGTGAAAAGGGGTGGAGAACATCACCAGTGGGATGACTTGTTTGGATGGTCCCCAAGCACAGCAGACTTTCTGAATTTAATGTTGCTGTAATATTGTTATTAATCAGAATGTCTTTTTATTAGTAGTCATTGTATATATGTGTCATACCTATTCCAACAAATGAGGATACTGACCATTCCAGAAGTGCATAAAATTGAAAAAACAGAATCAATAGCTAGTTCTATATTATACTCAGTTCAATAGTGCCAACTCCAACTGATTTTTCTAAGAATTTTGTATGTAAAAGTGTAATGTGTGATGATAATATAGCTAACACTCTTTTAAACTTACATGAGTTAAGATAAAATAGTAAAACTCAGGAGCTTGATGTATCTCAACATGGTTGACAATAATGTACACATATGCAGTGGGTGCTTTTATAGGACAAGGCAGGAGGTACCTGCACTCCAGGCACCAACCTGGCTCATCACCCCGAATCCACGTCCTGGTAGTGAGGCAGAGATTTGGCAGATAAGCTGCTAAACTGACCTGGAGACACGGGACTGACAGTCAGTCACTTTATACTATAAAAGGCCAGTCCACTTTCATGTGATCAGATTCTTCTAACATACTCTTCTTGCAGTATGTGTGGAGTCTTCTCCCTTGTAGTGGGGACAACCCTTCAAGGATTCTCCTCAAGGCTGAGAGAAAGAGATCTGCCCACAAGCACTGGTATGGTGAGCTACACTGATCTCTAATGACTGTTTCTTTTTGCTAGCTTTAATATAATTGCCTTGACATAGTGCACTATACTACACACTACCAGTAGTTTTAGTTTTCATATTGTGTAGTAAATAATTGTTATTAATATCTTTTGTATATCTGTCATAATAAATAATTCCTTTTATATAAATATACCCAGTTTGCCATCTTTAGTCCTGTGGGACAAAGTTGTACTTACACTGCTGACAAAGTCGTACTTACACTGCTGACAA
The DNA here is from genome assembly GCF_001715985.3 of Manacus vitellinus. NCBI lineage: Eukaryota > Metazoa > Chordata > Aves > Passeriformes > Pipridae > Manacus > Manacus vitellinus. The sequence continues at coordinate 135,064 of NW_021939025.1, forward strand.
AGTCTGGGGCTAAGATGGGATCCAGCCGCCCCCAGGCTCCTCTCTGAGGAGTTTAGAAAGCCAGGGGGTCCTTTCTTCAACTCAAGAGGAGGGCTTCTCCAACAAACTTTGTCTAAAGCCCCACTCCTACCTGTGACAGTCACTCCACCACCTCCCTGAGCAGCCCATTCCAATACCTAACCCTCCTTTCTGTGCAGAAATTACTCCTCATGTCCAGCACCCCCAGGTCCTTCTCTGCCAGGCCACTTTCCAGCCCCTCTGCCCCAGCCTGGAGCTGCAGGGGGTTGTTGTGGCCAAAGTGCAGGACCCAGCACTTGTTCTTGTTGACCTTCAGCCCGCTGCTCTCAGCCCATGGATCCAGCCTGTCCAGGTGCCTCTGCAGAGCCCTCCTGCCCTCCAGCAGATCCACATCCCCCCAGCTCGGTGTTGTGCAGTTTGCTAATGGTGGACTGCATATCCTCATCCAGACCACCAGTAAAGAAATTAAACAGGGCTGGGCCCAGCACTGATCCCTGGGGGACACCACTAATGCCCGGATGCCAAGTGGATGCAGCACCACTCCCCCATCCCTGGGCCCTTAACCCAGCACAGTGTCCCTGTCCAAGCCGTGGCTGCAGCTTTTCCAGGAGTGTGCCATGGGAGACAGTGCCCAAGGCTTTGCTGAAGTCCAGGCAGACACATCCACAGCCTTCCCTCACCCACTGGGTGGGTCAGCTGGTCC
>NW_021939025.1:141479-143818 GCF_001715985.3 Manacus vitellinus
CTCCACCAGCACCGTCGAGGTCTCGTGCAGGCTGTGCCCCCCCGACAGCCGTGGGCCTGGGGAGCACAGGGGGGACACTGTCAGCCCCCGCCATGGGGACACCCCCCCGCCACACCGTGCTGGGGGGTCACAGCAACACCTTCCAGGGACAACCCATCATGTCACCCTGGGGCTCTTTCACCATGTCACCCAACCCCAGGACCCCCTACACCACCGCCCTGGGGACCCCCCATCGTGTCCTGCGGGGACTGCCTGTCACACCACCCTGGGAACACCCTCGTTCATGTCACTCTGGGGATCCTGCCACCTCCCTGCCACCCCCGTCATGCCCATCATTGACCCTTGTCACTCCACACTGGGGACCCCCGAATTCCCCCCCAGATCCCCTTCATCCATCCCCCATCCCCATGTCCCCCCTGGCCGTACCGGTGACCTTGGCCTTGAAGGGGCTGCCCACGATGTGGTGGGGGCCCCCATACTTGATGGAGATGAGGTAGTTGCCAGGGGCCATGGGGGTGTAGGTGACGCGGTGGCCCTCGGGGACCTCAGTGCAGTCCAGCTCCACCTTGGAGGGGCCGTCGATGGTGACAGCCAGTGCCCCTGCCCCTGCATTGGCCGTCTGCACCAGGAACTCCGAGGGCACCCCTGGGACACAGGAGACACGAGGATGGCACCATGGGGGGGACACCGTGACCCCATTGTGGCCACCACCCATGGCCACATCCCCATCATGGCAATTCCTGTGGCCACATTTCCACTACCACCGACATGGCCACATCTCCAGCATGGCCATCATCACGGCCACGGTGTTGACCATGGCCTGTCTCCATCACCACTCCATGGCCATGTCCCCATCCCCAGCCCCCTCCCACGGCCGTGTCCCTGTCCCCACAGCGGTGTCACCTGTGCGGCCGCCCTCGAGGCCAGGCCCGAAGGCAGTGACGAGCCCGGGGTCCCCGGCCTGGCTCTGCTCGCCCACGCGGATGTTGAAGGGGCTGCCGGGCACGTGGCGCCCGTTGAAGCGCAGGTCGATGGAGTGCACCCCGTTCTCACGCGGCAGGAACCCCAGCGCGTACCGGTCTGGGGGGGACACACATGGCACCGTGACCTCGAGTCCCCATGTTCTGTATCCCCACACCCCGTGTCCCCACACCCAGTTTTCGCACAGCAGGAACCCCAGTGTGTGCTGGTCTGGGGGAACATCGTGTCACAGCAGCGTCCCCATGTCCCATATCCCTATGTCCTATGTCCCCGTGTCCCCATGTCCCTGTGTGTCCCCGTGCCCACACCCCCAGCATGTACCAGTCTGGGGGACAGACTGGTGTGTCCTGTGTCCCCATGTCCCTCTGTCCCCATATACCTCATGTCCCCAAGCCCCACGTACCCACATCCCATGTCCCCACGTCCTGTGCCCTGTGTCCATCCCCCCCATCCCCAAGCCCAGTGTCCCCGCAGTGTCCCCGCAGTGTCCCCTCACCGCTGTCCAGCTCGGACACGTAACACTCCTCCACCACCCCCGCGGGCGTGTGCACTTTGGCGTCGATGACACCGCGCGCCCCGTTCAGCTGCACCGCGAACGACGCCGGCTGGTTCACGGCCACCGTCTCCTGCGGGGACACCACGGTGCCATCAGAGACACAGGCAGGATGGGGGGCACCAGGGCAGAGGGGACACCGTGGGGCCCATGGGTGACACAGGGGTGCCAGGTGGCCAGGAGTGACAGCAGGGAGGGTTCCAAGGGTGACGTGGGGGAGAGAGAGGTGGCCCCAGAGGGTCCCAAGGGTGCCACAGGAGACCCAAAGGAATGGGAGTCCCAAGGGTGCCACAGGGGCTCAGAGTGGCCCAGGGTGACCTGGGGACCCAGGGAGTGTCTAGGAGCCCAGGGTGCCCCAGGATGACACAGTGGGTGTCCCCAGTACCTGCAGGCTGGTGACAGTGAGGCGCCGGGCGTCGTCGGAGTGGGAGGCGACGGGGACGACAAAGGGGCTGTCGGGGATGTGCTCCTCGTTGAACTTGATGGACACTTCATAGTCACCTGGGGGACACGGGGACAGTCAGGCGGGGACCCCACACACCAGGGCCTCACACAGGGGGACCCCACACATAGGGACTGTGTCCCCTGCACCCTCCCTTGGGGACACCTGTGCACAGAGACATCTTTATGTGGGGACACCCTCACCTGGGGACACCTTCATACTTGGGGATACCTTTGCATGGGGGTCCCCCCTTGTACGAGGGTCCCACAGTCCTGGCCCCAGGCTGAGCACCCTTGGGGGGGGGCAGGTGCTTGGTGTGTTGGGGGTGTTGGGAGGCAGCCCCCTCTCACCTGGCTCCTGCAC
>NW_021939025.1:148335-149328 GCF_001715985.3 Manacus vitellinus
CAGTAGGTGACCTTGCAGGTGCCGTCCTCCACATCCTCACAGTTGATGTCCACCTTGCTGGGGCCCTCGATGGACAGGCCCAGCCCGCCATAGCCTGGGCGACCACAGGGACACACTCAGAGGTGTCCCATGGTGGCTCTCTCTGTCCTGGAAATGGCTACGCCATGGACACCACCCCAACCCAGCCATCAAAGCCACCACCCCATCCTTGGGTGGCTAAAACCAACACGTGGTCATGGCCACCATTTCACCCTGGTCATAACCACAGCCACCACCCCATCCCAGCCCTGGCCATGGCCAACTCCCCCCGTGGCCTCACCGGCGCTGCGCGTGTCCACGATGAACTCAGCCACCTCGAAGGTGTGGCCCTCCAGCAGCCCTTGGCCCCACACCTTGACCCGGCCTGCGTCGCCAATCTCCGACTGCCCCACCAGGATCTTGAAGGGGCTGTTGGTGACGTGCTGCCCACTCTTCCGCACGCTCACCACGTGCTCGCCCACCTCCTTGGGCGTGAATGAGATGCCTGGGGGGACACCATGGTCACATCCCACCATCAACCCACGGCCACCACCACCAGCCCTGGCCATCACCAACCCATGGCCACCACCACCAGCCCTGCCCATCACCAACCCATGGCTACCACCACCAGCCCCTGGCCAGACACCCAGCCCTGGCCATCTCCTCCAGCCCTTGGCCACCACAACCAACCTCTGGACAGTTCTACCAACCCATGGTCACCATAACCAGCCGCTGACCATCTCCATCAGTCCCTCATCACCACCCACATCCCCTGACTATGGCCACCAATCCCTGGCGACCCAACGCCACAGGCCCACCCATCCCTGTGACTTCTCAGCCCTACTGTCCCCTGTCCCACTAAGTCCCCAAGTCCCACATCCCCCTTTCATGGGTCCACGTCCCAGTTCTACTGCACCCATGTCCCTGTGCCCGCACAGTGTCCCCACGGTGTCCCCGTGTCCCCACAGTGTCCCC
>NW_021939025.1:149534-151166 GCF_001715985.3 Manacus vitellinus
TGGGCAGCCTCTTGAGCAGGCAGGGCTCCTCGTTGCCCGAGGGTGCGCGGATGGTGGCCGCCAGCAGGCTCAGGTCTGTCTCTGCGATCTTCAGCGACACGTCGGTCGAGGTGCCCACGTTGAGCTGGGACGTGCGCATGGAATCATCCCCTGCAGAGACGTCATCGCAGGGGACATCAGCTCAGGGTGGGGGCCGGGATGGATGGGGTCCCAAAGGTCATGGGATGGTGTGCCCAAGGCCCCACAAGGTCCCCATGATCACACAGAGAGGACCCTCAGGGCCAGAGGTTGCCCAAAGACGTGTGAATAGGGTCCTCAAGTTCATGAATAGGGACCCCACAGGGTCCACATGTGATATGGTCCCCAAAGCTAAGTGAGGTCCCCGTGGCCATGAATTGGGGTCCCCAAAGCTAAGTGAGGTCCCCGTGGCCATGAATTGGGGTCCCCAAAGCTCCATGAGGTCCCCAAGGCCATGGGATGGGGAGCCCTGGTGGCCAGGGTTGGACAAGGGACATCACAGCTGTTTGATGGGGTCCCAGTGGCCATGAGGAAGGTGTCCCCGTGACCCCACGGGTGTCCCCATGACCACACCATAGGCCCTATGACCACACAGGTGCCCCCATGGCCACGTGGAGACTGCAAGGACCCCCAGGACCCCCAGCCCCTGCTGTCCCTCCCCATCTCACCAGTGATCTTGGCGGTGAAGGGGCTGCCCGGGATGTGTTTGTCGTCGAAGCGCACAATGATGCTGTAGTCACCGGGGGCTGTGGGCAGATAGGACACGGTGCACGTCCCGTCCTTGTTGTCCTGGCAGGTGATCTCTGCCTTGGAGGGACCTTCCACTGCCAGCGACAGCCCACCTGGGGGTACAGGAGGTGTCAGGATGTGTCAGGAGGCACCAGGGATTTCCAGCCCCTCCTGGTAGCACTGGGGGGTCCCCATGACCGTCCCAGTTCCCCTTGGCCACCACTGACCCTCGCCGGCGTCCTTGGTGACGATGGTGAAGGTGCAGGGCTTGTTGACCATCCCGTGGCTCAGCCCCGGCCCGTAGGCACTGACATGGCGTGGGTTGATGGCATCCACGTAGAACTGGAGGGGACTCCCTGGGGACATGGACAACGACAGTCAGGGGCCCACAGGGACACCCTAAACCAAGGGGTGACCAACCGGGGACCCAACAGGGACACCCCAACACCAACCAGGGCATGGTGGTATCGACCTTCCTCAGCCACCTCCCCGTGCCCCGGGTGGCTCACCAGGGATGTGGTTGCCATCGTAGCGGATGTCCATCTCGTGCAGCCCCTTCTCGGAGGGGGCGTAGTGCACCGTCACCGTCCCGTCCTTGTTGTCGGTGATGTTGGGCCGCGCTGTCTTCCCCGAGGGCATCCGCACCTCGCCTGGGGGCACCGTGTCAGCAGGGGCACCAAGGGGGACTGGTGCCTCACAGGGTGCTCCCTGTCCCCCTGACCCCGCCCTGTACCTGTGATCTCACCCTTCTGCACCGTGAAGGGGATGACGAGGTTGAAGGGCCGGAGGTTCTCAGCGGTGGCCGGGGGCTCATCCGTGGCCTGATTGTATGGCAGAGAGGAGGGTGAGAACCCCGTGGTGGGCTCCCAGCCCTGGGGTGGCTGT
>NW_021939025.1:152961-154075 GCF_001715985.3 Manacus vitellinus
CTTGACGGTGCTGGTGTAGCGCCCCGGCACGTCGGGCACGTAGGATACCGTGTAGGTGCCATCCCCGTTGTCCCGGATCGACGCCTTCTTGGGCTGCCCCTCGGGGTCCTGCGGGCAACCCCCATCAGTGCCCCGTGCTCAGCACCCCGGTATGTGAGGGAAGGGGCACCCCGTGTCTCCCCCTGGCACTGACCAGGATCTGCACCATGAGCAGCCCCTCGCCCACTCCCCAGGTCCCCACATGTTCCCCCCTACGCTGACCAGGATCTGCACAGTAAGCAGCCCCTCACCCACCCCCATCTGTCCCCTCACACCTCCCATGCCCCCCACGTTCCCCCCCTACACTGACCAGGATCTGCACGGTGAGGAGCCCCTCGCCTGCGTCGCGGGCGTCGATGGTGAACTCGACGGGGAGGCTGGCGGGGATGCCCCCCGCGCTCAGCCCGGGGCCGCTCGCCCGCACCTTGCTGGCATCGTGGGCTGGCAGCGCCATCACCTTGAAGGGGCTGTGGAGGTAGGGGATAAGGGGAGTGCCGGGACCCTCAGGCTGTGGGGGGTCCTGTGTCCCCACCCATCCACCCCAGGTGGGGTCTCACCTGCGCGGCACCTCCTGCCCTCCGTACTTGACGGCCACGGTGTAGGGCCCGTCGGTGGCCGGGGTGTAGGTGACCTTATGGGTGCCGTCACCGTTGTCTCGGACCTCCAGCGGCTCCGGCAGCCCTGTGGGGCAGCAGGACATGTGGGGTGGTGATATGTGAGGCAGGGGGACATATGGAGCAGGGGAACATGGAGGGTATAGAGTAGCATGTGGGGCAGGACATCCCTGAGCAGGGAACTCCATGGGGCAGGACATCCTAGGGAGAAGGGCATCCATGGGGCTGGACATTCTGTGGAGCAGGATATCCATGGGTAGGACACCCTATAGAGCAGGGCACGTCGCAGGGCAGGACACCCTATGGAACATGGCATCCATGGGTTGGACAAGCCATGATGCAGGACATCTATGGGTCAGGACATCCCAAGGAGCAGGACACCCTGTGGACCATGGGATCCACTGGGCAGGGTTAGGACACCCCACAAGACAGGGCCTCCACCCCCCACGTCCCCACGTACC
>NW_021939025.1:160436-162890 GCF_001715985.3 Manacus vitellinus
GGCCCCCGGGGGCGGGGGGCACCCCCGGCACCCTAACCTGGTTGGCAAAGAGCACCATGATGGTGTAGAGCCCCGCGCCCGGCGCCGTGTACTTGACCGTGAAGGTATCGTTGTCGTTCTTGATGATGTCAAAGTCGATGTCGGCCTCGAGCGGCCCCACCACCCCCGGGGCACACTTGATCCCAATGCTGACGTCACCTGTGGGGACAGGGTCAGTGGCACCCGCTGTCCCGGGGGGCACTGAGGGGTGGAACCGGGTACACGAGGTGGGGAGCTGGACCAGGACTGGGGATGATGGACCAGGGATGCAGGTGCAGGAGCAGGGATGCAGGCCCTGGAATCCTGGACCAGGACCAGGGACAATGGACCGGGAACAGAGATGCAGAATCAGGGATGCAGGACCAGGACTGGGGCAGATGGACCCAGGACTAAGGAGCCCAGGACCAGGGATGCTGGTCCAGGGATGCACATGCAGGACCAGGGAAGCAGGACCAGGAATGCAGAATGAGGACCAGGAGTGCAGGACCAGGGACACAGGACACGAGTCTCATGCCCACAGAGGGATCCCCAGGGTGCCCCCCATCACCCACCCTGCCCAGCCTCGCTGCAGTCCACGGTGAAGTAGGTGGGCTCGTTGGCCTTCAGCCCCGTCTTCTCCACGCCTGGCCCGTGCACCTTCACCCTGCCGGGGTGGCTGCCCTCGCCCACGCTCACCTGTGGGCCCACAGTGTCACCTGCAGGGCAGGGGCACAGACCCCTCCCTGCCAGGCACCCCATAGGGCTGAGACTCCCAACTCCACCATTGTCCCATGGGACCCCCATCCCCATTCTGGCACCCTCCTCCATCCCCACCACACCATCCACACCACTCCAGGAGACCCCCCAACCCCACCCCAGCACCCTTAATGGTCTGGGACCCCCATCCCCACATCCAGCACTCCATGGGACCCCCATCCCCATCACCCCATGGGCCCCCAGCCCTACCCTAGCCCCCCATTCCTATGGGACATCCATGCCCAGTGCCCCATGGGACCCCCACGCCCCACATCTGACACCTCAACACCCTCCATGACTGGCACCCCCTCTCTGCACCCCCTTGGGCCCCCACAGCCATGCCAGCACCCCACAGGCCCCCCGTGACACCCACGCGGAAGGGGCTGTTGGGAGTGTTGACACCCCCCCAGGCGACGATGACGGTGTGCTTGATGGCCTTGGTGGGGACGTAGACGCAGTGGAAGGTGCCGTCACCGTTGTCCTTCACCTTGATGTCGATGGGGAAGCCCTCGGCGTCCTGTGGGCACCGGGGTGGAGATGAGGGGACGCAGCGGTGCCCAACGGCACTGAAGGTGCACGGGGCGCCCACTGGCACCCAACAGCACCCAACAGTGCTCAAGGGCACCCAACAACGTCCAGCGTCATTCAACGGAACCCAGCAGTGCCCAGCTGGACTCAAAGGCGCTCAGCATCACCCAGTGTCACCCAGTGGTGCCCACTGGCACCCACCTGTGCGTAGAGCTTGAGGGGCCCCTTGCCGGCACCGCGGGCGTCGATGGTGAACTCGGCCGGGCGGTCCACGATGCAGCCCGTGGGCTCCAGCCCCGGCCCGAAGGCCTTCACCTGCACGGGGGGATTCAGGTGAGGTCAGGGGGGCACCGGCACCCCCAGCACCCACGGGTGAGGTGCAGTGGGGTGCGATGGGGCCCAGCAGGGCACTCTGGGGCCTGGCGGGGAGCTGTGGGTCGCAGCACCTTGTCGGGCCAGGAGTCGGGGGGCGCGGGGCGGATGTCGGCCATGAAGGGGCTGTCCCGGATGTCCTCGTCGTCGCACACCACGTGCACGGCGTAGGGCCCCGGCTCCGTGGGCCAGTACCGCACGTCGCACGAGCCGTCGCCCTTGTCGTCGCACTCGATGCGCGCCTGCGACGGGCCCTCGATGGAGAACCCTGGGGGCACCGCGGCCACGTCACCCTGTGCCCCCACCGGGACCCCCGCACCTCGTCCTTGTCCCCACTCCATGCCCGAGTCCCCAGCAGGGTGACACCCAACATGTCTTCACATCCTCACAGCGGGAAGCCCCAGGTTGCTGTCCCCCTTTCTGTGCCCATGTCCTTAGGGGGGTATTACCATGTCCCCACATCCCTGCTGTGGCCACCCCCAGCCTGCCCCATGTCCCCCACCCTGTGCCCATGTCACCACAGCAGTGGGGACCCCACCATGGTGCCTGTCCTCCAGCCTGTCCCCATGTCCCCAGCAGGGTATCACCCATTCCATGCCCGTGTCCCCTCCACAGCAACACCCTCCACATTGCCACGTCCCTGCAAGGTGCCCCCCACCCTGTCCCCACATCCCCACCATGGTGCCCCCACCCTGTCCCCCTGTGCCCCTTTCTGGGCTCACCGAGGGTCCCCACTTCGGTGCCGATGGCCTCAACCACGAAGTCTGCAGGGCGTCCCAC
>NW_021939025.1:163981-165357 GCF_001715985.3 Manacus vitellinus
GAGACCCCCGTTAGCACCCACAAAACCCACCGGGGGGACCCTGGGGACAACCCCAGGGACAAGGAGGGGTAGGGGGTCCCCAGGGCTGGAAGATGCCCATGGGAACACCCTGGAGATACTCCAGGGAGGGGAGGGGGTCCCCGAATTGTAAGAAGCCCATGGGAACACAGTGGGGATACTCTGGGGACAGTGGGGTTCCATGGGGTCCCCAGGGCTGGAAGGTGCCTGTGGGGACACCCTGGAGACACTCCATGGACAGGGGGGTGCCATGGGATCCCCAGGGGCACAAGGAACCCCTGAGGACACCCTGGGATTGATGGGTGCCACAGGGACACCCTGGGGACACCCTGGGGACAGGGGTACCAGAGGGCCCTCCTGGGGGGTTGAGGGGGCCACAGGGCTATCCCTGGGGCCATGGGCAACCACAGGGGTGTTGTGGGGCCACTGTGGTCACTGACAGGTATTGTGGGCCACCACAGTCCCCACTGGGTGCCATGGGGCCCCTGTGGTCACCAATAGCTGCCTTGGAGACATGACAGTCACCAGTGGGTGCTGTGGGGCCACTGATGGGTGACATGGGGCCACTCTGGTCACCAGTGGGTGCCATGGGGCCACATGGGGACCCGGCGGGGGCGTCTCACCTTCAGCCACGTTGACGGTGAAGGGGCTCTTGGGGATCTGGGTGCCAGCGTAGGTGACACAGATGGTGTGTGGCCCCTCGAGGACAGGCCGGTAGGTGCAGCGGAACACGTTGTCCCCTTTGTCCTCCAGCATCACCTCCACTGTGTCCCGCCGGCCCTGGGGGTCCGTGATCACCACCCCCACATCTCCCGAGCCGGCCCCTGCCACCAGGACACAGGCTCAGTGCCACGGCCAGGCCACCATGGGAGCCACCAGGCCATCAGGACATGTCCCCAGAGCCACCCAGCCATGCCATGACCCTGTCACCATGAGGACACATCCCCAGAGCCACGAGACACCCCATGGCCATTGTCACCATGAGAACGTGGCCTCAGTGTCACCAAGTCATGCCATGGCCAGGCCACCGTGAGAACACGTCCCCAGAGCCACCTGGCCATGCTGTGGCCCTGGCATGAGAGGGATGTGTCCCTGAGCCACGAGATCATGCCACGTCCTGTCACCATGAGGACACACAGCCACCAGGCCACCCCATGCACATGTCATCACGAGGACATGACCTCAGTGCCACCAACTCATGCCACAGCCACACCACCCCGAGGACATGTCCCCAGAGTCTCTGGGTCATGCCACAGCCACACCACCCCGAGGACATGTCCCCAGAGTCTCTGGGTCATGCCACAGCCATGCCACCGAGAAGACACGTCCCCAGAGCCACCTGGCCCCGTCATGGCCAC
>NW_021939025.1:180935-186373 GCF_001715985.3 Manacus vitellinus
CCCCCCGCCCACACTCTCCCGGCTCACTCTGGGGGGTTCCCCGAGATCCTGGTTTGGGGGGACACAGGAACTGGGGTCTGGCCCCCCGGCCCAGGGGGTTGAACAGTTTATTGAGCCCCGGCCGAGCCGGATCCCTTCAGTCAGCCAGAGCAGAGAACCGAATAAACCCGGAGCAGGCGGAAAACCCGTGTCCGGAGCGGTCAGTGGGACACAAATCCTCATGGATGGGGGAAGCAGGAGAGGGGCCACAGGGGTGCACTGGGAGTGATGCCAGGGGAGCTTTCCTGGTGTTCCCAAAATCGTGGCTGCTGTCCCAAACCATCCCTGGTGTCCCAAACCACCCCCCGCATTCCCAGATCCCTGAGCCCAGCGCGGGGACAAGTTCCCAAACCGCTCGCCCCTGGATTTAGGGATGGGGAGGTGGGAGAGGAGGAGGAGGAGGAGGAGGAGGAAGAGGAAGAGGAGGAGGAGGGAGGATCCAGTCGGCACTTGGAAACCCTTGGAAAACAATTTAAGGGAAAACCCAGGAATCTGGGGGCGGCCAGACCAACTTCACACAGCTCCGGGAGCTGCGGGCAGGGACAAACGACACAGAAGAGGGAAAACACTGGGAATTATCCCAGAGCGGGGTGGGATGGCTGGATGAGCCCCCCCCCAGCCCGGGTTTGGGGGATTCAAGGCACTTGGAGTGGGGCCGGGGGGGCCTGGCCAGATCCTGGGGGGCAACGATGGGGGAGGGGGGTTCCCACACCCCGGGGTCACCTCCCCTGGGGTCCCCTCGGGTGCCCCCCGGAACCTCCCGGGGTCCTGCTGCTGCTCTGATGGATTTGGGGTTTTTTGGGGGCTTTGAATTCTCATTCCAATTTCACGTCAATGTTTCCATTTAATTTGATTTCACTTCCCAAGTTCAAATTCCATTTCAATTTCCAATTTTCATTTTAATGTCTAATTCTAATTTTAGTTTCAATTCCAACTTTAATTCCAATTGTAATTTTAATTCCAATTTTACTTTCAATTCAAATTCCAATTTTAATTCCATTTCCAACTTTAGTTCCAATTTCAATTCCAATTTGCCAACTTTCACTCCAATTCCAACTTTTATTCCACCTCCAGTCCCAATCCCGCTGTGAATTCCCCGCTGCCCCGGGCGGCCCCGTCGCTGCCCCCGTGCCGGGGGAGCCGTTTCCACACGTGGTAAAACCAAAACATACAAAAATAACCCAAAAGTCGTTAAAATCCCAGGAAAACCCACGAGAGGAGCCCCGAGTGCCGGGGAGGGTGTGGCTTTCCTGAGCCCCATCCCCGGGCGCCGGGATGGGGTTTCCCGTGGCGGGAGCGGCCTGGGCGCGGGCGCAGCCCTGAGCAGTGCCGGCGAGGCCTAGAACTCGTCGTGCCGCACCAGCGCCTCCCCGAAGTCCGTGGCCTGGCTGCCCACGAACAGGTCCGACTTGTCCACGATCTCCTCCCGCGTCAGCTTCCCGTCCTGCAGGGAACGCCACATCCCGCTATTCCCCCCGCTCCTCCCACCCCGCTCCCGAAATCCCACCGGAGCGCGGGCCCACCTTGTCCTGGTCGGACTCGTAGACGAGGTGCCGGGCCTCGGCCTCGGCGTGGTCGTAGTCCGAGGGCAGGATCCAATCCTTGGTCTCCTCCTTGTCCATCTTCCCATCCCGGTTCTTGTCTCGGAATTCCACAAACTGTTCCCGCTCCGTCTTCACCCACTCGGGCTCGTCAGCGTCGCCATCCTGGCTGTACATGTCACCTGTGGGGAGAGAGGGATCGGGATCCTCCCGACCACCACAGCCCCGTCCCCATCCCAAGGACTGACCCAAAGCCTTGAGCTCCCCGAGTCCATCCCCAAAATCCCAAAGCACCCTTTGGATCAGGATTTCACCCCAAAATCCTCAACACTGGCACAAGGTGGGGGGCAGAAGTTGAGAAGTTGGAAGAGAGAACATTCCCAGAGGGGGAGGGATGGGAAGGATGTGCCGGCAGCAGCTGACACTGCATGGGGAAATGGAAGGGACATGGAGGGCACATGGAGCACCGTGGCTCCGGCGTCTCACCGATGTACTCCTCCAGGTCGATGAAGCCGTCACCGTTCTTGTCAATGTCCTCCATGGTTTCCTGCACAGAGACACCGGCGTGAGCCAGGCCCGGAGTGATTCCCACCCCCCAGCACTCCCCTCACCAGAGCTTCCTGGGAACATCCATTCCCAACGTCTCCGTGCCAGCCCCACCTGCACGACGATGTCCTTCATGTAGTCGTACTCCTCGGGGTGCAGGAAGGCCGTGAACTCCTCCTTGGTGGCCGCCAGGTCCCCGTCCTTGTCGGCCATCTTGAAGCGCCGCTCGTCCCGCACCATCATCTGTTTGTAGTTGAAGCCGTCGTCGGGGTCCGGGTCGTCTGGGAAGGAGCAGAGGGAGCGCCCGGATCAGCTCAGGCAGGGGAGAGACCATGGTCACCACCAACCCAAGCCAACCCCAAGCCAACCCAACTCAACCACAGCCTCAACATCCTTACCCTCAAACTCAACCCCAGCTCAACCTCCTCAGCGGGCCCTTCTCACCCTCAACTTCCTCAGCACAACCTCAACCTCCTCCACCCAACCTCAACCCCCCACCTCAGTTCAACCTCCCAGTGCTTCGCCACCGCAGCCTCAAGGGCAGCTCCCGGCAGCCGCCGCGCCTCTCCTGCGCCCGTTCCCAGGAGGAGGAGGAGCTGCAGCAGCCCCGGGATCGCGGCATTCCCAGGGGGAGGCCGGCACGGTTGGAGGCTCAGCCGGAGCTATTTCGGGAGGGGAATGTGTAAGGGGATCTCGCTCGCTGCCGGGGCGGCAGCAGAGCCGGGAGGCATCGGCCGGGTGGGACGGTGGGGCCACTCGGCACAGCCCCGCCGGCAGCGGGAGAGGAGCTCCGGGACACGGGGCCGGCAGCCTACGGAGAACATGGATCCAGGAGGACGTGGCTGTGGCCACGCTCTGGTTAAGTTAAACCAGAGCCAGGCCTGGTCTAAACAACAGGCTCCAAAAGGCTCCGTCCCTTTGTCCCTGCTCCGCTGCCTGGGACAAAAGGCAGGGATTACAGAGCTCTGGATCAAGGGACTCCGGATTAAGAAGCTCTGGAGCAGCCCCAGAGCCATTAAATATCTAAAGATTTTGATTTTAAGGCATGTCTAGGGTAGAATGAAGCCAAAATTCCCTATTCTATTCCCAAGGTTTCGCCTCAGGAAGCGGCACAGCCCCAGGCAAGGAAACCCTCGGGATTGGGCCCATTCCTTATTTGCTGTCGGGCCAATCGATGAGTCTGATGGAGGGCAGGGGGCAGGTGGGTTAAAAATGGTCACACACATTCCCCCCCAAGGCCACTTTGTGTCTTGGTCCCTGGGCAGGGGGAGGTTTGGGGGAGCAGACAGAGAAGCTTCTCCTGGGATGAGTGTTCCTGGTTTCAGATCCCAGCCTAGGACTCAGGAGTTAAAAAATAGGATGATGATGATGATGATGATGATGATTCAGATCCCACCCCAGGATTGAGGAGTTAACAAAAATGGGATGATGATGATATGATGATTATCTTCTATTTTGATTTTGAAGGGAGTTTCAAAGAGATTTTCGCTCTCAGATGAAGCTCTTGGACATTCAGCACTTGGTATTCCCTGCTTCCCGGAATTCCCCCACCAGAGCCCCACATGGCTCTGTGACACCTCTGGGGGCCACCTGGTGACTCATCCCCATGTTTAATTAATTAATTAATAAAACCATCCCCCCCCCAGCACCTGGTTTTGCTGACAAAACGCTGTGTTCCCAACCCCCTGGAGCAGTCAAGGGCGGTGCCCGGCCCCACACAACCCTCGGCTGCACGCCAGCGCTCCAGAGGCACTTCCAGAGGCATTCCAGCCCTGCTCCGGCCAGGGAGGGGACTGAGGGGAAGGGAGGGAATCTTCCAGCAGCAAGGAGCTGGGGAAAAGTGATTCCTGCCGAGAGGAGCCGGAGCCAGGGCGTGAGGCGGGATCCTCCCGGCACTCCGTAAGGACACAGCTATGTGGGAGCAGCACGAGCCGAGGCTCCAAGGGGCCTGCCAAGGACACTCAGCCTCCGGCACCGCTCCGGGCTCGGGATCGGCCCTGCTGGGGCTGGGCACTGCCCAAATAACTGCTCTGCCTGTGGGAAGGGGCTTTTCCTTAAGCTCATTAAGAGGGTTTCACTAATTCAGGGTTTTCTCATTAAGGTTTTTTCCTTATTAAGTTTTCCCTCATTAAGGTTTTCCTCAGTAAGGTTTATATTTTTCCCTGTCCCACACCTGCAGGTCTTAAATCCCACCCCAGACCCCCTCAGGAAAAAAGGGTGTTCAACCCTTCCCAGGATCTCTCCTCCCCCTTCCAGGCTGCACTTACATGGGCAGATAAGCCCAGATCCCAGAAATCCATGGCAAAGGGAGGTTTGGGAAGCGCTGCCCCAGCCCGGGAAGGAGTGGGGGGCTTTCCCCGGCCACCAGCACGGAAAACCCAGATCCTCCCAGAGCCCGAGGGACATGGATGAGCCCGAGGGAGATGGATGAGCCTCCCGTGTGGCAGCTCCCCCTCCGCACATCCCACGGAGTAGTTTGACTATTTTTGGCAATATTTAGGAAATTCGAGCGGGTTTCCCGCTCTGGAGCCGCGGCTCCTCCGTCTGCAGTGCTGGAGGCAGGAGCTGCACAGGGACTGGGGGTTCAAGGGTTTAACCCCAAAACAGCTGCTCCTTCCCGTGCTCCCGGGGGTGTCCGAGGCTGCGGCTCATGTCCCCAAACCCCCAAGTTCCAGGGTCTCACACTGCTCCCAGGACAAGGGAAAGGGATTAATGGCTCTGCTGATGGTTTTTGTGGATTAGGGATGGGATGGGATGGGATGGACACACCAAGGTGGTTTCACAACCACCAGTCAGTCAGTTCCACCTGCAGGTTCCAAATGCCCCCCCGAGCCAGGAATTCCAAGGGACCAAAACCCCCCATTCCCACATGCTGTTAATCCCTAAATCCATGGGATTCAGCCCAGAGCTGTGTTTGTCCCCAAACATCCCCATCCATTATGAGGGGGGTTCTACATATTTTGGGTTCTTTTCCTGGGATTTTCCTTCAGTAATGCCACCAGAAGGTCAATTTGGGGAGTTCTGGGGGTTTTTAAGTGAGACTTTGGGGACATCTGCCCAGGCTGGCACATCCCTGGGCTCATTCCAGGGGACAAATCCAGCTTGGGCCAAGTCAAATTCCTGCCACTGCTGCTCCACACTCCCAACCATGGCCTTCTTCTGGGCCTCCTTAATCCAGGCCTCAAGCTCCCCCTCCATCACAACCCCATCCCGATCCATGTCCATCCCACTGACCATTGCACCACGACCCCACCCCGATCCATGTCCATCCCACTGACCATTGCACCACGACCCCATCCCGATCCATGTCCA
>NW_021939025.1:186619-187957 GCF_001715985.3 Manacus vitellinus
ACCCCATCCTGATCCATGTCCATCCCACTGACCATTGCACCACGACCCCATCCCGATCCACGTCCATCCCACTGACCATTGCACCACGACCCCATCCTGATCCACGTCCATCCCACTGACCATTGCAACCCCATCCCGATCCATGTCCATCCCACTGACCATTGCACCACGACCCCATCCCGATCCATGTCCATCCCACTGACCATTGCACCACGACCCCATCCCGATCCATGTCCATCCCACTGACCATTGCACCACGACCCCACCCCGATCCATGTCCATCCCACTGACCATTGCACCACGACCCCATCCCGATCCACGTCCATCCCACTGACCATTGCACCACGACCCCATCCCGATCCACGTCCATCCCACTGACCATTGCACCACGACCCCATCCCGATCCATGTCCACCCCACTGACCCTCATGAACAGCTCGTCTGGCTGGCTCCAGGAAAGGCTCATCCCCAGCACCAGGACCTACCCAGGATGTATCCATAGGTGGCATTTTTATACTCCTCCCAGGAAACGAGCCCGTCCTCGTTGAGGTCGTGGCCCTTCCACTGCCGCTCCACATCCTCATAAATCCAACGCTTCTGGGCAAACTTGATCCAGGCCTTGAGCTCCTCCACCGTCACAAACCCGTCTCCATCCTCATCTATTTTCCCTACAATCTTCCTGTTGGAAACATGGAGAAATCCAGCTAAAGTTAAGGAAAACAAGAGGCTGTAGGGGAGGGAATGGGAAGGGGAAGAGGGAGCAAGCGGAGGTGGTCATGGAATTTGGGAATTCAACCATTTGGAGATTTTATCCCTAAAACCAATGTATAGTTCAGCTGCCAAAATCCCAGCTCAGCCACTCTTGGGCCACTCAGGTTTTGGTTTCTTCAGAAATTAAAGGTTTTCAGGGAAAAACTTCCTTCTTAGACCTTTGGGAAAGACCCGTCCGTGTGTCCTCCCACCAAGATGGCACCAGGCGAGGAGCACGGACTCGGTTTTGTACTAAAAACGGGAATCTTGGCTCTGCCTCTCCTGGTGGCACGAGGAGTAAGGCGAGGTGGTTATGGAATTTGGGAATTCAACCATTTGGAAAGTTTGTCCTTAAAACCAGTGTTTGGTTCAGCTGCCAAAACACCGGTTCCGACACGGAAATCTTTGGCTTGGCCACTCAGGTTTTGGTTTCTTCAGGAACTATGAATTTTGGCGGAAAAGCTTCCTTGTTAAAGCCCGGGAAAGCCCCACCCGATGGTGCCAGGCGAGGAGCACGGACACAGGTTTCCCTGGAGCTGGGAAGCAGAGCTCAGCACAGGAACCGGGGCCGGGGCCGGGCCGGTCCCAC
>NW_021939025.1:188113-190670 GCF_001715985.3 Manacus vitellinus
CCGGGGCAGCAACCGGAGCCGCGCTGGGGCCGCAGCAGCCGCGTGCCTCCGTTATTTTTAGCAGCAGCTGTAGGAAAAGCCACGGCAGGAATGCGGGATCCAGGGGCAGATGGAGCTGGGGGGTGGGGGCCGTTGGAGCCGCGGGGTTCGCTCCCGGGAGCGGCCGCAGCTCCGCGCTGGGAAGGCTTTGAGCTTCCTCGGATGAAAATCAGGGATCACAGCCCCGAAATCCTTTGTCTGGAGAAGCAGGATCCTGGTTTTTCCTTTGACAGGGAGGTTTAATGGAAAGCCATTCAGGAATCCTCAGCTCCAACCCAGGTATTTGAGGAATTTTAAAAGACAGGTGGAAGATGCGGCATTTTTAAATCACCACCGGGACAACGAATTCCCAAAATACTGAGGCAAAGGGAAACCTGGACACCAGAGCCACCTGCACCAGCTCCCAGGCTTTTGTGTTCCAGAATTGCCTCGATCAAGGAAAACTAGGAATTATTCCATGGCACAAATGATGTTCCTGGCAATGGGAAGCCGGAGAGAGAACTGGGAGAAAACTGGGAGAAACACGGGATTTAACTCTGGCAGGGTCTCAGCACAGGGGCAGCGTGGGGGGCCCTGCCTGGGAGACCTGAGGGATTTTACAGAGAAACATGTAAAATAAATATGTAAATGTGCAAAACCTCTCCTCAACAGAGCCTAAACTTACAGGGAAATAGGTAAAATACTACAGAAATATTTCAGAATTTTCCATCTCCATGTGCAAAGTGTCTCCTCCAATATTCCTGATCAAACTTCACAGGAAATTATGAAAAATGTCACAGAAATAGTCAGAGTTTTCCACATAAATATATAAAAAAATAGATCAATAATATCACATGAATATTAAACACTGGTCCATATGAATATATAACAATTCCATGTTTCCCTTTCCCAGGTGGGTAACGCTACCAGCAAAGGGATTTATTGCAGAAAACCCCTGGAATGGAGAACTTGACCTGGTGGGGGTCGGTGGCCAAAGCAGCTTTTCCAGGGCAGTTTCCAGGGGGTTAATTAGGGAACAGTTTCCCAGGAAAGTCAAACCCTCTCCAGCCTGGAGCTGGGCACTCGGGAAGCTCCCAGACCTCCTCCCCCAGCCGGTCCCGCGCCCGGGCCGGCACCAGCTGCTCCCGGCTGCTTTCCCAGGGCAGGAGCCACCAAATCCGGACACTTTCCCAAACCCCCCACTTTGTCCCCCCGCAGGAGGGGGGACAGCAGATGTTTGGGAAGGGCTGGCAGCTGCTGTCGTTCCCACTCCCTGCTCCAAGGGGATCCGGGTGCCCAGTGCTGCTGCCAGGGAACGTCGCTGGGACAAAACAAGGTAGAGCTCAGGGCGCTCTTCCCAAATCCCTGACTGACAGAGCACAGGACACTGTTCCCAAATCCCTGACTGACAGAGCACAGGACACTGTTCCCAAATCCCTGACTGACAGANCCCTGACTGACAGAGCACAGGACACTGTTCCCAAATCCCTGACTGACAGAGCATGGGACCTTGTTCCCAAATCCCTGACTGACAGAGCACAGGACACTGTTCCCAAATCCCTGACTGACAGAGCATGGGACCTCGTTCCCAAATCCCTGACTGACAGAGCATGGGACCTTGTTCCCAAATCCCTGACTGACAGAGCATGGGACCTTGTTCCCAAATCCCTGATAGAGCACAGGACACTGTTCCCAGCTCCCTGACTGCCCAAAAAGCAGGGAGGTGAGCAGAGCTGCATGCAAAGAGCTGGGCAAGCCAGAGGCGGAGCTCTCCCAGGAAAATGGGCCCTTCCCACAGCACAACTCCCCGCTAAAGCACAGAATTTATGGAACCAGACCTTGGTAACAAGTTTATCAAGGCAATTCCAGCTGGGGAAAGTGGGAATTGGCCTCTGTGGCTAGAAGTGAGGCTGGTTTGTGTGGAGGGCGTTGAATCTCCGATGGAAAGGCCCGGGCGGCACTGCCGGCGTTCCGGCGGATAACTCGGCAGAACAATGGGATTGAGCCGTGACGGAGCCCTTGGACCAGGAACGTGGCGGGGGAGGGAGGCCAGGGGGGCCCTGCCTGCTGCAGCCGGAGCTGCACTTCCCTTGGAATCTGCCACTGCTCCGGGGGGATCGAGCATTCGCTCTGATCTCCCAGGCAAAAAGCCTCCTGGATCCTGTATTTTGGAGGTTGCAGAACAACCAGGGCCTGGCTCCAAGGGATCCAGGGGTTTTCCAGATTAAACAGTCCCTAGGGGGGAGAAATTCCCTCTGGCCTCCAAGAGTGAAGTGCTGGGGGTGAGGCCAGTAGCTCCTTCCCACCACGAGCCTGGATGATCCATAGGGATGGATGGAGAGTCCATGGGAAAGCCTGGCAGCCCCTGCCCTGCACATCCCACTGTATCCATGGGGTTTGGCTCTGGGGTTCGCTCAGAACCAACACGTGGCTGAGCTTTTCCTTTCCATCAGGGAGCCCCATTCCCAAAAAACCTCCCAGAATTCACCGTGGGCTGCAGCGGGTGCTGCTCCAGCAGCAGCACGGTCGGGATGCTTGG
>NW_021939025.1:192760-195395 GCF_001715985.3 Manacus vitellinus
TTGCCTGGGAAAATGGGGAATTAGTGCAGGTAATCTGGGAAAATGGGGAATTAGTGCACATTATCTGGGCACAAATGACTGATTAATGCAGATTGTCTGGGAAAATGGTTTAATTCCTGCAGATTCTCAGGGCAAATTGATTATTTGATCCAGATTATCAGGGCACAGTAATGAACTGATACGGGTTATCCAGGCAAAAGTGATTCCCTGGCATGGAATATCAGGGCACAGCAGTTAATTAATGTAGATTATCAAGGCACAGGGACTAATTAATGTGGATTATAAGGGCACAGGGATTCATTAACGTGGATTATCAGGACACAGGGATTAATTAATGTGGATTATCAGGACACAGTGACCTTTGAGCCCCTGGCACGTGCGGACACTCTGGAGCCACTCCCACTGCCAACCCCATCCCAGAGCCCCCTGGAGCAACAGCTGGGGCTGGGGGGGATCCAGGGGTGGAGAAGGGGATCCCAGTGGGAGGGAAGGGGATCCCAGTGGGAGGGAAGGGGATCCCAGTGGGAGGGAAGGGGATCTAGGGTGGAGAAGGGGATCCCAGTGGGAGGGAAGGGGATCCCAGTGGGAGGGAAGGGGATCTAGGGTGGAGAAGGGGATCCCAGCGGGAGGAATGGGAACACACCCAGCACATGCCACCTCTGCTCTCCCTTCTCCCGACGTTCCCTCCCCAGTCCCTCCCCAGTCCCTCCCCAGTCCCTCGTGCCGCCTCCTCCCGATGCCTCCAGAGGCTCCTCTGACCCGAGGCCAATGGAATCCTCCCCCAGCCCAACCCCCTCGGATCAAACACCCAAATGTGCCCGGGATCGACGGCAGCTCCAGAAAGGATTCCCCAGGCTGATCCCTTTAAATCCCAGCAGAAATCCGAGTATTCCCCATTCTTATCACTGAGTTCCCAACTGAGATCCCAGCTTAGATCCCAGCTGAAATCCAGGTGTTCCCCATCCTTGTCACTGAAAGCCCAGCTTAGCTCCCATTTTAGATCCAAGTGTTCCCCACCCTGACCTCTTTAAATTCCAATCTGAGTATTCCCCACTCTAATCTATTTAACCCTAAATTTATATCAAGATATTCCCTTTCTCTAACTCTTTCAATCTAAGTTTAATCAGGATATTCCCCATCCAGAGCTCTTCAATCCCAGTTTAATTCAGGATATTCCACACCCTTACTGCTTTAATCGAAATTTAAGCCAAACATATTCCCCATCCTTATTCCTTTAAACTTACATCCAGGTGTTCCTCACCCTTAGCTCTTTAAATCTGTGTTTAAAATCCAGGTATTCCCCATCCTTATGCCTTTAACCTGAACTCAGAGCAAGGAATTCTGCCCTGGGAGTGACCCAGTGCGATCCAGGAATGACCCAGGTCCAGGACTGGTCCCACATCCAACCACGACAGTGGCATCAGAACACAGGGACAAGGACACAGAAAAGCCCTTTCCTGCCCCTTTTCTTGGAGGAGGATTTATTGGGCCATTCAGAAAATCCACAAATTTCAATTCTCTGGAAGTTTGGGGGAGGAGGGGGGGAAAGGGGATTTGGGTTATAAAGAGCAAAAGTCACTGTTTTGGTGTTTCCAGGAAGGAAAAACATTCCAGGAGGAGGGAAAAAGAGGAAAAAGCCAATTCCAGGTGTTATCTAAACAGAGCTCTGGATGTCCCTGTCCCAGGGATCTGACTCTTGCTCATTCCAGGCACATCCCAGCACCCAGGGCTGATCCCAGGATTAGCCCAGCCTGTGGCACAGAGTGACCCAGAATGGGTCAAACACCCTGATTTTATCTCCAGTGTCCACACAGAGCCTCTGGAAGCCACTGCAAAGGGACACTCTGACCTGCAGCCGGATCCAGGCACAGATCCCAGGATCTGCCCCGGGGAAGGTGCTCGGGGAGTCCAAACCCACACACCAACTGTTAGCCACAGACAATTATCCATAAAAACCTGGCAGCACCTTTCCAGCCAACGGGATGGCCCCCAAGATTTCCCTTGGGAAAAACCAGTCTTTGGGCCCCTCTCCTCCTGGGAAGGGCTGTTGGCAGCGGGTCCCTGTTCTCCTGAATAAAGAGGAGAACCATGGGGAAGGTGGGAACAGGGGCAGTGGTGGGAAGGTGGGGGGTGTCCCCTCAGAATGGGGGTCTGGAACCTCAGCTAGGACAGGAACTTGTCATTCCAGGGGGGCTGGATGGGTTATTGATGGAGAAACTCGGGATTCCAGGTGGGTTTGCTACAACATTGATGGAGGAACCCAGAATTCCCATTGGGTTCACTGGGATACCAAGAAACCTGGAATTCCACGCTGGGCTTGGAACTGTGGTGGTATTTACAGTGCACTGATGGGCAGAAGCCCCTCTGGAAGCACATTTCCCACTTGGGAGGCTGATAAGATCCCATAAAATCCCCCACAGGCAACCCAATTTGTTCTGCCTTTTTATGGGATTGATCCCATTGGAGCAGCCAGGCACCAATTACCCGGGACCCCCAGTGCCACACGAGGGCACACGGGG
The DNA here is from genome assembly GCF_001715985.3 of Manacus vitellinus. Lineage (NCBI taxonomy): Eukaryota > Metazoa > Chordata > Aves > Passeriformes > Pipridae > Manacus > Manacus vitellinus. The sequence goes on from NW_021939025.1 coordinate 195,280, forward strand.
GGTGAGGGGGCAGGGTCGGGGGTGATCCTCCAGCCCTGGGGGGAATTCCTGGCCCTGGGGAGGATTTATGGATCATGGGGAGTCACTGCGAGCCCAAACCAATCCCAGGGGACAAA
>NW_021939025.1:199610-201177 GCF_001715985.3 Manacus vitellinus
TGAAACAGGATTTAAGGGCTCCCAGGAAAACAGGGAGCAGCCCAGCTTTCCCCAGGTCTGGCCCACGCCAGCAGGAGCAGGTGATCCACCTCTTACCCCACAGTCCAGTCTGACCATCCCTAATGGGAATCAAATCCCATTTGATCCATCCACAGCTGCCATTCCTTATGTCGACTGAGCCCGGCCGTTCTCCCTGCTCTGGGAGTGATTTATTGCATTTCCTTCCAGGTCATTGCATTTCCTCACAAAAGTGCTCATGGAAATCCTTTTTCCTCTTCTTTTGGAGGAGCCAAAGGACCCTCAAGCTCCAAGTCCCTCATGAACCCCCTTTTCTCTGCTTCTCAGACCATTCCCATTGTTCCTGGTTCCAGTTCTCCCAGTTTCTCAGTCTTTTAAAGCCATTGATACACTGCAGCTGGATCCTCTTTGTTCCCAATATTTAGCACAAGGCAAAGCCAACTCCCAATCCCTGCTTTCCTGTCTCAAGCTCCCCAGTCCCAGGATCCCACTGTTTTTGCCCAAACTGTGGACATTTAATGGTTTCTCAGCACTGACAGATGACATTTCCCTTCCCCTTGGCCTTGTCCCACTCCTGGCCTGTGCTGAGAGCAGCTCCACCCCCAAACTGGGGGTGAAAACCCAATTTTCATACACTTCCCGGCTGGAAATTTATTAATGGGACCTTCAGATGCTTCCAAATCCCAGAATTTAGGAAAACATGTTATTTATTAACCAGCTTTTGGGCTGTAGCCCTGTTGTCACACACCCTGGTCAGCAGAGATCCAGGGAGGGTGGCCTCAGGATTTGGGCAACAGGGGAGGGAATTTGATGTGTCTGTGGGTGTTATCAATCCCCCCCTGCAGCCACCACCAGGCCCTGGACATGGACTCTGAATTCCCTGGGAAACCCCTGGAGGAAAAGCCAGAATGGTCTGGGAACAGACAAACCATGAGGGAGCTGGGAACAGCCCCTGGAGGTCCTGGTCCACAGTCTGGGAGGAGGGCATGGAAAACCTATGCAGTACCCTTGGGAAAAAGAGGAAATACAGGGATGTTTATCTGTCTGGACACGTCTGGGCTGCAGATACAGGTGTGGATGCTCCAGATCCAGCACAGGGACTCACAGCAGAGAGATCTGGATGGGAGGGATGAAAAACCTAAATGGAGGACCAGGAACAGAGAAACAGGATGGACAACCTGGGTGGAGAACCAGGAATGGAGAACCTCCATCAGGATGCTGCTTGGGAGGTGTATCCCAGCAGGAAAGGCTGACTCATGCCCTGCCTCAGTTTACCTCAGGCAATGGGAAGATGGCTTTGGGAAGTCAAACCACCAAACCTTTCCCAGCTTCCTCCAACAACTCATTCCTGATTTATCCCAATGCTCCTGTGCCTTGTCCTGACCCTTCCCGGGATGCTCTGGCAGTCCAGTGTTGGTCCCACAGCTGCGCTCCCGAGCAGAGCCGGGCCGAGCCCGATCCCAAAAACCCCGGAGCCCCCGGGGCCGTGACACCCTCTGGGATTGGCACCACGTGGCTGCGACCCCTCGGGATCGGGCAGCGGCTCCGA
>NW_021939025.1:202701-205786 GCF_001715985.3 Manacus vitellinus
GCCACTTGGAACTCCCGGGATCCCGCAGCGGAATGGGGCTGCGGGGGCAGCGCCCAGCTCCGGGGGGGCTTCTCCGCCTGCTCTCCCGCTGCGGGATGACGGATGCTGTGGAGGATGACACCATCAGCCTCCCCCCATCCCGGGCGCTGAACTCTCCCAACTCTCTCCACGTCCTGGACCTTTTATTGGGAGCACTTGAGCCAAGGAGAGACTGAACTGGGGAACTCCTGGTTACGGAGCAGATGGATTTAATTAAACCCACTTAAGTCATTAAAGTGATTTGCCAACTAAATCAGCACAGCGAGAAACCTCCCACCAATTCCACCCCCCACCCCCCCTCGGGTTTGTCCTTTTAACCCTTTCCTTGGGGAAGAGTCACGGGAGCAGTGGCCGGGTTCCGGTGAGGGTGGAAGAACCCAGGGACAACCGTGTGTCCCCAGTGCCTCGGGGGGCTCCGGGACCCCGCGTGCGGCCGTCCTGGCACGGCGGCTTTGCTGCGGGACATCCTGGATTCCATCCCTGACTGGGTCCTGCTCGTGCCTGGAGCTCTGCCTTTCCCTGGACATGAGCTCGCTGCCCGGCGGGTCCCGGCGCTCAGTCCAGCGCTGCCCTTGGTCACCCGACCCCGGAGAGCTCCTCTTTGCTGGCTCCCGGCTCCCGGCCCCTCGCAGCGCCCGAGGGAACATCCCGTCACGGCTCCGTGAACTCAGCACCCCCCAAATAGCCCGGCCCCCGGCGGGAGCGCTGCGGCCCCGGCTCCGGCCCGAGGATGATCTTACAGCCCGGGAAGCTCCAAACCGCCGCTCCTGCCCATAAAAAGCAAAGGGCTTTGGGCATGGAATCATCGGGGCTGCACGGATTACACCAGCGGGGGGGAAACGCTCCTGGGAGGCCACGCCATAGGAGAGGGGAGAGAGGAAAGGGGAGAAGAGAAAGGGGAGAGGGCAGAGGGAGCAAGACAGGGAGTGGTCAGAGCCCCAAAATGTGGCTCAGTCCTGGCACCAGCCCCAAGGGTCTGTAAAACACACCCAGAGCTTTGTTCCCATCATTCCACTCCTCAGCCACCTCATCCCAATGGGAAAACACGACTCAAACTGTGCCCCAGAATGAGTTATCGGGAACACAGACAGGGTGGCAATCCCTTATTTTTCTGATTGCCCCCAAATCCCGGGCTATCCCATGCCACTGGCTCTGGAGACCACCCTGGGGTGCCAGGGAGCCAGGAAAAGCTGAGGAACAGACTGGGCACCTCCACGGCAGCAGAACCCACCTGGCTGCAAGAGGCCACGTGGGCAAGTCCTTCCCATTGGGAAACCAAGCTTTCCAGGCAGGAAGAGGAACATCACCTCAAGGTCCAATGGATAAAATTGGAATTTAATTAAATTAAGGAGACATTTGCAAAGCTAGAACAGCCAAACCTGCTCCCAGTGACACGACATGCTGCTCCCCATCCGGACACACGGAGACACCGGTCCCTCCAGCACCTCCCAGGCCACAGCCAGGCCCACTTATCCACAATTCCCAGGAACGAGGGTTTTCCTCTCTCCTCCTCCTTCTCTGCCGGGGCCCCCTCAGCCGGCCGTGGGGCCGGTCCGTGTGTCCGGGTGCAGGCGGATCTCCACCAGCCGGACAGCGCGGAGCAGCACGGCCAGCTGGGAGCACACCCGGGCCACCACGTCCAGCACGGGATCCGCCAGGTCCCGGATGCCCCCCAGCACCTTCAGCAGGAAGAGCAGGAGCGGCTGCAGGAGGCTGTGGAACGCCGCTGCCAGGAGGGGCTTCAGGACGTGGTCGCCAATGGCTGTCAGGACACCGACCACCAGCGCCTGGATTTGGGATGAAATCCTGGGTTTGAGGGATATTTGCCAGTGGGAGTCACCAAAAATGGGCTGAGACACAAAAATTCCGCTATAGGAGGGGAAATTTGGGACAGCAGGAACCGGAAGTTTCTTCTCCTGACACTGAAGGATTTTGGTGTCCTCAGCCGCTGCTCCGGCCACATCTCCACGGGAATGGGGCGGCTCACCTGGACCACGGCCTCGCCGAGGAAGCGGATCAGCTCCACGAGGAAGAGGCTGACCACGCTGACCAGGCACCGCGGGACGGAGAAGAATTCCCGCAGCTTCCGCTGAACCGTCCACTCGGAGCTGCCATGGAGAGAACGGCATGTCAGAGCCGGAGCACTGACCCGCTGAGGGAATGAATCCCAAAGAGGATCCAGCACTGCATCCCGGCTCCACAGCCCAGCCACAAAATTTGGGATGAGAAAGCGCTGGAGCCATGTTTCCACAGGCTCTCCCTGTATGGCCAAACCCAGCTGAAGTAGCCCCAAAACCAAATGCATCGGGTTGGCACCCAGAGCACAGCTGGCCGGGAGCCCGGGAAGTGCCAGGCCAGCTCCAGGGAATCCCGTCCAACACCACCCCGGGAGCGGCTCCGGCGTGGGCAGGGCTGAGCCCGGGGCTCCCTCTCACGGCCACGAGGCGATCCGGGAGACACATCCCAGTTTCTGTTTCCAGAAAAACACGAGGTGCAGAGGGCGGACTGTGCCAGGCTGGGAGGAAACCCCGTCCCGCCGGTGCCCCGTCCATCCTGCCCGCGGGAACGCGGCAGCGGAGCCGGTTCGGGGGGGAAGGAGCGACTGGGGGAGCCGCGGGGCAACCCAAACCCCGAGGTTTTCCCCCGTTTTGTTCCCGTGACAGAACTCCCGGAGTTCCGGCCCAGACGTTCAAGGCCCTTCCCACCCGGGGTCCCGCTCCACAGAAACTCCCTCCTTGCAAGACCCAAGCAGACACCGGCGTGGGATCCTTGGGGAAATATCCCCTCAGCATCCCACAATCGGCGTCTTTTGTGCCTTTCCCCGTCTGGGATCAAGCCCCGTCCTGCGGCCGGATTCACCCGGGCTGCAGCTGCCCCTCGGGATCAGCCGGGATCCCAGGAAAAGGAGGGGACAGGGCAAGGGCAGCCGGAGTGGTGTGACGAGCCGCAGAGCAGCGATCCGGCTGGGAATCCACCGGGACTCCTGCTTCTGTCCCCTGGGAATCCACCGGGATGCGACCCCCGCCCCCCAGGAATCCCTCGGGAT
>NW_021939025.1:209931-212073 GCF_001715985.3 Manacus vitellinus
GGCCCCCTCCTGCCCCTCACCTCGGGCTTGGGCCCCTCAGGGCTCATCCAGTTCCAGAAGGGGCAGACCCCCACCCCGCCCCCCTTCGAGATCTTCCTGTGCTTTGGGGAGGAGTGGCCGGACCAGAAGCCCAAGGAGAAGAAGCTGATCACGGTGCAGGTGAGGGGCTGGGCTCCCCTGCTGTCCCCGGGGGGACACGGGGTGGTCCCTGCACCGGTGACACCGGGGGCTCCCGCAGGTGGTGCCGGTGGCGGCCCGGCTGCTGCTGGAGATGTTCTCCGGGGAGTTGTCCTGGTCGGCCGACAGCATCCCGCTGCAGATCTCCCACCCCGACCTCAAGGACAGGATGGTGGAGCAGTTCAAGGAGCTGCACCAGCTCTGGCAGAGCCACCAGCGGCTGCCGCCGGCACAGCCCCCGCCCGGCCCCTCCGCCGCGCCCTGGGCGCTGCCACCCGGCCCCCTGCCCCACTGAGGGGACACGGGGGGACACGGGGACACCACGGCACTGCCAGCCAGGCTGACCAGTACCCTGCGGCCGGCCGGGCTGGGGGAGCCAGGCCACCCATCCCTGTCCTTATCCCTGTCCCCCCAGAGCTGCTGGTGACCAGCACCCACGGGTGCTCTGAGGGGCCAGGGCTGTGACCACCCGCCCTGGCTGGAGCGGAGCAGCCGGACCCTTGTCCCTGGCCCCCCCAGGATGTGACACAGCAGGAGGGGGGCTGCCCCCTCCCTCCTCCCTTCCAGGGTTTTGAGGGAAAACAGCAAGAAAACAGGGGCGGGCTGGGGCCACGTTGGATTGGAGCCCCCCAGAGCTGGGGTCACAAAGCAGCCCCAGCCCTGAGAGAAGCAGCAGAGGGGCCTCGGCAGGGTGTTAATTTATCTGTTCAGTTTTTGTCGTTTTTTATTGTTCTCGAGATGGCTACACACCCCCGGAGGGAACCGCATGCGCCCGCCCGCCCTCGAGCCGCTGCCTCCAACCCCAAAATCAAACCAAAGAAAACCCAAAAAAAGGGAAAAAAAAAAAAAAGAAAAACCCAAACAAGAAAACAAACTAAAAAAAAGCAGAACAAAATAAAATATAAATCTCTATTTGCAGAGTCCGTCCTGCCCGCGTCGTCTCCAGGAGTCGGCACCAGGCAGGGCCCGGTGGGCTCAGGGGGCAGTGCCCCAGGGCCCCCCCGACTGACCCCCATCTTCCTAAAAGAATTTGTATTGTTTGTTTTTTGTTTATTGGTTTTTTTGTCTTTTTCTTTTTCTCTTTTTTTTGTCTCCATTTCACAGAAAGTTTGTCTAGCTTCTCGTTTTGCTGCTGGGCGAATCCGTGTGGATCCGCCTGACCCCGGTGCCTGGAGGATCTGGAGTTGGGTGGTGGGGGTTTTCCCCTGTGGGCTGTTTCTCGTGGCGGTGCCGAGATCCGGGTGTGGATCCACCGGGCAGGCGGGACCCCCGGGCCGTCCTCCCGCGGCCCCGGACGCGCTGGAGCGGGCGAGAGCCCTCGGCTGATTGTGGGACACATTCTTGGGTTGCTCTTTCCTGTCTTCTCCTTAAAGACATTCCTGGCAGGGGGAAGGGAGGGTCAGCCCTTGGCCCCGCTGTGCCGGGGTGCCAGCCCGCAGGCAGCAGGGCCTTACCTGGGAGACAGGAGCGTGCGCAGCCGGAGCTATCGGAACAGGCGGGTGAAGTCCCTCAGGGCCCAGCACACTTGTTTACATTCCTCAGCACTGCGAGACAGGGGCTGGCATCAGCGGGTGGCACAGGGGTGACACTGAGGGGACGTTTGTGATGTGGGGAAGGTGTCCTGCCGGGGATGGGAGCTGGGAGCTCGGCTCCGAGATGTTGGGAGAGACGAAGGGACAATTGCTGGGACAGAACAGGCTCAGCAGCCCCGGAGGGGACCCCTGTGCCACCAGAGCGGTGGCCGGGAGGAAGGAACCAGCTCCCCCGGGCACTCGGCCTCCGGGATTTGTCCAGGACCGAGACAGAGCTGGGCAGAGGGAGTCGATGTTCCCACACTGGCCAGAGGCTCCAGGTGGATCCAGCTCTGGCCCCGGGAATGGACAGGCCTGGGCAGGGCCCGGCAGTCGGAGCCGGTGACTCACGGGGACCAGGAGGTGGCTCAGGAAGGGCCTCGGGAAGGGCCGT
>NW_021939025.1:214037-215257 GCF_001715985.3 Manacus vitellinus
GGTACCTGGCTGCCAGGCGGAACAGGTCATCCACAGTGTCCGGGTGGTTCTGGAGGCCGTTGGGCTGCTCGAGGAGCTGGAAGGTGGGGATGCAGAGAGCCTGGGAGGGACAGGGATCCATCAGCAAATACCTGGGATTGCTCCTCCAACTCCCCTTCCTTGCATGGGCTGGGGCTGCCCCTGGATCCCTGGGAGTGTCCAAGGCCAGGTTGGACAGGGCTTGGAGTAACTTGGGCTAGTGGAAGGTGTCCCTGCCCATGGCAGGGGGTGGCACTGGGTGGGCTTTAGGGTCCCCTCCCAGCCAAACGAGTATGAGGTTCTACAGATTAGACATTAGAGAAAATTCCTTCCCAGAAAGGGCTGTCCAGCCCTGGCACAGCTGCCCAGGGCAGGGGTGGAGTCCCATCCCTGGAGGGATTTCAAAGCTGTGTGGATGTGGCACTTGGGGACATGGGTGAGTGGTGGCCTTGGCAGTGCTGGGGGAGGATTGGACTGGGTGGGCTCAGAGGCCTTTTCCAGCCTCTGTGATTCCATGACTTGGCTGGGTGGGCCCACCTGCAGCATGTCGAGCAGGCCCTGCCTGCAGCCCTCCTCCATGCCGTACTCATCCACCAGGATGCTGCCCAGGTAGAGGAAACAGGAGTGCTGGTGTTCCCGGTACACGTTCACCATCTGGGGACACAGGAGCCCTGGCACAGTCACCCCCTCATCCACCCCTTGATCCCACATTCCCCCGAGCCCAGCCTGAGCTGGTGTCCCAGCCTGTCCCAACCTGTCCCAGAGTGGGCAGGGACATCCCAAAGGACATCCCAAAGGACTGGCTCAGGTCTAGCCTCACACCTGGGGCCATCTCCGTGCTGTGGCTCCCAGAGCCAGCACAGGAGCAGGAGCCTGGAGCGGAGCAGGGAACACCCAGCACCGGCATTCCCGGATTCCGCCATCAGGCTCAGTTACCTCTCCAAGGAGCAGGTTTCACACGCCCCTCCCAAATCACAGACACACCCATGGGGCTCCCACAACCATCCCCTGGCTCTTCCCTGCATTCCAAAGCCTCCCTCAAAGGTTCATGCTGGAATTCCTGAGACTGCTGGGATTTACTACAGCACCTCCCAGAGCCATCACCACCCCTGTGMCATGTCTGCAGGCCACACGACCTGCGTGACCCCCTGGGTTCCCCACAGACCCCCCTGCGTGACCCCCTGGGTTCCCCACAGACCCCC
>NW_021939025.1:216235-217699 GCF_001715985.3 Manacus vitellinus
TCCCTTGCCGACGCAGCGCACGGCGAAGCGCAGGCAGCGGCAGCAGCGCTCCACGATGCGGTTGTCGGCACTGTGCTTGTTCAGGGTCTCCGACAGCACCGGCCAGATCTGGGCCCGGACAGGCGGGAAGGGTCACACCCGACCCCGGGACACACCCCCAACCCCCTCCCGATCCCCAGGACACCCGAATCCCAGCGCGGGCAGGAGGCTGTGGGAGAACAGGAGCTTTCGGGGAGCCTGGAGCGGTTTATCTGCTCTGGTGCAGCACAAACAGGATATGGGCAGGGAAATCAGAGACCCGAGACCCAGGGCCCCTTCCAGGGAGTCGAAGACCCAGATTTCCCCCCACGCTCCCCAGATTCCAGGAGGGATGGGACAACACTCCCCAGCTCCTCTCCCCTGGGCAGAGGCACCATCGGACACGTGGATCTGCCAACACCCAGGGACAGTGACCCTGTATGACACACCCAGAACCCCCCAAGCCCCCTCCCCAAATCCCAGCTGCTCCCACGCACCTCCTGAATGACTTTTTGGCACGGGTGGACCTGGCCGTTCTCGACAATGGGGTTGGTGTGTCTGTGGGAACAGCCAGGGATTAAAGGGGCGTTGGGATTAAAGCTGAGGAAACGGGTTGGAGCTGCAGGAAGGGGACCAGGAACAGGCTCGGGGGGCTGGAGAGCTGGAACTTGGGGAAGCAGCAGCTTCCAGCCCATTCCCCATGGGCTGGGGAGAAGGAGCAGGCACAGATTCAGGGTCAGGGCTCTGGGGAGCAGCTTTGCCCCAGTTGTGCCCCAGCTCCTCCTTCCTCACCTGAAGATGACGGCGAGTCGATCCAGGGGCACTGTAGGGTCTGAGGAGAGGCCATTGCTTGGCTCCTGGGAGAGCAGCTGGAAATCAAGGGAAAAGGATGGGATTTCAGGACCACAGGCAGCCCTGCTCCCAGGGAGCACAGCTGGCCCAGCAGCCCCGGTCTTGGCCACACACAGAGGGTGCTCTGACAGCTCAGAGGCTTCTCCCTGGGTCCCCTCCAGAGCCCATCCCCAGGGGTCTCAGAGGAGCAGGGTGGGAGGTGAAAGAGCCAGCCAAGGGGTGAGGGCAGCGGGAGGAGCTCCCCAGAACCACAGGCACATCCCCTTCCCGAGGCTTCCCTCCCTCCTCCTGCCATCCTGAGATTTCTGCTCTGTTCTCCTGGGTCTGCATGGAAAGGTCACTCAGGTCAACGGAGTTCTGGGATAGAACATGACCTTTTTGGGGCCCTGTGTCCCACATGGAAGTTGATTTCCATCCTGGAGAGATGGGTGGAAGCTGCCCACAACAGTGGGGTCAGGATGGCTCCTGGCACAGAAATTGATTTCCAGGGATCCTTCTCTTTCCATGTAACACAGCACACACCACCAGCTTGGTGCTTCCCAACCAGGGGGGGCTTAGGGATGGGCTTGGTCCTGGACTCATCCTGTGTGAGGG
>NW_021939025.1:221805-222803 GCF_001715985.3 Manacus vitellinus
CCAAACCCAAAATCCTCAGCCCCCTCCCACCCGCTCCTGCTGCTCCCACACCTCCTGCTTTCCCACACCCGCTCTCCCTGACAGGTTCCCACACACACTTCCCTGTGCACGAGGAGATGTCTGTGACCTCCTCCCAGCCCAAGGGCCACCAGGGCTCGGTGACCTCCTGTGGGACGTGCCCGCACCTCACGACACTCCCTCAAACCCACCTGAGCAAAACACTCCACGGAGCCCACCAGGAAGATCAGGTCTTTCACCAGGTCCGAGACGCGCATCCGGAACTCCCCAAAGTCGTCCGTCTCCTCCGGGACACCCTCCTGAGGGAGAGCAGGGAGAGCACAGGGGTGGGGGCAGCTCAGGGGAATTCAGACTCCCACTCAGCCACAGCCAGTTTTAAGGAGCTCCATCATTCCTGCCCTCCTGTCCCAGACCAGCCCGCCTGAGGGATTGGAGAGCTGTGCCCAGGGAAAACGTGACCAGCCTGAGCATATGCTGTGTATTCCTGCTCTGACAGGCACAGGAAGGGATGGGAAGCAGGGGGATGAGAGCTGAGGAGGAGAGGGAAGGAGGATAAAGCATTCCACACTCCACAGAGGAAGATGACAGCACTGTGTCTGGCCAGCCATGCAAGCTCTATCCCAACAAAACTGCCCCGAGCAGGGACAAGGCAGCCAAGCAAGAACCGACTGACAGAGAGGTTTAATGCAGCACATGTAATCCCTCTCACTCCTCCCTGGAATTGCTGCAAGCACAGGACGCTGCCCTGCAGAGCTCCAGGGCTTCAGAGAGCCCCTGGCATGCAGCAGTACAGCCAGACACATCCCACTGTCCTGGTTGTTCCACAGGGGACACACACATACCAGGGACACATCCCACTGTCCTGGCTGTTCCAGGGGACACACACATCCCACTGTCCTGGCTGTTCCAGAGGGACACACATCCCACTGTCCTGGCTGTTCCACAGGGGACACACACATCCCACTGTCCTGGCTGTTCCA
>NW_021939025.1:223575-225153 GCF_001715985.3 Manacus vitellinus
CCCCAGCTGTTCCAGAGGGACACACACATCCCAGGGACACATCCCACCACCCCAGCTGTTGCAGAGGGACCGTACGTGGTCGGAGTCGAGCTGGCAGTGCCGGGCCAGGGCGTGGAGCAGGCGCTGGATGTAGGCTTTGAAGATGCTGTGGATGACGGCATCGTCTGTCTTGTACAGGTGCTCCCCCAGTCGGTACCAGAAATTAAAGGAAATTTCTACCACCTGTTTGGAAAGAGAAATCCAGCGTTTTGTTACCAGCAGCACATTTTTCCCCACTCTGCCGGGGCTCCCAAGGGAGGAACCCTCCCTGGGGGCTGGCAGTGATGGTGCCACAGATCTCCATCGGTGCTGCTGCATCACACGAGGGTGACAAGGGGACCAGCTCCCCCAGATCCACCCATTTCTCTGCCTGTCACTCAATAAAGGGTTTGGAAGCCCCCAGGTCACACGGAACATCTGCCCCAGCCCTCGGAAGCCAAAGCCTCTCCTCTGACCCGGGACCGCCCTGGAGCAGGGCCCACGGCTCCGGGAGCAGCTCGAGCTGGAAGCGGACGCTGGTCCACAGCCCCTTTGTTGTGGGTTCTTTTATTTACTGTGTGGTTATCGCACAAAAACCACAAGTGCAGACTTGGTCAGGAGCAGCTGCAGAGCTCCATGGCCCCCTCAGCACCACTGGCACAGGATGAGGTTGTAGCTGAGGAAAACTGAGCTTAACAGAGCTGGGAAGGGAGGAAAAGGGTCCGAGGGACTGCAGTGAGCACTTGGGGCCTGCTGGGGCACAGCTCTGCACCTTCCACAGCAAATGAGCCACGCACTGAACACAGGCAGGGATCAGATACAGGGAGTGAACTAACAGTTTGGGAACAATAAAAGGATAAAGAATTAAATAAAGGATTAAAAGAGACCAAGCCTTAACAAATGGTCTGTACCTAAGGCAGGGTGGGAGCTTTGATGCTGATGAACCAACATTTCAGTCACTCACAGGGTGAAGTTCCCCGAAGCCACAAATCCCCAGCAAGCCTGACTTTAACACGTGGAAAAGCACTAACAGGGTTTTCAGGGCTGTGCTGGCAGCCCCAGACACCCAGGGTGCTGGGAAGGGGAAGCTGAGCCAGAGCCCTGCCCATGAGCACAGAGCGGGTGTTCCAGAGCCACAGCTCACAGGAACCAAACCATGGCCATGTGGCGACAGAAGAGCGAGATCTCCCCCTCTGACCCGGCTCTGGAGGGTGGGATTTGGGACGAGGGGAGCAGAGGGACGTGGCTGCACCCCGCTCACCTCATACTGTGGGTGCCCCGCGCAGATGAGCAGCAGCTCCAGCGTCCGCAGGTCGCCCAGGCCCTGCCCCGGGGTGCACACGATCTTATCCAGGAAGGTCTCGCACAGCTCGGTGAACACACGGCAGTAATTGAGCACCCTGGGGAGGGAGAGCACAGGGCTGGGGTCAGATCACCCCCAGGGGCTGGATCACCCTCAGGGGTCAGATCACCCCCAGGACCTGGATCACCCCAGGGCCTGGATCACCCTCAGGGGTTAGATCACCCTCAGGGCCTGGATCATCCTCAGGGGCCAGATCA
>NW_021939025.1:226740-229422 GCF_001715985.3 Manacus vitellinus
TTATAACACGAAATCAGACAGCAACAAAACCCTCAGGTTTTTGTTCTTGTTGTTCCTCAAATGCTTGGATTTGACCTTGGAGGTCTGTTCCAACCCAAAGGATTCTATGGAAACATTTGGCAGGAGTCCTGCACAGCCACAGCCCCCACAGCTGACCCCCACCAGCCCTGCAAGCTGCTTCCCTGGCCACTCCAGGTCAAACTGACCCTTTCCAAGAGACCCCAGCGACTTCCCTGGCAAGCACAGGAGTGAAAACGCCAGCTGGAATCCAGGGCAGCTCCAGAGCAAGGAAACCACCATGCTGTTCACCACCTGGCTGGGCACAGAGCCACCACTCCCATTCAGAGGGATGGGAACTGGGGAGCCCTCGGTGGGCACGGAGACACCGCTTGTCACAAGCACGTGTGGAATATTGAGCAGGGATGGTCTGGGGGGGTCACTGAATTTTGGGAGTGCTGACTGTGTGAGGGGGATTTACAGGCACTTTCCCAGCTCCCTGGAGCCCCAGCCAGTTGGGGAGAGACAGGACATGCTGAGAAGGAGGAAGGAGAAAACAGGGAGAAAACAAAGGAGCAGAGACTTTTTCAAATGAGAAGTCCCTGGACTGGGGAAACAATTCCTGGTGCCACTGGAGGTGGGAGGGGAGGAAGGAAAAATGCCTGATTTAAAGTGTTGTTAACACACTAAACGAGCTGCTGAGCCCCACAGCCTGTCCTGGGGGTGGCTCCAAGCAGGATCCTGCATGGATACTGTCTATTCCTTGGGAGTCCTCATTGTCACTGATTGAATCAAGCAAACGAGGGATCCTGTGGGAGAGGGGGAGGATGGACTGTCTGTCCATCCCTGGCTGCAGCAGAAACCTCAGTTCCTCCATGGCTCCATTCCCTGCCTGCCCTGGCCCAGGGCACGGATTCTCCACACCTCCAGCTCTTCATACTCAGCTGGACAAAACACCCACACCCAAACACCTCTGAGAGGTGATTTTCCATGGAGAAAGTGTCAGAAAAGGAGTACTGTTTTACTGACAATCTGGAAGGAAAACAACACAACCCCAACCCTCCTGATTTGAGCATCAAACGGACACAGTTTGCTCCCCAACAGACGCTTCTGATGCCCAAACCCAGTGCTACCCAAACACGAGGGTGGCAAACCCCACGTGCCACTTGGTGGGCAGGGACACCCCCCAGACTGCAACTTCCAGCCTGCCCTGCCCAGCAGAGAGGGACCACCCACTCCACAGGGCTGGTCCCGGCCCAGAGGGAATCAGAGGGCCCCTCCCTGACACAGGAGGGGAGAACCCCCCCAGTCCCGCTGGGATCCCCCAGCGGCCCCACCTGGCACCTCCCCAGTTCCCAGGAAACACTCACCAGCACCTCGAAGAGGAGGGACAGTAATTTGCTGTTGGCCATGAAGGTGCTGTCCAGGACACCAAGGTTGAACCAGCTCCCCAGGCACCGGAAGATTTTGATGAGCATCTTCTCCTCGTTTCCTGCCTTCTCCACACACGTCACCTGTGGGGGCAGAACCCTTCAGGATCCCACTGCAGCGGGTGATCCACAGCAAAAAACCAGCAACATCCTCCAGAGGCCACAGGAGGACATTCCCAAGCAGGCTGCTCTCAACATCCCCCTCTCCAGCAGCCCTGGATTGTCGAGAGGGAGGGACAGAGCCAAGACCCTCTGTCAGCTCCAGCTGCTGTCACAGGAGCAGAAGGAGCAGTTGGAGTGTTCTCCTCATTCCCAGCCCATCGGGTTCCTGCAGGATCCCCTCTCAGACCACCTCACAGCCATCAGGGACATTCACACGTCACAAGTCCCAATTTAATCCTTCTCCCCACAAACCACCTGCAGAGAGAAGCTGGTGCTGAGGGCCAGACCTGCCCTGAGGGACATCCTGAGGCCTGAGCTGGGATGTGGGATGGCAGCAGCTCATTCCCAGCGCTGGCCAACACCTCTGCTGAGCCACAGCACCACCAGCAGCCCTGCCCAAAATCCACACCAAGGGAACAGCCCCAGCCTTGCCAGGCACAGGGAAAAGAGGAAGAGGTGGACAGCCAGGGCCTGGAGAAGGATCCCAGATCCCCTGCATTGGCCCAGGAATCCTGCATGAGAGCTTCCAGAGATCCATTCTCCCCACTTGATGCCTCAGTCCTGAAGGTGAAATGTTGGACCTCATCACAGCCCCTGGAACACTGTTTCAACCCCCCATTTCGTAACTGAAAAAAGGGATTTTGACATTTAAATCCCACACAGAAAACGTCAGTTTGGCTCTTCAGGCAGGTGGCAGAAATGCCTGTGCTGGGACTGAGAGGGAAAGCTCAGGAAAGCTCCAGGGGGGTGCAGGGGGAGCAGGAACAGTAAGTGTCTGGCCCTTGGCAATCCTGGAGAGAGGTGACACTGCCTGTGCCAGCAGTGGGACAGCCAGGATATCCCAGGGGCCCGGGAAAAGCTGGAGATGGCTGTGGGGACAACACAGTGGGGACTTGAGGAAGGTGAAAGGAGTTTCAGACTGAGTGAGGACTTGCTCAGACAACTTATCCTGGGAACAGGTGGAGCCAGGCTGCCCCAGTGGCTGTGGTGGCACTGGCAGGGATCTCCACTGGGATAAACACGGAATGGGGGAAGAGAATCTTCTCAAGCAACACCTGAGCTGCTGCTGAGCAGAGGACACAGCTCTGCTCTG
>NW_021939025.1:229866-231829 GCF_001715985.3 Manacus vitellinus
GTCACGTCACTGCTGTACCTGCGGGGCGGGAGAGGCACCTCAGCTCTGGGGAACAGCAGAGTGACAGCCAGGGGGACATCCCGGCCCATGGACAGAGCTGGGGCTGGGCGGGCTCCAAGGTCCCTTCCCACCCAAACCATCCCACGACTCCGTGATTCCAGAGGCTCGGCCCTGGCCACGGGGCACAGCCCTGCCCAGAGGAGTCTCTGGGATGGCTCAGCCCAAGGATTTCCAACAGAGAAGCGACAGGAGGTTTCCCAGCCCACGAGCCCAAGTGCCACCACCCGGACAAATCCCATCTCCCCCTGCTGCCCACGGACAGGGAGCCACCTCAGCATCGGTGTCACCGTGCAGCAGCGTGTGGCACCCCGTGGGGACACCTGGGGACACCCCACAGCCACCAGCTCCAGCCTGGCTGCTCCACCCCACCATGCTAAAGCCAGGGGCCGAGGGATCATCCCTAACAAAGCAGGGATGAGGGAAAGCGCTGAGTCCCGGGGCTGGGAGCAGGGAAGCGTGAACAGAGCTGCTCCACAGCCACAGGCAGCCCCTCCTGCCACCACCCTGGGCACGGGTATCAGGGATCCAGGGATCCAGGGAGGGAACTTCCTTCTCCTGGACCACACGGGACCACCCGCCCGCCACGTGCCCACGGAACAATTCTGAGTTCAGAGACAGAACAGGCACTCACTTCTCCACCAGTGTCTGCACACAGCCCTTCCACGAAGCCATCTGCAGGGCGAGGTCGGCGATGGCCAGAGCCAGCTGGGGAGTGGGGAAAACACGGATCAGTGTGGGCACGGCTGGCATGTGCCAGGAGAAAGGGCCTGCAGGGCTGGCAGGGAACTCTGGAGTCCATCACAACATCCCTGTGGGCAGGGAACTCTGGAATCCACCTCCACCATCCCTGTGGGCAGGGAACTCTGGAATCCACCCCCACCATCCCTGTGGGCAGGGAACTCTGGAATCCACCTCCACCATCCCTGTGGGCAGGGAACTCCAGGATCCACCCCCACCATCTCTGCCTGTGCTCAAACCCTGTGGTGACACCCGCCACCCTGAGGGGTGACATTCCCTCCTGGAGGACTCAGGAGTCAGACAGGCACCCTGGTCTCAGCCTGGAGGTGCCAGATCCCCCCGTGCCCCAGGAACGTATGGATAATGGGAAGGAAGGGAGTGAAGAGTGAGGGAAATCCCCCTGGACACCCAGGGTGCTGCTGGGTTGGGTCTTCACGGCAGAGCACGGGGAAAAGCCCAGGAAGAGCTGCTGCTCCTTCCCAAACAGCAAACGAAGATTCAGTAATGGATGTGACAAAAGGAACCAAGGGATGAAGGAGGGAGAACAATCCCCTGGCGGGCTGGGAGCAGGGACAGCCATCCCTGTCTCCAGCAGAGCCCTGGAGCGAGCGCTGGGAGCAGGACACGGAGGGAGCAGCTCCCTCCCCCTGCCAGCACCCACCTGGGTGACAATGACCGGGGACAGGTCCTTCAAGTTCTGGATGTGGGACAGCAAAGAGTCCCGGAGCGAGGCGTGGGAATCCGTGGGGAGCTCGTAGAAGGAAGTCTGGATCTTCATCTTCATGGTCTGTGCTGCAAAGTAGCAGGACTCCACATCCTGGTGGATCTGCAGCAGCTGGTCCGAGATCTCCCAGGCATGGACCTGTGGGAAAACCAGGGCCTGGTCAGAGAGCAGGGCTGGAACAGCACCAAGGGCTCAGTGGGGTCAGGGGGCTGCAGACACAGCCCAGACCCCCATGGAAACACAGCCCTGTCCTGCTGCAGCGAGTCCAGAGGAGCCCATCCAGGACATGCTTCCAGGGCTGGAGCCCCTCTGCTCTGGAGCCAGGCTGGGAGAGCTGGGAAAGCTCAGAGAAGGCTCCAGGGAGACCTGAGAGCCTCTCCTGGTGCCTAAAGGGGCTCCAGGAGAGCTGGAGAGGGACTGGGGACAAGGCATGGAGGGACA
>NW_021939025.1:232254-233339 GCF_001715985.3 Manacus vitellinus
CCTTTTTTGCCCTTAGGGGAGGTAAAGCCAGTTCCAACCACGGTCACGGATGGACAAACACCACACCCCAAAAGAAGGAGCTCCCCAAACACTGCTCTTGGGTTCAGCGTGGCTAAAAATCCCAAATCCAGCTGATGTGGAAACCTGGGGGGACAGAACTTCAGCCAAGCCCATGAGCTTCACAGCCCTCATCTCTGAGAGCCTCTCTCAGGACTTCCCTGAGCTCGAGCAGTGGGAATGAAAGCTCTGCATCCCTAAAACCCATCTCTGGTCCTCATTCCAGCCCCTAACAAAGGTGATTCCATCACATCCCTTGGGCAGTTGTTCCAACAGCCCTTTGTTCCAAACTCCCAGCTCTCCAGCCTGGCTTCCAGCTGCATCCCAGCCTGGGACTGACAATACCCCCCTTTCCAAACACCTGCCCTGGCAGGACAGGGTGCCCAGGGCCAGGAGGGATGGGCTCCACCCCCACCAACGCTCCAGACCCAGGTCCTTCCTTCCCAGCTGCCTCCATGACATGAGCTGTTCCACGCTCAGAACTCCAACATCTCCAGCTATTCCTGCCACAACACTCACCTCTACAGGGAGTGAGAAAAACCTGGAGGCACTGCTGATGGAAACACCCCCTCTGGATTTATTTATCCTCACCAGGAAACTCCCAAGCTCGGGATAAACAAAAAGTTAAGAAGCTCAACACCTACAACAGCCACAATCCAAGCCCTCCCGTGAAACCCCTTCTCTGCTCTGTGAACAGGCAGATGATTCCCAGCTTGGATGGAACAGCAGCAGTGACTGCAGGACCCAAATCCTCCCAAACCAGCCCCAGAGCTCAGGGATAATCCCTGGGGAGCCACCGACTCAGCACAGCCAGCACAGTTATTCATGGGCCCTGGTCACCAGTGACCACAGGAAGCTGCTTCCATCTGCAGCACATCCAGGAATTCCACAGAGCTCTGGAGAGCTGAGCGCCCTCAGGCAGCTCCACCCACTGAGCTGGGATGATAGCCAGGGAAATGCCCCCTGAGGGAAGGTTCAGCAGGAATAGGTGTATGGGGCAGCAGCACAGGCAGGGAAGAGCCTGAAGG
>NW_021939025.1:234194-235357 GCF_001715985.3 Manacus vitellinus
GACACCCCAAACCCAAACCTGAACCCCCCGTCCTGCCAGGGACCTCAGGGACACCCCAAACCCAAACTTGGGCCTGGGACACTTGGAAAATGATTGGGGTTTGTCCTTAGACCCAGCAAATAAACCTGGGACACGGTGAGGCTACATAAGCACAATATAAAGGGAAAAGCAGGAACGTTGCTACCCTGGAGCTCAGCTAAGTTATTATTATTATTATTATTATTATTATTATTGTTGTTGTTGTTGTTGTTATTATTATTATTTAAAAAGCCAACCTGGATGACACAGGGGAGAGCCCAGAGAAACCAGAGCAGAGGAAAACCAAGCCCAGGACTTTTCTTGGCAGAGATCCTGGCCCTGGGGGGGTTGGGGGCACTCAGGAATATAAATCAGTCCCCAAAAATCCAAACCCCCCTTGGCAGGGAACAGCCCATCCTGAGGACACCCTTTATCCAACAGAACTCCTGGGGGTCTTCCCCAGCCAACCCCCAGCCCCTGTGTGAGCCTTGGGGGGCCCTGGGACAGGGACCATCCCAGAAATACCAATCTCCCTCTCCAGCTGCCCCAGGATCCCTCTCTGGGCACAGCCCCAAACCCTCCCCGGGCACTTCCCAAAGGCCAAAGCCCCTTCCCAGGAAAAACCGAGGGGAGCAGCTGCCTGAGCCCCCCAAGCCCAGCTGTGGGCGTTCCCTTGGGAACTCCAGGGGGAACTGGGATGTGGCTGTGGCACTGCAGGGCATTCAGGGAAAAAAGGGGGGGGAAACCATGAGTTCGTGGGAGCAAAGGGTCTCAGGACTGGCCGGGGGTGGGAAGGGGCCGGAGCTGAGCCCACTGCGGAGGGAGCCGGGCAGGAACTGGGACACCCGGAACGGGGAGGGGGCAGGACACGGCCCCTTCCCAGCCCCGGCTCCCGGAAGGGTTTGGGAGGCACAGGGAGGAGGATGAGGAGCCCGGGGGGACAGGGAGGGACCCCGGCTCTGGGGAGGGGGGAACAAAGCAGCTCCAGCGGGACAAGGAGAGGCCACGAAAGACAATCCGACCCCCCGAACCGGGGGAAGTAGCCGCGCGTCCGTCCCTGAGGGCTCTGGGCACGAGGCCTCGGCCCCGCTGCCCTCCCTCCCCTCGGTTCCCTCCCCTCGGCCGGCGGGAGGAGCGGGGGGAGC
>NW_021939025.1:237064-239345 GCF_001715985.3 Manacus vitellinus
GACCCCTGGCACACGGGGTTTGACCCCTGGCACACGGGGATAGACCCCTGGCACACGGGGTTTGACCCCTGGCACACGGGGATAGACCCCTGGCACACGGGGATTGACCCCTGGCACACGGGGATAGACCCCTGGCACACGGGGATTGACCCCCGGCACCGTGCCTCCTCCGCTGCCCTTGGCGTCTCTGGCTGATGGGAAAAGGTCCCCCGTGAGCCGAGTCCCCGTTCCCAGGACGGAGCTGCTTCCAGTCTCACACTCACGCTCCGAACACGGCTGACCCAGAGCCAGATTTGGGCCAGATTTGATGCAAAGCCCCGCCTGGATTGTCCCGGTTGAAGCCAAACATCCCCCGGTGGAGCGACGCCCAAACGGGGGCTGTCCTGAGAGGCTCCCGGAGGAGCAGGGATGGGCCCCTGCCCGGCAGTGCCGGCTGTTCTGGGGTGGAATTCACTGATCACGGACACGGTGGGACCCCAGCCCGGGGGTTTCCTGGGGGCGAATCCGCAGGTTCCAAACCCCGCGGTCCCGACGGATAGAGCCCCGGCCGAGGGTCCCTTCCCACGAGGCCCCGCCGGCCCCGAGGCCATGCAGGGTGAAACTTCTCTGTCTGAGCTGGAGAACGACAGGGAATTACCAGGGAACTGCTTCCCTGCGTGCACAAAGCTCAGGAACGCCAGCGGAGCAGGGCAGGGATGGTGTGTCAGCGTCTGGGGGGCGTTTTAACGGGAGGAGGTGTGACCATTCCGCGGGATGGGCCCGGCTCTGCCGGAGCTGCCGAACACCTGCTGCCCAGGGGAAGAAGGGAATGAATTCCTGGGTTTGCTTTGCTTGTGTGCAGAGCTTTTCCTTTCCCTACTAAACTGTCTTTATCTCAGCCCACGGGTTTTCCAGCTTTTCCCTCCCCGACTCCCTCCGGGGCTTGGGGGCTGCCTGGGGTGAAACCAGGACAACCTGATGGAGAAGGATTTGGGGGGAAAGCTCCTTTAATTCTCTTTCCCTTGTGACTGTTGCTGTACAACGATGAGGTGGCACCTGGTGGTGACAGAGATGCTCCTTCCCTTCGCCCAGGGCTGGGACAGCCACCGTGTCACCTTCTGGTGGTGCCCGTGGAGGGGGGTGGGATGAGGTCATCTTGTGGTTTTTTCCAAGCCAGACCAGTCTGGAATTCCGTGATTCCATGATTCCCTTTGTGACTGTTATGGTTGTTGGGTGATGGATCAGGTTGTTGGGTGGCTTCGCCACCGTCAGAGGCTGGATTTGGGTGGGCAGCAGAACGTGCCCTCAGAGCCTCCTGGTGTCACCCTCGTGTGGGGTAAGTGCTGCTCAGCACCCCAAATTATGGCCTGTAGCCTTGGGATGGTTCCCACGCCCCAGGGCTCGGGTTCAGCCAGGGAAGGAGCCCAGGTAATTACCCTGGGCCTCGTAATCACACCCAGTTTACCCGGCACAAACAGCAGCAGCTCCTCCCCTGGGCCTCGAATAATGAACCCCCAAATTAGAAAGGACATTGTGGGTGCCCCGGGGCTCTGGCACCTCACGCTGGGTGTTGATGGCAGGGGTTGCCAAAGGTACAACAATGGAAGTGGTGCTGGTTTTCCCCAGTTTAGGGGATGATGGTTGGCTGGGCACCCCCCATGGCCCAGAAGACACATCTGGCAGTGCAGATCAGCCCCTTTGGGCCAGTCCAGCTAAGCCATTGAGGAGGCTCTGGAGCTCTGCCAACCCCCAGCACTCGCTTGGCCAACACTGGGATGGCCCCAGGCAGAGCTGGTGGCCCAACATGTCCAGCCCCAGGTGACACTGCCTTGGTGGCACCAAGGGCTGTGAGATCCCACCCCCACGGTGGGCAGGGGCCACGGCACAGCCTGGGCTGCCAGGTCTCAGTCTGAAAACTGAACAGTCCTACAGGGCATGGGTGTGGGGACTCTGCTGGCCTGGAGATGTCTGTGTCCTGATCAGTGTGTCCTGATCTGTGTGTCCTGATCAATGTGTTCTGATCAATGTGTCCTGATCAGTGTGTTCTGATCAGTGTGTCCTGATCAATGTGTTCTGATCAATGTGTCCTGATCAGTGTGTCCTGATCAATGTGTCCTGATCTGTGTGTCCTGATCAATGTGTCCTGATCTGTGTGTCCTGATCAATGTGTTCCGATCTGTGTGTCCTGATCTGTGTGTCCTGATCAATGTGTTCTGATCTGTGTGTCCTGATCTGTGTGTTCTGATCTGTGTGTCCTGATCAATGTGTCCTGATCAGTGTGTCCTGATCTGTGTGTTCTGAT
>NW_021939025.1:239491-240298 GCF_001715985.3 Manacus vitellinus
TGTGTCCTGATCAGTGTGTCCTGATCTGTGTGTTCTGATCTGTGTGTCCTGATCAATGTGTTCTGACTGGTGTGTCCTGATTGGTGTGTCCTGATCAATGTGTTCAGATCAATGTTTCCTGATCAGTCTCCTGATCAATATGTCCTGATCACTGTGTCCTGATCAGTGTGTTCTGATCAATGTGTTCTGATCTGTGTGTCCTGATCAATGTGTCCTGATCAGTGTGTCCTGATCTGTGTGTCCTGATCTGTGTGTCCTGATCAATGTGTTCTGATATGTGTCCTGATTGGTGTGTCCTGATCAGTGTGTCCTGATTGGTGTGTCCTGATCTGTGTGTCCTGATCAATGTGTTCTGATATGTGTCCTGATTGGTGTGTCCTGATCAGTGTGTCCTGATTGGTGTGTCCTGATCAATGCGTTCAGATCAATGTTTCCTGATCAGTCTCCCAATCAATATGTCCTGATCACTGCATCCTGGTCAGTGTGTTCTGATCAGTGTGTCCTGATCTGCGTGTCCTGATTGGTGTGTCCTGATCAGTGTGTTCAGATCAATGTTTCCTGATCAGTCTCCTGATCAATATGTCCTGATCACTGTGTCCTGATCAGTGTGTTCTGATCAATGTTTCCTGATCAGTGTGTTCTGATCTGTGTGTCCTGATCTATGAGTCCTGATCAATGTGTCCTGATCAATGTTTCCTGATCAATGTCTCCTGATCAATGTGTCCCAGTCAGTGTGTCCTGGTCACTCTCCTCCTGCTCAGCATCATAGAATCCCAGAATCCCAGAATCAGCCGGGTTGGAAAGGAC
>NW_021939025.1:248028-249323 GCF_001715985.3 Manacus vitellinus
TCCTGTGTCCACCTCCCTCCATCCATCCATCCATCCATCCTGTGTCCACCTCCCTCCATCATCCCTCCATCCTCCATCCACCCATCCTGTGTCCACCTCCCTCCATCCTCCATCCATCCTCCATCCATCCTGTGTCCACCTCCCTCCATCATCCATCCATCCATCCTGTGTCCACCTCCCTCCATCCATCCATCCATCCATCCATCCACCCATCCTGTGTCCACCTCCCTCCATCCTCCATCTTCCATCCATCCATCCTGTGTCCACCTCCCTCTATCCTCCATCCATCCTCCATCAGTCCTCCTTCTTCTGCCCATCCTTGTATCCATCCTCCATCCATCCCAGGTCAGTCCCGTGTCCATCCTGTATCCATCTGTCCACTCTTCCACCCACCCCATGTCCATCCTGTGTCCATCCATCCAGCCCCTTCTATCCCAGACCATCCTGCTCCACCCTCATCCATCCATCCATCCATCCTGTGTCCACCTCCCTCCATCATCCCTCCATCCTCCATCCATCCATCCTGTGTCCACCTCCCTCCATCCTCCATCCATCCATCCATCCATCCATCCTGTGTCCACCTCCCTCCATCATCCATCCATCCTCCATCCGTCCTCCTTCTTCTGCCCATCCTGTATCCATCCTCCATCCATCCCAGGTCAGTCCCGTGTCCATCCTGTATCCATCTGTCCATCTTCCATCCGCCCCGTGTCCATCCTGTGTCCATCCATCCAGCCCCTTCTATCCCAGACCATCCTGCTCCACCCTCATCCATCCAGGACCCTCCTGCACCCTCTGGGTGGGCGCTCTGGGGTGTCCCCCTGGGGCACCCCCCGTGTCCTGCCATGTCCCTTGTCCCTTGTCCCCACAGGAACTGGAGTCCCCGGTGCTGATGGTGGCCCTGACCTGTGCCGAGGACGGCTCCTCCCCGGTATGGCCACGTGCCCTGGGGACCCCGGCAGGCTCTGGGGGTGCTGATGTGGTCCCACTCGGTCACTCCCCGTGTCACCCCTCCGTGCCCCCGGCAGGTCGAGTTCCGGATCATCGTCCAGGTCCTCAATGAGAATGACAACAGGCCCCACTTCCAGGGGGCCACCGTCCTCACCCACAACGTCAGCGAGGTGACAGTAACACCGGGGCATGGGGACAGGGGGGCATGGGAATGGGCGTGGTGGCAGGGGCAGGGATGGGCACCAGGACAGGGATGGCCGTGGTGTGGCTTGGGACAGGGGTGGTCAGGGACGGGAACAGGGATGGCTGTGTGTGTGGATTTGGGGGACAGGGATGGCTGTGTG
>NW_021939026.1:0-1885 GCF_001715985.3 Manacus vitellinus
CTGATGCCTCTGAGTTTAGCTGATGACAAAGCCCATCCCTGGACAGCTGTTTCACCTGCAGCCACTTTACCTGCAGAAGCTGCCTGGTAGGCCATTGGGGCCTCACATTCCAGTTCAGGCAGGACTGCAGGAAGGAACGGAACACAGGAGGCGGATTTCTGGGAGTCTCCAGGTCGGGTGGCACATCCTTAGGCTTGGGACAAAGGAAACACAAGACAGCCATTAACATCCCTCCCCGAGGGGAAGAGCCCCAGCACAGGCCAGTCTTTGCTTTCTGAGAGTTGACCTGGGGCTTCTCCAGGAGCCCTGATCAACATTAGGACAAAACAAATATTGTTAAAAAAATAGGAAGTTGCAGCTCTTAATGACACCAAAGGCAGCGCTAACCGAAGCTGGCACTTATTGATTTCATTCCTTCAGGCATTACTTCTCCAACAGCCACAGGTTCCTTCTCCACTTCTTCCTCTTCATTTTCCTGTCCAGAGTAAGAGGGAGCCAGCGGAGGTTGTGTTGCCACTGTTGTGTCCTGGGGACAGTCACTAGAGTCAGGGACAGTCACCATTCTGTCCCTTGCAAAGTTGGATAGTTACACACAATAACAAAATGGTCATTTGACACCAGACCAATCCCTTGTTCATTGTTCATGGTTTTTCTGAAATAGGCCCTGTGGAGGGGCAGGTACATCCAGGGGACAGCTTCTCCTGTCTCCGAGGAATCCTGCACAGCAATCTAAAGACTAAAAGGAAGGGTCAAAATCCCCTTTTCCAGGTGTCAGGGGCTGGGCTGAAGCAACATGTCATGGCAGGGCTCCAGCCCCCACACTCTTCAGCCATGAAAAGCAAGCTTGGTCTGATCACAGGTTCTAAATTACACCAAAGACAATGCTAATGTAGTCTGGCACTTACTGATATAATTTCTTCAGGCTCTGCGGCTCCAACAACAACCACGGGTTCATCGTCCACTTGCTCTTCTTTACCCTCTCATCCAGAAAGAGAGGGAGCCAGCAGAGGTTCTGGTGTCGGGTTTGTGCCCTGGGGACAGTCAGAAGAGTCAGGGAGAGTGACCATTCTGTCCCTTGCAAGGTTGGATAGTTACACACAATAACAGAAGGGTCATTTGACACAAGACCACTTTCTTGTTCAATTTACATAGATTTTCTGAGCAAGGTTGTTCAGAGGAGCAGGTAGTCCAGGGCACAGTTATTGCTGTGCCTCCTGCAAGGGACACTGACTCAACTTGGAAGTTCAAAACCCCTTTTCCAGGTGTCAGTAGCTGGGCTGAAGCACCATGTCATGGCAGGGCTAGAGCCCTCACAATCTTCAGTCCCAAAGAGCGAGTGCTGTCTGCTCAGGAACTTGCAGCTCTGAATGACACCAAAGGCAGTGCTAATGTACTCTGGTACTTACTGATTCCATTCCCAGTCCAGTTGAAGATGTCCCTGCTCGTTGCAGGGGGTTTGAACTAGATGCCACCTAAAGGACCCTTCCAAGCTAAACTATTCTAGGATGCTACTTAGTTGTCATTTGAAAAGCACCAAGACTGGGGATTAGTAGGAGAGGAGGCTTCCTGATGCCTCTGAGTTTAGCTGATGACAAAGCCCATCCCTGGACATCTGTTTTACCTGCAACCACTTTACTTGCAGAAGCAGCCTGGTAGGCCATCGGGGCCTCACATTCCCGTACAGGCAGGACTGCAGGAAGGAACGGAACACAGGAGGCGGATTTCTGGGAGTCTCCAGCTTGGGTGGCACGTCCTTAGGCTTGAGACAAAGGAAACACAAGACAGCCATTAACCATCCCTCCCTGAGGGGAAGAGCTCCAGCACAGGCCAGTCCTTGCTTTCTGAGACTTGACCTGGGGCTTCTCCAGGAGCCCTGATCAACATT
>NW_021939027.1:0-1935 GCF_001715985.3 Manacus vitellinus
CTCATTAGCGTTCACCCCGCCGAGGTCACGGTGCTCCCGGTCACCGGGGAGCACGGCCGAGGTCCCCGCGCCTGGCCGGGGGTCCGGGGAGCCTGCGGGAGGGGCTGTCGGTGGGGTGTCTCACGGTGGCTTTTGCTCTGTGTGTTGCTGCCGTGTCCTGCTGCTAAAGGATGAATAACAGGAACAGGTTGGAAACCCCCCAGCAGGGAACGAGGGGCTGCCCATTCCCTGCCTGGAAGTGGGAAGTGGAGGAGAAGCCACTCAAAACTCTGCTCCGGTGGCCCTGGAGCTGCCGGGCCCGTGTTCCTGGGGTCAGGGATGGCTCTGTCCCCAGGGAACGAGCTGTGCTGGGATCCCTGCCCTGGGATCCCCCCTCGGCCTGGCTGAGCTGTCCGGGACGGGGCCCTGGTGCCGAGGTCACCGGAGCTCATCCAACAACGTCCTGAGGTCACTGTCCCCTGTGAGCCTCCCGGTCGGTGCTGGGCAGAGGCGGCAGTGCCAGGGCAGACGTGGCAGTGCTGGATGCCAGGGCAGCCAGGAGCGGCCCTGGAGCCTTTGGGAACAGAAAGTCGTGTGTGGCTCAGCCCATTCCGCTCCCAGCCCTGGGCCCTCGGGGGTCCCGGCAGCCCTGGGATGCTCCTGCCTTGCTGACACTCATTTTTATCATCTTTTCCCCTCCAATGGAGAGCTGGATGAATGTTGGCAGCGCCGTGCCTGGACTCCCCTCTTTGGGGGGCTCTTTCCAGGGCCGTGCCCGTGAGCCGTGACGGCTCCAGGGAGTGCCTGGCTCGCAGCTGTGCACTCAGACCTGAGCTGGGGCCGGCGTAAGGTGACTCCCTCTGTTTATGCTTTTTTTTTTTAACCACCTTTGTATCAAAACTCGATCTGCCAGCCCTGGTCTCTCACTGTGGCAGGTTGGGTTACCGTTCCCCACCCGTCCTTTGGGCGTCCCTGGGATATCTGTGGCCCTTTTATTCCTTCCAAGCCCACCTCTGCCATGGTTTTCTCTCCAGCTGGAAGTGGATGGTTGTTTTTTTACCCCCCCCCAGCACACATCACTGCTCCCATCCAGGGGAAGGGAAAAAAAAAAATCAAGGTTTTGGCATGGGTGAGCAGCTGGCTGCTGGCCCAGGCACAATCGGGTGGCACAACCTGCTCTGCCCTGAGCCCAGGGCGGCTCTGCCAAGGTCTGATTGCAGGGTCAGGGCTCCCTGAGCCCTGGGGCGCTGGGAAGGAGGGGACACAGTGGGGAAGCTGTGCCTGGGGGGGACACAGCCCTGTGGAAGGGGCAAGGCCACGGAGCTGCCATTGCAGTGGGAACATCAGTGACCTTTGGCAGCTCCTCATCCCTGATGGACAGTCCTGGGGAGTTGTTTTGGGAGTGTTGGTTTTCTCACCCACCCTCTGCTGCTCTAAAGGAAACCCACACAACCCTGACGGGAAGCTCCTTCACAAGTGGGCAGAGAACGAGCAACGACAGTGAAACTTCCTGTCTCTGGTGTTTAGTGAACTTTGAAACCCGAGCAGTTGCACTCAACGCCCAGGAAGCTGCTTGGCTCCTTTTTCACCCAAAGTTATCTCAGTTTATGGTCGTTCCTAAGTTGTACCTGTGACTAAGTAATGCCCTGACTGCAGAATTGTTGTGAACAGCAGCCAAACACCTCTGGGTGCCCCTGGGAGCTGGCAGTGGCATGGCAGGGATGGTGTTCCTGTTGCTGATCCCACCGGGACGGTGCCGATGGCTCCACAGCACGAGGTGCAGCGGGGGCCTGGCAGGAATGGATCCTGTGGTTTTGCTTCACGTGCTGGTGGGGTTAATTACCCAGCATGTCCAGTGCTGACCTGCAGGTGCTCTGAGCAGAGCCAGTCCTTGGGGCTGACAGTGACCCGAGGGGAACGCTGGTGGCTGATGCTCTGCCTCCCCATCGCCCCAGC
>NW_021939028.1:0-2719 GCF_001715985.3 Manacus vitellinus
TCTCTGTCTGTAAATGCTCTCTGACACAAGGTAGGCAAAGTATCTTTACTGATATATGGCTTCAAGTGCCTCGTTCCATCCTGGTACAGAATGTCCCAGATGTTCCTGACTCAGCCCCTCAAAAGAATGTTATTTCCAGGATGGAAAAAAATTGAATTTATTTCATTTTAAACCTCTATCTTTTAACCTCTATCTCTATTTTAAACCACTGTGACTATCTTTGCATACACTGAAAACAACCTTTTCTACAGATACTTGCATTTTTTTCAGTTCTGATTTTATCTTTGTTTGGAGGCTTGGGATTTTTCTAGGACTATTAGACTTCCTGTAAAAAAGCAACCACCATCAACCAAAACAACAGTCACACAGCAAGAAATGTTGCAGACTCTTTCAGCGTCAGATATGCTTGAAAATCCAAAGAGAACATAATGTTGAAATAAGCTTCAATTAGAAATGTTCTTAAATACTCTACTGAGGACTGAGTTCAGCATTTTAGATTGATTTTTAATGTGTTTTTTTTCCAGATGGCTGAGGAAGGATACTGCTGAGACAGATATCAGCCTTAAATGCACATGCCTGGTTAACTTGACAGTTTGCAAACAGTGGAGTGACAAAGTTCACGAGCTGCACAAGGAGCCATCTCAAGCTCTCAACAACATTAGGAACTTTTAACTATAACTTCATGGGATGGCATCCAAATGGATGGAATCTGGTTGAAGGACAATGAGAGGAAGAAAGCTTTCCCTCTAAGGCGCTGGCAGGAAGGGTGCTTGAGCTGAGGCACAAGGAGACTGTCTCCTTTTGCCCCCTTATTGCTTCTCTGGGAAAATAGGCTTTGCCCACTCTTTCTAAGCAAACAAGACCACAACAAATAAAGACCTGAGCAGACAAGTCTATCAGTTTTATGCTCTTCACAGAAACAATCTGAAATACCTTCAATAAGAGGTATAAACTCAGGCTGAAACTGGGCTGCATCATTCATGATTTACCCTTTTGTTTATTTTTTTCGCAGCAATGTGTGCTCCAGGGTTCTTATCTCCATCTATATCAAAGGCTGGTCTTTTGTTCTTTTCTGTTGCTTTTATTCAATGTTTGGGACAGCAAATTTATTTGTACAGAACCAGGTAAGCTTTGGTTTTTCTCAATGTGATTTTCAAGTGCATAGTGTTGTAATTATACATTTCCTTCTCATCAGAAAAGCAGAATGGTCTTTCTTTTGTAATACAAACCTAAAAATTGACCAAGTGCCAGTTTCTGGTTTTCTGTTATTGGGTTCCAGCTGTAGATGTCAATTTGCTGGCATGCAGTGTAAGTCCAGCTTGAGATGAAAAGACACTTCAGGCAGCAGAAGCAGAAAGTTTGATGCAGAGTTGTATAATGCATTTCCTGTAGTGACTGTTTTACTCATTTGTTCTCTGGTTCATAGTATCTGGATGAGGTTCTTACCATCTGTTTCATGGGATCTGTCTGTTGCCTTGCAGTTGTCCCTCACCTAATGAGTTCTTAAATCAAGCTTTGGTAGCCTCTGGAGAATGCATTCTATGCTTTCATTTTAACAGTGATGATGTTGAAGGTGCAAACATTGCAGTCAGTTGAAAAGAATGAATGTATTAACTGTCAGGCTTTAGAGCAACTTTCCTAAAACCATTCTTCTAGACCACATGCAAAGCAGTGATTGCTAATAATTACTATGTACAAAGATGCATTAAACAATACACATTTGTATCAAAAATATTCAATATCCTCTTTCTTGTTACTTCCCATCAAGACAGAAATAACTCCACCAGCATGCAAACAATATGATAGTAACTAGGGACAGAAACAACCTACAAAAAGTCTGATTCTAATTTTCCTCTTGGTGAANAACTAGGGACAGAAACAACCTACAAAAAGTCTGATTCTAATTTTCCTCTTGGTGAACAAGACTAGATATTCTTCTGTTTTAGTATGCTCTGAGTGTTATTCATTGAAAAGACCATGATAATATTAGCTACATCCCTTAGAAAATGGAAATTAATGTCTTCATATGTAACTGAACAGCATTTGTCACTCTGGATGGCAAAGTCTTGAGTTCAGGCCATGTAAAACAAAACAATTTACACTTTTTGAGACAGAAGGGTAAGCTTAGGTTAACTAAGCTGTAAGACTTGCAGTGTTTTGTCTCGTGACTGATTATAAGAATAATGTTGAATTTGATTGAATTTCACTGAAGAAACTGATACGCTCTCTCCAACAACCTTTTTCTTATCTACCTGTCCATGTACTCCATGATTTTCTGCACCAGTTTTAGGAGGCTTAAGCATTCCTAATTGAAATTTAAATATGAACACATATTCTTTTTCTTCCCTTCTTCTGTCTTCATCAGGAACATACCTGAATCCTAAACCAAATGACCTTTTCTGCTAACAAAGCTGAAATGCCAGCATTGTGCGCTTTATGAATATATAGCAAGAGCGGGAGGGCATGAGATTCAAAAGCCATCAGAAGGGGACATAGTGGAGCTTGGAGACCAGGAGAAATAATAATACCAACTCTGTACCATGCATGGTGTCTGAAATCTCAAAAGACAGCTAAACACTGTAAAATGGAAGATGTACATACAGTGACCATCAAAGGGATGATTTACAAAGCACGGAATGCACCTCAAAAATCTAATTTGTACAAAGCAAGACTGGATGATGTCACTGGTTCTTAAAAAAACAATAGAAACATACCTGAA
>NW_021939029.1:0-1926 GCF_001715985.3 Manacus vitellinus
GTTATTCTATACCACCTCACATCATTGCGAGGGCAGCGGGGAGTCTCTATCAAGGAGAAAGGGTTCCTTCCAGTCAAGTAAGCAGAGTGCTGGTTCTGAGCCAGAGGGAGGGGTTGGGTGGTGCTGGTTCTGAGCAGTAAGGAGGGGTCCGGTGGAACTCGTTCCAAGCTGGAGGGAGTGGATGGGGAGGAGTGACTGTGATCAGGTTGAGCTCCACAGTGAGCATTTTTGCATGTGAATCACTCTTTCTTTTGTGTATTTTTTTGTTATTAATATTTGTTGCTGTTACTGTTGCTGTCCCTATCTCATTGCCATTTCCAGTAAATTGTTCTTTTCTCAACCCAGGATCTTCACCTTTTGTGCCTCCAATTCTCCTCTCCAGCCTGCCACAGGGGAGAGGGGGCAAGTGAGTGAGCAAGCAGCAGCATGGTTTGGAGAGTCTCAGTGGGAACACTAAACCAGGGAGTACCATTCCTAAACTGCAACTGTCTTTATTTGACATCCAGCGTTGGGCACAGAGAGTTGAGATAACAACAGATCTACCCAGAGTGGGTTAGAAACAAATTTGATCCAAGAATTTATTGTATTAGGTACAGAAACACTAGTCACAGTGTTGCTTTGTCTGTTCATGTGGGTGTGATACCTAGCCCTATATATATCCTCATCTGTGCTTCTGGTGATGATATTTTTCAGAGTAGGGAGAGAGATCACGATTGCTTTGTTGCTATACTATGTGCTATCAGTTTATGACAATAACATCATGGGCAATGAGGTCATTTGGGATGTGTATTCAGTGCTGCTCTCCTACTCTTATCTCAGATGCAACCTTTGGGAGTTCATTAATAGTCATACCCAGTTTGTGGGGAGAACAGGGGAGGATGCTTTTCCCCAGCTTTTCACCCCCTTTTCCTCCTTCAGGCCCATTACAACAACTTTTGAGAACTCTGAATTCCATTTCGATGTTAAGGAAAGCATGTCCTTGTTGCTAAGTTTACCAGGTCTCCTCAGTGCAGTCTACATCATATTCAGAGTCCAGAAAGATTTCTAGGGAGATTATTCAGAGATCTGCCCCAAGGGTGGATAGCCATGAGTGGCATGGAAGATGGGAGAAAATGGCCCAGCTTTGGAAGGATTATTCTGCTCCAATGGTATGGA
Organism: Manacus vitellinus; assembly: GCF_001715985.3. NCBI lineage: Eukaryota > Metazoa > Chordata > Aves > Passeriformes > Pipridae > Manacus > Manacus vitellinus. The sequence goes on from NW_021939029.1 coordinate 1,156, forward strand.
AGTTCACCCAAGAACAACTACAGGACCCTGATAAAGTGACAGAATATTTGAAAGAAAAATGCTTTGGCAATTGCAGCGAGGCGCGCAGTTATGCACTGTGCTGGGCCCTGACTACTATTTATCTAACAGTGCTCGATACTAGACAGCATTCTCAGGGAGAAGAGGAGGAAAGCAGACCAACAGGCACTGTGGCCACTAAAACTGCAGCTGAGCCAGAGGAACAACATGTTCCAGTAGCAGTTCTGCCTATATAAAAGACAAAATCCAAGAAAAAATCAGTTCGCTTAGTGACGGATGAAGAGGAAGCAGGGCCCTCACAACAGGAGGAAGAGGCAGGGCCAGAGATAATCACCAATCCTTGATTCTGGGTGAGTCGTGAGATACACGGAAAGATTTTAGCCACCAATTGGGGGAGACCCCGATGACCTGGCTGCTCTGATGCTGGGATATTGTGGCTCATGATATAAAACCAGATGATAGTGAAGCCAAGCAACCGGGATCTCTGTCCCGGGATGTGGACATTGACAAGGGGATTGATAAGAAGACAGAAACTCTCAGCCTCTAGAGGCGACTCCTGTCAAGCGTGAGAGAAAGGTATTCTCTCAAGGATGATCTAGTAGTGCATGCAAGCAGGTGGAATGCCATGAAGCAAGTATCCAGTACCTGAGAGAATTAGCTGTGCTTGAGGTAATCTATAGGGATTCAAATAATGAGCAGTCCCCTGTAGATCCAGATGAGGTCCAGACTTCCCTGTGGTGGAAGTTTATAGAC
>NW_021939030.1:0-1925 GCF_001715985.3 Manacus vitellinus
GCCCCGGCGTGGGCTGTTTCCATCCTTCCGCCGCCCACGCCCCTTCTGAGGCTGGGATGGGAAGGATGCCCCTGGAAGAGCACTAGGCCCCTTGGGAAACGGTGGGTGGAACTGGGCGGGAACTCTTCAGGGAACTGGAGGGACTCTCTCGACACTTCGGTATCTGGGTTCTAACTGTGCTTGAAGTTATTTTGGCGCCATTGTATTTCCTAATTATTTGGTAGGAATGTCTCCTCCCGCACAATGTCAGTCTCCGCAGGTGTGGTGTAAGACTAACGACAAGACCTTTTCCCAGGCGTACATGGGAACAGTGGAGTGTGATCACAAATGTAACTCAGCACTGGTATTTAAAGGCTTGATTACAAACCCTTTTAGCAGTATTCCTTTTTTGTGTGTGAATTTGACACTGCATGAAAGGTCAAAATATTTGGACAACAAACCGATTGGAAAACAGGTGAAATGTTTAGTAACTGAAAGTGCCTGTTTCATTTAATTGTACATAATTAACACAGAAAAATGGATATAGGTTTTTTTTTTTTACCTTGGTTACTATTTGTACTCTTCGTCTTGCAGAGATTAATTTTGCTACAATCATAGAATGATTTGGGTTGGAAGGGGCCTAAAGATCTACTTCCAACCCCTCTGCCATGTGCAGAGAACCTTCCACTAGACCAGGCTGCTCAGAGCCCCATCCAACATGGCCTTGAACACTGCCAGGGATGGGGCATCCACAAATTCTCTGGGAAACCCATTCTGGTACCTCACTTCCCTCTGAGTAAAGAATCTGTTCCTAACAATCTAATTTAAATTTCTCCTCTTTTAGTTTAAAACCATTCTGCCTTGTCCTATAACTATCTGCCTGTGTAAAAAGTCACTCTCTGTCTTTTTTTATAAGACCCCTTTAAGTGCTGAAAGGCCACACTGAGTTCTTACTGGAGCCTTCTCTTCTTTAACATTATTGTTGCATTAATCTCCAGTATTGCCTTATTACTGTTACAGTATATAACAGTAATAAAGTCTGTGTTGATATTTTTGGTTCATAAGGTGTTAGTCAACTGCAGCAGACCGGCATTTTGGGTTGATTCTTATGGATAAAGTGCTAAAGCCCAAGGAAAGTACCCTTCTGGGTCAGAGTAGCTGACCATCCATCCATCCATCCCTGTACTTGATTTGTCGTGGCACTGTAAAAGATGCAATGTGAGGAATGCACGGAAGCCTGACCATGCCCTTTTATGCTCCCTCAGCATCCCTGAGTTTTTGGATTAGGGATGGTACAGGGTAGATTTTTGCCTATTCTGTTTAGTGTCTGCTCTTGGACATGTTTGTGACTTACCCCATCAGCTTTACATATCTAAAAGGTATTTGCTTGTTTTCTCAGATAGAATGGGGGTCTTCAGTGGTTTTCTTGAGTTGTCTTTTTACTCAATTTAATTTTCTTAATGGATATAATTCCTCAGCTCATATTTTTCCCTGCAGAAAATGCCTCACAATAATATGGGGTTAATATTCTGTGTTTGTAGCAGTGTGTTTTGAAGGACAGATGATGTTTAATTTTACTTTAATGTGTATTCCTTCAACATAAAACTGCAATGAAATTGTAGCCTAGTACCTTTTCTGATGTGTATGATATCAGTTGCATAATGTGAACAAAATGGTGTGGGATGATTTGACAAACAAAGTATTCAGGACAAAAGTAAGATTGCTAAAAATGGCATGTTAGATGTCCCTTGCACAAGTTCCTAAAAATGAACTTGCCAGTGATATGGCAGCTTTTAGTGGATCTTTATGGAAAAGCTGTTGGGGTATTTGCAGTGATGTCTTGAATTCAAGCCAGCAAGGCTGAATTCATTCTTCATTCCAGTACAAGCTTATTTGAGTTACATTTTTTCAATTTCTATGTAAAATGTTTGTAATATTTATTATTT
>NW_021939031.1:0-821 GCF_001715985.3 Manacus vitellinus
CGGAGGACAAATCCCCCCGGCAGAGCCTGGTGGGAGAGGCTGTTTTGAAGGGCTCCACGGTGCAGGAAGGCGCAGGAAGGTACCCCAGGAGGAGGGTCTCCAAAGCCAGCCCAGGGTGCTCTGAGGAGGAAAGGCCCACCCTGCGCCGGGAAGGCAGCCGGACCTTCATCCAGAGCCCTGACCTGATGGTCCACATTCAGTTTCACCCCAGAGAGAAGCCCTACAGTTGCTTGGAATGTTGGAAGAGCTTTGGCCAGATCTCCACCCTCTTCTTTCACCAGCGGGTTCACACTGAGGAGGGGCTCTATATGCGCTTGGAATGCGAGAAGAGCTTCAACCAGAGCTCCGAGCTTTGCACCCACCAATCCCTGCACACTGAGGAACAGCCCTACAAGTGCTTGGAGTGTGGGAAGAGCTTCAGTTGGAACTCCTGCCTCATCGCCCACCAGCGTCTGCACACGGGGGAGAAGCCCTACAAGTGTCAGAAATGTGGGGAGAGCTTCAGCCGGAACTTCCACCTGATCCACCACCAGGTGATCCACATGGGGGAACAGCCCTACACGTGTGGGAAATGTGGGAAGAGCTTCAGTGACTGCTCCAACCTTGTCACCCACCAGCGCCTGCACACGAAGGAATGGCCCTATAAGTGCCCTGAGTGTGGGAAGAGCTTCAGCGCCAGGTCCAGCCTTATCCGCCACCAGAAGATCCACAGTGGGGAACGGCCCTACAAGTGTCCTGAGTGTGGGAAGACATTTCTGACCAGCTCACATCTCCTCCTGCATGAGCAAACACACACAGGGGAGAGGCCCTTCCACTGCACC
>NW_021939031.1:1889-3326 GCF_001715985.3 Manacus vitellinus
TTTGTCTGCCCAGGTGCTGCAGCAGCGTCCCTGGGGAGCAGGGACAGGGCAGGACCGAGCTGGCATCGCCCTCCTGAGCCCAGGGGTCCCAGCTGTGCCCTCTCCTTGGGGACTCTGAAATCTGCCCTGACAGTAGGGGTGACACTGCACCTGAGGCTGGACTGAAAGAGGCTTTGGCAAGAGGATTTGATGCCTTGGGTGCAAGATCCAGCTCCTCACGAGCAGAGAGATGGCACCTGTGACATCAGTCAGTCAGGGGGAGGAGAGGGAATTCTGCCTCAGGGATGGGATTGCAGGGGGTTCCTCGAGTGCCCAGGATGGATTGGCAAACGGGGATACAGACAAAAGGACCCTTGGAAGATTTCTGTGTGAGTGCAGACCCACCCCTGTGGTGGCCACCCCTGTGAGTGCAGTGTCACCTCATGAGGACAGGGCTGGCAAGTGTGAGGCTGCTCCAGGTGTCTGGAAGAGGCCTCGTGCTCTGCTCGGCCCCAGCAGAGCTGGTACCAACACCCCCAGCTGCTGGGCAGCTCTGCTGCCACTGGCTGTGCCCTCACCTGTGTCCCTGTCCCTGGCTGTGCTGTCTTAGTTTAACAAGATTACAATTTAGAAATTAAGAAACTTCAGGTGGAAGTGTGGAAAAGGAAAAGAATCAGCTTTTTATTAACAAAACCTGAATGAACAACAAACGGTGCAATCAAAAGTCTTCAGAAGAAACAAAACAAAGTCTCAATTCCCCAGGTGGGGGGGAGAAACCTGCAGCAACCCGGGGAGGGGGGGCTGGAAGGCAGGACTGTCCCAGCAGTTCAACAGCTGCTTGCACTGAAAAAAAAAGTGCTTTTTCCCACGGGCAGTCTGAAGGGAGAATACCTCAGGCAGTCTGAAGGGAGAATACCTCGCTCTGAGATGGGTCGGTCTCTCTCACTCAGTTGTTCTCTGTGAGGTGTCCTGTGGGGAAAAGAATTTCCTCTCAGGAAAAGAAAAGGAGGTAGCCCAAACCGGGCTCCCTGCTCTGTCCAGTCCTTGGACCAAACCCAAAACCCCCAAACCACCGACTCCCAGCCATCCCCCAGCAAGTGCGTTTCCCGAGAGAGCTCGTCCTCCCCCCCTGCTCCTGCACTGCCCAGCACAAGCAGCTGCGCTCTGTCCCCCCCTCCATCCCAGAAGAAACAGACGGGGAAGGGGGGACATTGGGAAAAAATTCCAACATCTCTTTTCAGACCTATGATACGTGCCCTCACCTGTGTCCTTAGCTATGTCCCTGGCTGTGTCCCTGGCTGTCCCTCACCCATGTCCCTGTCCCTTGGTTCTCTCTCTGCCAGCTCAGTGTGGGGCACACGGGCTGGGGGTCCCTCCTGTGCCCCCTGGGCAGCTGGCGTTGGCTGGGGGGATGTGAGGGCTGGGCCTGCTCAGCACAGCCCCGGCCTCGTGCCCAGC
>NW_021939031.1:7516-18289 GCF_001715985.3 Manacus vitellinus
GGGACACCCCTACTCCTACCCCCAACTCCAACCCCTATAAGGGAAGAATCGCTATGGTGAGGACAGTTTTCCAGAAGTCGAGTTAACATCATCATGGGACTCTGGCTGTCAACTTCCCAGAAATTTGTGTACAGAAGGCTCAAGGTTTTTATCTTTGAGCACGGTCACCCCCTGGACAAAAAATCAGCTAAAGCACTCACCATCGGTTAGATCATAAAGGTCGTGTGCTCTTGGAAGACACATCTGTAGATGACTGGCAAACGATCGGTTATGAAATTTGGCAAGCAAATGAAAGGGGGGACCGAAATGCAAAGGAAGCCTCAATTGCCTGAAGGCTTGTTCTGATGGTGCTACAGCACTAGATGATGAACACGAATGACAGCCTCCATGAAAATACCAGTAAATCTAGAAAGACCAATGCCAAACAAGTATCTGCTAAGTCCCAAACCTCTGCGAAAGATGGACCCTGAAAATCCCAAAACGGTGGGAGGGACAGAGAGGGCGCAACGTCTCGTCGACCTTCACAAAATGGTATCGGGGATGAGGGAGGAAAAGCACGCGAAGGGTGAAGGCGGGAAAGAGCAGCATGGGAAAAGAGTAGGCAGGTCCCTTCAGCACCACCTCCTAGGCCGCCCCCACCTCCACCTGCATACTCACAGACTTCCCCTCTGACACGCCTTCACTCACACCCTCTCCCTCCAGCTCTGCCTCCTCACCAGACCCATCCCCCTTCCGGGGTAGAAGGGGAGAAAGGGGCAGGGTCAGGCCTAGTTCTGGGACAAACTTCCGGCAACATGGCTGTGCCCATGAGGCCTATTCCACCCAGGCTTATGACACTCATTACACTCAGGACATAGACACGCACTACTCACATCATTCACTGGAAAGACACACTAAACATCTGAACATTTGGAAAGCCTTCAGGGATGAAGCGGTCCAAGCCAATGATGTGGAATTCCTGAAGGTTTTCCCCATTTACTTAGAGGAAGTCCATGCCCCTGAATGGAGGCCCATATCCTATCCAATGTTAAAGGATATAAAAAAGGCCATCATACAGTGCGGCCTTGGAGCCCCATTCACCGTGGGACTCCCGGAGTCTTTTTTCCTGGCATACCGATTAATCCCCTATGGCATCAGGGCAGTAATCAATGGCTTGCTATCCACGGTGCAGTCCTCAGTTTTTGAAACTGAGTGGAAAAAACTAATTACTACATATATAAATGAAAAGATGGAGAGAAGAGGGATTCCAGTTAGACAGGCAGTAGATATGTTATATGGAGAAGGAAACTATGTGAGCAGGGACGATCAATAGAGAATAGACTTAAAGTATCTAGATGTTACCGAAGAGCTGGCAGTTGAGGCCCTAAAGAGGGTGGTGGACGCTTATGTCCAAACGCCACCGTTCACCCTCATCAATCAGGGCCCGAAAGAACCTTCTGTTGATTTTATAACAAGGCTAAGAGAGGCGATAACTCATCAAGTTCAACAAAAAGAGAGCCAGGATATCCTATTTAATAAATTAGTGTACAAGAAAGCCAATGAAGACTGCCAGAAGGCTCTAAAAATGTTAAAAAACCCTACCCTACTTGAAATGATAGAAGCATGCAAGAATGTAGGGTCAGGGTCACACAAGGCCCGCTTGTTTGCTGCCGCCTTGACTGGTCCCAGTCTTGTTTCAACTGCGGACAAAAGGGACACATGAAAAAACATTGCCCTAAGCTAACAACAGCATCTGATGCCCCAAGACACTTTGTAGGAGATGTGGGAAGGGCCGCCATTGGTCCTCTCATTGTAGATCCCTTACAAATGTTAACGGCGAACTCCTTCTCCCAAGGAAATCACCCCATCTAAAGAGGAAGATTGAGGAGGAACAGCAAAGTGACTGGGAGAGATTCAAGGCCTGGAGGGACTTGTACGGAGCCTGAACGACAATAATTCACGGACTTTCACATTATTCCCCAATTTATTACTATGTTCATTGCACCCCTACGGCTATTCCTATGTTAATCCCCTTGGTTTATATTTTTCAGGGCTTGTCTGGACTTGCCCTCACGTTTTCCTGCCAAAAGTTGTTTACTCCCTTACTCTCCCCTAGTTTTCCCGCTCATCTCTCACTGACTGGCTGGCGGGTGCCGCAGTGCAGAGTGAGCTCTCATTGGTCCCCTTGCCTAGATACTCCTGAGTTCTACCCATCTTTTCCGTGTTCCCCAATCCTGTTCTACCCTGAGGTGTCAATCCCATGCTCCACCCCCGTTATCAGACCTCCCCTTACCTAAACCTTCTATAAGTCCCTGTTCTCCTTAATAATTTGGCCATTGCACCCTGATCTTCTACTGTGTCAGAACCCTTTTGTGCAGTGTCACGTCCCTATTCCCTTTTCCCTCGGGCCATGGCAGATGGCCCCCAACTGCAAGGCACAGTAGAAGGTCTCTCACATTGAGAGAACTCCTGTGTGCTTGCTGGGGCTCAGGTGACACCAGGAGCAGTGTCCACCCTGCCAGTCCTCCTCAGCTGGACAGACAACTGTGGACCATTGGGTCGCACAAGTCAACGCACCGGAGAAGGTGAGCAGCTGGGGACATTCCACTTCCCACCCTGACACCCAAACCCATAAAAGGGAGGATTAATAACATCACGGACAATTGTTGAAGTCGTTGTAGTCACCACGGGACTCTCGTTGTCCACCTCCCAAAAGTTCGTCTACCAACGACTCAAAGACTTCATCATTGAACACGGTCACCCCCTGGATAAAAAGTATGCTAAAGTGCTTGCTAAGTGGCTGGACCACAAGGGTCACATACTTGCAGAAAACACCTCTGTGGACCAGTGGCATTTGATAGGCTATGATCTGTGGCGAGCTAATGATAGGGGGGACCGGACTGCAAAAGAAGCACTGATTACCTGGAGACTAGTTCTGATGGTGCTACAGCACCAGATGATGAACCTGGACAGTGGTCTCCACGAAACCCAAGAAGTCACATACAAAACTGCTATCTGACAAAACAACAACTACCTTGGCACGCAAACTTCACCGGTCACAAGATGGTGGGGGGGAGAGAGAAACTGCATCACGGCACAAACAAAATGGCATCGGGAAGGAGGGAGGCGAGATGCACGAGGAGCGAAGGCGGGAAAAGCTGCCACGGGAAACGCCAGTGTGGGAAAGAAGGGGGTAGGTTCCCTCAGCACCACATCCTAGACCACCTCCGCCTGCATACATCAGGGACTCCTCCCCCAACACGCCCACACGTACGCCCGGCTCCGCCTCCTCCCTGGAAAGAACCCCCTCAGGGAGAGATGGGAAGTTAGGGGTGGGGCCAGGCCAAAGGTCAGGTCAAGTTTCCGAAAACATGGCCGCACCCATAGGGCCCATTCCGCCGAGCCCTACCCCACCTACCAGTCACAAGACACTGACTCAGACTATTCGCAGCACTCCCCTGAGAGGCAGGCAAATCATCCGAACATCTGGAAGTCTTTCAGGGAAGAGGCTGCTCAAGCCAGCAACGTGGACTTCCTTAAGGCCTTTCCAATTTATTTAGAGGAGGGCAAGGCCCCGGAGTGGAGGCCTATCTCTTACCCAGTGCTGAAGGACATTAAAAAAGCTATCATTCAGTAGGGGCTAGGAGCGCCCTTCACGGTTGGCCTTTTGGAATCACTCTTTTTAGCATATAGACTAGTCCCATACGATATTTGTGCAGTTGTAAATGGACTATTTTCCACTGTACAATCATACATCTTTGAGATGGAGTGGAAGAAATTAATCACTACTTATGTCAATGAAAAGATGGAGCGGAGGGGAATAGCGGTGAGACAGGCTATAGACATGCTTTATGGTGAAGGGCATTACTCAAGTAGGGACGATTAGTCCAGAATTGATTTGAAATATTTGGATGTATCAAAAGAATTGGCTATGGAAGCAGTTAAAAGGGTAGCAAATGCATATGTTCAGACTCCCTCATTTGCGCCAATTAACGAAGGTCCAAAAGAACCTTTTGCGGACTTCATTACTAGATTAAAAGAGGCTATTAGCTGACAAGTCCAACAAAAGGAAAGTCAAGACATCCTCTTTAACAAATTGGTAATTGAAAAAGCAAATGAGGATTATCAAAAAGCTCTCAAAATGTTGAAAAACCCCTCACTACTTGATATGATAGAGGCCTGTAAGAACATTGGCTCTGGGTCCCATAAAGCATGCCTATTAGACGCCGCTCTCACCGGATCCCAGTCCTGTTTTAACTGTGGTTTAAAAGGTCATTTCAAAAAACATTGCCTGGAGTTGATGACAGAACCTAATGTCCCAAAGACACTTTGCAGGAGGTGTGGGAAGGGCCGCCATTGGTCTGCCAGTTGTAGGTCCCTAACCAATATTAATGGTGAGCCTCTTCCCCCAAGGAAATGCCCAGGACTTAAAAGGAAAGTGACTTTTAGTTCGCTACCAGACCTTCGTCCGTGCTCTTGTGAGCTCTTGGGAAACAGGGGGCAGAGCACTCAGGGGGGTGTGAAGACACAAGCATCCCCTCAGCTGCACTCCATCCTGCGCCCGACACCGCGCCCAGCTACCCCGTAGTGTGGGAGCCCGCACCGGTTCTGGTCCCAGTTAGGCAGCAATACACCCTGTTGGAGTGGATTACTCTACCTGTCATTCACCCCTCAACCCATCTCAGTTCATAAGAACAGTTGGCCAGAGTTAGGTCATCTGCCAATGTATACTCAGAACAAACGTACTTATTAGTCTCTCACTTCTCGGCAATGGAAAGGGGCGTGATGGTAGTTCCAACCCTCCTAACAGGTCTTGCCAATGACAATATTGTTGTGCTCCCACCCATGCAGCTAGAAGATCGGTTCCCTGTCGCCAAGATGATCTCTACAGATGCCCTGACTTATGTGATGTCTAAGGATGAGGAAGAGAGGAGTGAGGCACTGAAGGAGGCCACCTGGGCAACCTCTTGACCTCTCTTGACGTCTTATTTATTTTTCAGCACTGAGACATCAGCAGAAAATTAAGGTGGAAGGGCTATTGGACACATGACTATTCTGGTAGCGCGGGACTGGCCATCCAGTTGGCTGGCCCAGTCCACTGACACCTGTGTAAGTGGTGTAGGAGGTTTGCAGCATCCAGTCAGAAGCCGAGAAATACTGACATTATGTGGGCCAGAGGGCAGGTCTGCATCCCTTCAACTGTATGTCTTTAATATTCCAATAACATTGTGGGGACAGGACGCCATGGAACAATGGCAGCTGAGCTTGAGGACAAAGGAAAATTTTTAGGGGGGGTCACTGAGCAGGTGCAGCTGCCCAGACTTAACTGGAAAACTGAAACCCCTGTTTGGGTGGATCAGTGGCCCGTACCCAAAATGAAGCTGCAAATTTTAAATGAACTAGTTAATCACGAATTGGCTAAAGGACACTTGGAGACTTCCACCAGTCCCTGGAACACTCCAGTGTTTGTAATACAAAAATCCTCAGGTTCCTGGAGATTTCTCCAGGACCTGCGCAAAGTCAACGAAGTCCTGGAACCGATGGGAGCCCTCCAGCAGGGAATGCCTTCTCCATCCATGCTCCCTGCTGAATGGCCCCTAGTGGTAATTGATATAAAGGACTGTTTCTTTCATATCTACCTCAATCTGGCTGATTCGATCAAATTTGCGTTCTCAGTCCCAGCCATCAACGCTTGTGAACCCCATCGCAGGTTCCAATGGAGAGTGCTTCCCCAGGGGATGAAAAATTCCCCGACACTATGCCAGATGTTTGTGGCAAAAGTGTTAGAACCCATTAGACAAAAATTTCCACAGTCAATCATCTTCCATTATAAGGATGATGTACTGATCTGTGCCAAAACAGAATCGGCAGTCGAAAAGACTCTAAATTTGATGATTTCGGCTCTAAATTCCTGAGGATTGGAAGTATCCCCTGAAAAAGTGCAGAGGGAAGCACCCTGGAGTTACCTCGGACTCCAAATCACCTCTAAATCTATCAAACCTCAATCGGTTATGATTGATAAGGAAGTCTGAAATTTAAATGACCTCCAAAAACTATTGGGAGCGATCGATTGGATCTGACCAGTATTGGGGATCACAACTGGTGATTTGTACCCCCTATTCAAATTGCTAAAAGGAGATGCAGACTTGTCCTCCCCCAGAACTTTAACTCCTGACGCAGAAAAAGCCCTTTCCACAGTCGAGAAGAAAATATCAGAGAGACAAATAGGCAGAAAGATGGAGGGACTGCCATCCTCTTTAATTATTATCAGAGAGCACAAACAGCCACTGGCCATATTAGGCCAATTCTCAATGGACACTAAAGACTTCTGTTTGTGGGAATGGATATTCTTCCCACACCAATTCCCAAAAACAATCGTTACCCTAGCGGAAATGATTGGAAAATTGGTTTTCAAGGGATGCACCAGGTGTTTGAAACTCAGTGGAGAGGAGCCAAGTTGCACAGACCTCCCACTGACTTCTGAGCAGCTGGAACAACTGCTGCGGAATTCCATCAATTTCCAGATTGCCATTGGAGGCTACCCGGGAGGAATTAAATTTCACCTCCCGGCGTGCCAATTTTTACAGAGGTTAATTCTGATCCCGGTGAAACTGAAAATTATGCAATCAGAAATGCCAATAAAAGGTGCCAAAACGTTGTTTACCAATGGGTCTGGGAGAACCAGGAACGCTGTAATCGTGTGGCAAGAAAACAGTAATTAGCAAGAAGATATTTATAAAGCCCAAGGTTCTCCCCAAATCGTGGAGTTGTCAGCAGTTGTTCGCGCCTTCGAAATCTTCAAAGATGAAGCGATCAATATTATATCAGATTCAGCTTATGTTGTGGGCATTGTGAAAAGAATTGAAAACTCGTATTTGAAAGAAGTTTCAAATGAAAAGCTATTTGGTCTGCTAAAAAACTTGTTGTTTCTAATTCATGACAGAAATTTTGAATATTACATTGTCCACACAAGATCTCACACTACTCTACCAGGCCCTGTGGAGGAGGGAAACCAGACTGCTGATCATCTGGCAGGTATGGTTGTTACCCCTAATTTGTACCAATGGGCTAAAATTTCCCACGAATTTTTTCACCAAAATGCATGGTCACTGCAAAACCAATTTGTCCTGAAATTAGCACAGGCAAAAGAGATTCTAAAAGCGTGCCCTGACTGTCAAATGGTTGCTCCGTTAGTTCCAGAGGGAACTAATCCTAGAGGATTGACGTTGTTAGAGATTTGGCAGTCGGATGTCACGCACATACCTGAATTTGGAAAATTGAAATATGTACATGTGTCCATTGACACATTTTCGAAGATGATTGTGGCCACTGCACATTCTGGTGAAAAAAGCAGAGACGTGAAGAGACATTTTTTATCAGCATTTGCCAGAATGGGAGTCCCGAAACAAATTAAAATGGACAACGGGCCTTCCTATGTCTCTGCAGATACAAAAAAGTTTTTTGAGGAATGGGGTGTACACCATACCACTGGGGTCCCACATAACCCCACAGGACAAGGTATAGTAGAAAGAGCCCACCAAAATATAAAAAATTTACTAAAGAAACAGTACAGGTATGACCCCCCCAAGAAAGATTGGAAAAAGTAATGTATGTTTTAAACTTTTTAAATTTGTTGGAGGAATCAGAAACTCACACAAACAGAAGTCCAACTGGTAGGCACTTTAACTCAGGTACAACACAGGATGTAAAAAAAGCGAAGGTGATGTATAAAGATCCTTCCTGAGAGAGGCACCCTGGAGATATCCTGGACTCCAAATTAATGCAAAATCTATCAGACCACAATCAGTTGCAATTGACAAAAAAATTCAAAACCTAAATGATCTCCAGAAACTGTTGGGAGCAATTCACTGGATGCGTCCTGTGCTGGGAATCACAACCAGTGATTTACACCCCCTGTTTGAGTTATTAAAAGGAGATGCAGATCTGTCCTCCCCTAGATCCTTGACTATGGAAGCAGAAGAAGCCCTTTCCATAGCTGAGGAAAAAATATCTAGACACCAAGCAAACAGGAAGATGGAAGGACTTCTTCTTTAGTAATCATCAGAGAGACCCAGCAGCCGCTGGCCATTTTAGGCCAGTTCTCGGCTAATGACAGGGACTTCTACTTATGGGAATGGATATTCCTCCCACACTAGTTTCAAAAGACTATTGTGACTGTAGCAGAGATGATTGGCAAGCAAGATGATTTTCAAAGGGTGCATGAGAAGCTTAGAGCTCAATGGAAGTGAACCAGATCGTGTCTACCTCCCATTGACCTCTGAGCAGCTCGAACAACTGCTGCAAACCTCCATAGATTTCCAAATTGCCATTGGTGGATACCCGGGAGAGATAAAATTTCACCTCCCGGCGTGTCAGTTTATCCAAAGATTAATACAAATCCCATTGAAATTAAAGATTGTTCAATCAGAGGTTCCCATAAGGGGACTTTTCACCGATGGGTCCGGAAATGTGGTCCTTGTTTGGCTGGAGAATGACCATTGGCAGCAAGACATCCACAAGGTACAAGGTTCACCACAAATTGTGGAGCTTTCAGCAGTTTTGCGTGCTTTTAAAATCTTCCAAAATGAAGCAATCAGCATTGTGTCTGATTCGGCCTATGTTGTGGGCATTGTGAAAAGAACTGAAAACTCCTACCTGAAAGAAGTTTCAAACAGACGTTTGTTTGAATTACTAAATGAATTATTATCCTTGATCCACAGTAGAAGATTCGAATACTACATTGCACATACCCGGTCTCACACTGGACTACCAGGCCCTGTGGTGGAGGAGAACCAAATTGCCAATCAACTGGCAGGTATGGCTGCAATACCAAATTTGTATCAACAGGCAAAAATCTCTCATGAATTTTTTCACCAGAATGAGCGATTGCTACAGAAACAATTCGGTTTAAAGTTAAATCAAGCGAAAGAAATCTTAAAGGCATGCTCTGACTGTCAAACGGTTGCTCCACTCACCTCAGAAGGAACCAATCCCAGAGGGCTGGAGCTGTGGGAAATTTGGCAATTGGATGTTACGCATGTGCTAGAACTCGGGAGACTAAAATATGTACACGTGTCCATTGACACATTTTCAAAAATGATCGTGGCCACCGCACATTCCGGTGAAAAGAGTAAAGACGTTAAGAAACATTTCCTATCTGCATCTGTGAGAATGGGGGTCCCAAAGCAAATAAAGACGGATAATGGCCCTTCCTATACGTCTACAGAAACCAAAAAGTTTTTTAGTGACTGGGGTATTCACCATACCACAGGGATTCCTCAAAACTCCACAGGGCAAGGTATTGTAGAGCATGCCCACCAAAATATAAAAAATTTATTAAGAAAACAAAAAAGGGGGAGTATGGGTATGGCTCCTCAGGAAAGATTGGAGAAAATTATGTACGTCCTAAATTTTTTAAACATTTTGGAGGAATCTGACATGCCCATAAGCAGAAGTCCTGTAGAAAGACATTTTAATACAGAGAATGCACAAGGCCCGAAAAAAGCAAAAATACTTTATAAAGATCCTTTGACTGACAAGTGGACAGGCCCCTTTCCCCTGATTACCTGGGGGAAAGGGTATGCCTGCATTTCCGCAGATACTGGACCCAAGTGTGTCCCAGCAAGACAAGTGAAAATCTTTCAAGGAACAACATGTGGACCACATACGTCATCTCCCTTGGTATCGGAATAATCCTCACAGCACCGGAACCCACACCAGCCGTTCCAGTTTGGGCATACCAGCGACCCGAGAACATCTGGGTGAAACTGTCGCAGAAAACCAAAAATGGGTGTTATATGTCTGTCTGTTAACAACGTCAATAACTTGTTCCAAACGTGTTTGGTTGGTCTTCCCCTCAATGATAATTTTAAAAATTATTTTGAGTCTCCCTCATATACTGAAGAAGAGCCTGTCGAATTTGAGACCCTAGGATCAGTAATTACAAATCAATGCTTCAAATTTGTGTCCCGGTCCACTTCCCAAATCGAGAAAAATGATGTTACCCCTTTTAAAGAATTATACAAAGATACTTTCCTGTGGTGCAACAACACTATACCAGAGATAATCACTATGAAATCAGTGGGCTCTAAGCCTAGGGAAAGTTCTTAATATTTGGAGAAACAGTGTGGATTGGAGTCTCTTTCTACCCCATTGGAGGGCCCTGCACCACAGGTCAAATTACCTTGTTCCATCCTCTCAAATTTAAATTAATTAATGAAAAACCCGCTACCCTGATTCGGCAGAAACGGGACTTTGAATTGATAAAAATGCAGAACCCTATTCTCAAAGATATTCTGAAAGCGAAATATCCTGCAGTAGGGCTGGAGGTGAAGCCTCTCACCCCCCGACCACCAAGTCTATATACCACTCCTAAGAAACCAGTTGTTGCCACTAAAAAACTTACCACAACTCGGCCCCCTCTGAAAAGTGATTGGAGACTAGCCCGTGGCCAGTCCATTGAGACCTACGGGAAAGACTCTCTCAATTATCCTACCCCCCAGTCTCCCCTTAAATGGGCAAAAGAAGGTTCTTCAACCTCATCAAAAATCTCTCTAATTCCCCCTGGAGTCTCGTACCCTCCAGCAGGAGTCCTCCCTATCCCAAAAATTCCTGAAGATTGCGACCCCAATATCGACCTTTGGTCTACTACTGGCAATTATTTTAGTTCCTTTATAATCGCAGGAATAGGTACTTCACATGCCCTCAATACCTTGATACACATGGGATGTTGGCTCTCAAAAGAGGCCAACATGACCAGCATCGCCCTAGAAGGTTTAGTTAGAGACACACAAA
>NW_021939031.1:20636-22136 GCF_001715985.3 Manacus vitellinus
TTACCTATTGATTCAAAATTGTTAAAATAAATCTTATCAATATATGTTTTCATACACCGATTATTTAGTGTCGTTTCGCTTTAATCCACCCCAAAGGAATTTTTGATAAAACCTGGGTTACCCCCTCCCCCCTCTTTTCCTGGGGCGGGTCGTAACAGCTGTCCGTCTCATGCTCTGCCCCGGTTACCGAACTTCCCTCAGCTGAACCCTAGATAAGTCCCAGTCCTCCCTTAATAAAGGGGCCATTGCACCCCAACCTTCTATCTTGTCGGACCCTTCTGTGCAGTGTTACGTCCCTATTCCTTACGCCACTGGGCCATGGCATAGTTTACTTGGACATTCCAGGGGAGATGTCCTGCCACAGGTCTAAAGTCAAAAAATTTGCTCTTCCCAATGAATTTCCAATCTTAGTCTGTGTTCTGATGAATGTTCCTCCCCCTGCCTTCATCCAGATGCCTACAGGGAACCAGGAGGATGGAGACCACCTGCCAGATGTCTTCCCAATGTGTATCATCTGGAATGTGAGTCACCAGGTCTGTGCCCAATGTGGGTCACTGTGGATCATCCAACGTGGGTCCTCCGATGGGTGATGGAGTTGGAGCAGCAGATGAAGCTCTTCCCGCAGTCAAGGCGCTCACAGGGCTTCTCTTACTGGTGGGTCCATTGGTGTGTGGTCAAGTTAGAGCTCTGATTGAAGCTCTTCCCACACTTGTCACACTTGTAGGGCCTCTCCCCGCTGTGGATGCGCCGGTGCCTGACAAGGTGGGAGCTGCTGATGAAACTCTTCCCACACTCCTCACACTGGTAGGGCCTCTCCCCGGTGTGGATGCGTTGGTGGGTGATGAGCATGGAGTTGTCCTTGAAGCTCTTCCCACAGTCGGTGCAGCGGAAGGGCCTCTCCTCCCTGTGCATCCGCTGATGCCTGAGGAGATGTGAGCTGGTCAGAAACCTCTTCCCACATTCCAAGCACTTGTAGGGCCGTTCCCCAGTGTGAGTCTTCTGGTGCAAGATCAAGTAGGAGATGCAGCTAAAGCTCTTCCCACATTCCAAGCACTTGTAGGGCCGTTCCCCAGTGTGGATGCGCTGGTGGTTCTGGAGGGTGGAGTTGTCGCTGAAGCTCTTCCCACATTCCAAGCACTTGTGGGGCCGTTCCCCTGTGTGGCTGCGCTGGTGGCCGATCAGGTGGGATCTCCGCCTGAAGCTCTTCCCACATTCCAAGCACTTGTGGGGCCGTTCCCCGGTGTGGATGATCTGGTGTCCGATCAGGTGGGATTTCCGGCTGAAGATCTGCCCACATTCCAAGCATGTGTAGAGATGCTCACGGGTGTGGATGTTCCGGTGGCGGATCAGGCTGGACCTATGACTGAAGCTCTTCCCACATTCCCCACACGTGTAGGGCTGTTCTCCCGTGTGGATGTGCTGGTGGGTGAGGAGCATGGAGCTCCGGCTGTAGGTCTTCCCACATTCCAAGCATTTGTAGCGCTTCTCCCTGGTGGGAGG
>NW_021939031.1:24743-26826 GCF_001715985.3 Manacus vitellinus
CCCCCACCCCTCCCTCCTTCACGGACTTCACTTTATCCCCTATTCCCTCCCTCCGCTCCGCGGCACAGGGGAATGGGGGTCCCACCGCTGCTTTCCGCTCAGGGAGAGGAGTCCGTGTCTGCTCCGTCCAGCGTGGGGTACTTGGCACGGGAGACAGTCCCTCGGGGCAGGAGAGGGGCTGTGTGGGCAGTTTTGGGCACCAAAGGCAGCTCAGGTCGGGTCCCCGCTGCCCTGAAACTGCTGCTTGTGAGGCTCCTCCTGCGCTGGTTCGGGTGGTTCCTGTGACAGCGATTCCTGTCGCACACAGCTCAAATCATGGCTCACAGCAACGTGAGGCACATCCATTCCAATCTCCAGCCCTGGTCCTTTTGGGCACAGCTACGAGCTCTCGACCCCATTCCCCGTGAAGTGGAGAGGGGAGTGTGGGGCAGAGCGTGTGCTGGAAGCGGGGGAGGGCAGCTGGAAAGGAGGGGAGAGGGGAAAAAAGCAGGGGTGGGACCCCCCAAAGTGAGTGGGAGAGCAGACTGGGACCCCCGAAACTAAGCGCGGACGGTGCTGAAGATTGGGGGGCAATGAGAAAGGAGAAGGAGGAGGGGAGGGCGTAAAAGGGGAGTGGGACCTCCAAGCTGAATGTGGGGGGAGCTGAGGATTGGGGGACAATGGGAAAAACTGTGGGAGTGGGGGAAATAGGGGCAGCTGGGACCCCCAAACAAAACAGGAGAGTTTGTGGGAGAATCTGGGACCTGCAAATCAGGCGTAGGCTGGGCCGGGAGGATGATGGAAAAGGGATGGGGGGCAGGAAAGGGGTGATGGGATTCCTAAACTGAGCGGGAAGGGGGCTGAAACCCTGCAACTGAGCAGAGCAGGAGGAGAGGAAATATCCCTAAACCAAGCTGGGGGGAAGCTGGGGATTAAGGGGATGATGGGAAAGGGTGAGGAGAGAGGAAAAAAGGTGAGTTGGAAACACCTGGAATTGGGATAAACATAAAGAAATTGAATAAAGACATGTAAACCCCCATCACTTTACAGGGATTTGGGGTTTGGGGGAATATTCAGGAGGATTTTGTGGTTCTGAGAGGGTTTGGGGGAGTTTTCTCCATCCCTTTGCTCCCAGAAGTTGAGAGGGATCGATCTGTTGCCACAAAATGACTCAATGCCACTGAAATTGCCTCAGTCCCACCTCAGAATATCTTGACCCCCACCTCAAAATGACTGAATCCCACCCTAAAAGTACTTGGTCCCACAGCTGCCTCTAAACCCCTGGGAGGGTGGGATGGCAACTGGGAGGTGTGAGATGGGGACTGGGAAAGCTGGGATGGGGTCTGGTAGGAGACAGCTAAAGGTTGGGGATGAAGAGGCCGGGGGGGGTACCCCGTTCCTGAGGGGGTTTCAGGGTATCCCTCTGAAGTTCTGAGGCCTGAACAACAGGCCCTGAGCCAGAGCTGATCTCTAGATGAACCTTCCGACCTACTGTTATATATAGTCATGTATCTGCTTATTAGCCAAAATCCTACGTAATCCTTAGTAAAATACGTAATACTAAACATGACAGTAAGATATATTGGTATCTACTTGTAGTGGTTTGGACTTTGTTTTCTCCCAGAGGCTAAGAAAAGTGGTAGACCCCAAGGGGTGGAAACCCCTGGAAGTTTTGGAGTTCTGCCCAATGGGCGCTCCTGCAAAAATATAAACATATCACAACCTCACCAGAAGAGATGAGTTGTAGTTTTTGGTTGTTGAGGAGAGGTGGCCATGTTGTGAGCCACGAGGAAGGGGCTCTGAGCCCCTTGGGCCCTCTGGGGCCCCCCAGCCCCTGGCGGGGGGGGGGACTGCAAAGACCTGGAACAGTGCTAGAGTGGACTAAGTGTTTTGTAGTGTGCTGGGAGATGTTTTCTCCATGGGCGCAGAGCAGCAGCCAGCACTGACCAGAGAAACGGTGGCAGAGAGCCAGGAGAGATAAGGACCTGAACCGGAGAAGTAACAGAGACATGCAGCACCAGAGAAAGGACTCCTGGAAGGAGAGCTGGGAGAAAGAGAGCCAGCAGCCTGAGAGAGTTCTGGGGGTAAGACTGTACCAGCCCCC
>NW_021939031.1:27056-29084 GCF_001715985.3 Manacus vitellinus
CACAGAGGCCCTGCAAGCTTGAATCTCCTGGAGATACCAGACCGTCACGAAGACCCCCCTGTGTCTTCGTGATATGACCGTGGTGAAACGACCTTGTCTGGGGTGAACGTAGCCCACGGAAGACCCCTTTGCCTGCGTCAAGGGAGCCGAGGGAGCTTGGAGGCCTCCCTCGTGAGTGCTGGCAGAAATCCAGCTATCAGCTGCTGCATGTGGAGAAGACAGACAGAACCTGCGGCCTTAGAAGATGCTGCTGCTTAAGGACTGGAAGGGATCTGTCCTTCTTTCCCTCCTGGACTTTTATTTGGAGGGGAGAAGAGATCTGATTCACTGTAAATACTATATGTCATGGTAGAGATAGTTGTGATCGTGTGTATAATGTGATATGGTATTTATTTGTACAGTCATTGTAATATATTCCCTTTCCCCCACTTTGAGTCTGGTGTGTTTTGTCTGGAAAAACCCATCTCACATTAGGTTGAGATGTGGGAGGGGGAATGGAGCTAGGGAATTGGATTTTGGGGCTATCTCAAACCATGACACTACTTAATTAGTGAAGATTTGTATTTTTTATTAATGTATCTATCTTTCTGTATTTAGAGACTGGTCAAGGCCATGGAAGTAAATAACTGGCCTTATTGGACAGTAGTTGGTCCAAACTGACTCCCTCGATTTTCCTCTGAGTCCTGGCCAGGCTTTGAGTGAAAACTAAGGAGAGAAGAAAGCCAGACATTTTCCACACTAAGCCATGATGTAAGCTTGCTTGTTTGACAATATAAAAGCTGGACCCTCTCACAGCGAGGACAAAGGCCTCACCTGGGAGTGGATGCACTGCGTAGAATTTCCCAGTTTCCAGGCTGGTTCTCTGGCCCTTCACTGTGACCAGGGCTCCCCAGTTGATGGTAATGCATTAAATGGGGTAACTGCTGATGTATCTTTCTTAATCACTATAGACACTCTTTGTAGCAATGATTAGGTGCATTGCTAAGCTTATCCTTTTATAATTCTTGGCTTCTTTTGTAATTCTTTGCTGTTTTGCACTATAGTACATTTATAGACTTATTCTTTAAAGTTGGTGTCTGTGTTTCTTGTGCTGATCCTCGTCCCCAGTGGCAAAACGAGCTGAATGTTGGGGATGATGAGGCCAGGAGGGACCTCTTTCCTGAAGGGATTTTGGGGTATCACTCCTTCCTGAGGAAGTTTTGGGATACCCTTTAGTACTGAGGGAGTTTTTGGGGTGCCCCCAATCCTGAGAGGGCTACTGGGAGATTTGAGTGGGAACACATGGCTCCAGCACTTGGAGTTGGGCACCATAAGGAGGGACACAAGAAGCCTGTTATGGAGATGATCCTGCTGCTTGCTGCTGATTTTGGGGGCTAGAAACATCTTTTGGGGTTCCCCCTCCTCATTCTCAGGGGCTGAGGTGAACCTATGCCCACATAGTGGGTGTAGGGAACTGAGATTATGACCCTGGGAGAAACTTAGAAGGGGAACTTGGCAGGATAAACGCGGACATGGTGAGATGTGTCCCTGTGTGTGGGTGTAGCAGTTTTAGTATAGAATCATGGAATCATAGAATCAGCTGGGTTGGAAGGGACCTCTGAGATCATCAAGTCCAACCCTTGATCCAACCCTGCCATGGTTCCCAGACCATGGCACTGATGCCACATCCAGTCTTATCTTAAACACCTCCAGGGACGGAGAATCCACCACTTCCCTGGGCAGCCCATTCCAATGTCTGATCACCCTCTCTGGAAAGAATTTCTTCCTAATATCCAACCTAAATCTCCCCTGGCACAGCTTAAGACCATACCCTCTTATCTTACTAATAGCTGCCTGGGAGAAGAGACCAACCCCCCCCGGCTACAACCTCCTGTCAGGGAGTTGCAGAGAGTGAGGAGGTCTCCCCCGAGCCTCCTCTTCCCCAGCTCCCTCAGCCTCCACTTGTGCTCCAGTCCCTTCCCCAGCCTTGTTGCGCTTCTCAGCACCTGCTCCAGCCCCTCCATAGCCTTCCTGAGCTGAGGGCCCAGA
>NW_021939031.1:29484-31335 GCF_001715985.3 Manacus vitellinus
AACACACCCCCCAGCTTGGTGTCATCTGCAAATTTGCTGATGGTGGACTCAATTCCCTCATCTAAATCATCAATAAAGATATTAAATAGAACTGGGCCCAGCACTGATCCCCGGGGACACCACTAGTGACCGGATCCCAACTGGATGCAGCTCCATCCCCACCACTCCCTGGGCCCTTAACCCAGCAGAGTGCCCCTGTCCAAGCCTTGGCTGCAGCTTTTCCAGGAGTGTGCCATGGAAAACAGTGTCCAAGGCTGTGCTGCAGTCCGCGTAGACACATCCACAGCCTTCCCCTCATCCACCAAGTGGGTCACTTCGTCATAAAAGGAGATCAGGGTGATCAGACAGGACCTGCCCCTCCTAAACCTGTGCTGGCTGGGTCTGATCCCTTCCTGGCAACCAGCTCGAAACCAGGGAAGTGCCCTGGTGTGTTCCCAGAATTCCATTCTATTCCTTACGTAAGCAGAGGTATCAATACAAGGGGGAGGAAATCGGCTGGCCAGACGTCTTCTGGCCAGGTTGGAGAGAAGGGGCAGCTTCGCTGAGCTCCTGTGAGGGGCGGTGGGGCCTCGCAGGCCTCGGGAGGTGGTTGCTTCGTCCCGACTTGTAGGGGAAGTCTGTTGGCACAGTTCTGCTTTCTCAAGGGAAGTATTTCTTTTTGCTTGCTGGCTCTCTATTAGCCATGTATATTTGGGTATATCTGTTTTTCATTTTTTTGGGGTTCTCTTTTCTTCTATGTGTATAGGTTTTTGTAACTGCAATTCAGTGTAAATATATAAATATTGCTTTAGTTCAGTTTATTTTGGGTCCTTTGGGGGTTTTTTCCCTTTTCCCTTCTGTCTCCTTTACCCAATGTGGGGGGGGGAAGACGTTTGCTGTAGTTCGGGGACATTGGCTGGGAAACTTTGGGTTATCTTGGTTTGTTTTGGTACAGTGTCTGGGAATGTTTGGGAACATTACCCGGAAAGCTGCCAAGAGCACTTTGTTTATATAAACATGGCCCTTAGTTTTGGATAGATTAGGATGTTGGTCAGCAAAACAGACAAATGCTACTAGTCAGGCTATTGCAGATTTATTGACCAATGCTCAGTCAGTAAGACAAGTTACTTTGAAAAACAGAGCTGCTATTGACTTTTTGCTTTTAGCACAGGGACATGATGGGAAGGATTTGATGGAATGTGTTGCATGAACTTGAGTGACAAATCAACTCCATTCACAAAAGCTTTACAACAGTTACAGGACCTAACAAAGAAACTGATGGTGAACAACAGATGGAACCCCTCTGAAGGATGGGATTGGACTTTGGGACTGGGGCCATGGGTGAAAAAGATTTCAAGCCTTGGTGGTACAAGTCCATACAGCTTTAACTTAAGTTCCTTAGAAAATAAAGAAGAGGGAGATGTAGAGAACCAAGATTACAGGACCCTGGGAGAAACTTAAGGGGAACTTGGCAAGATAAAAGTGGACGTGGTGAGATGTGTCTTTGTGTGGGGAAAAGTGCTTGGGAGTATTTTTCTCATGGGCAGTGAATGCTTAACTAAAAAGTAGATCTAGAGAAGAGTTACTAACAGGAATTTACTGCTGCTGTAACAGGGTATATAAACCGTGAAAGAACTGTAATAAAGGATTCCATTACACCTCATGGCATCTCTGCCCGAGATGTCACGGACGCCCACCCGGCTACACCCTCCTGTCAGGGAGTTGTAGAGACTGAGGAGGTCTCCCCCGAGCATCCTCTTCTCCAGCTCCCTCAGCCTCTCCTCACACCACCTGTGCTCCAGTTCCTTCCTCAGCCTCGTTGCTCTTCTCTGCACCTGCTCCAGCCCCTCCATGGCCTTCCTGAGCTGAGGG
>NW_021939031.1:37401-41983 GCF_001715985.3 Manacus vitellinus
CAGTATGGTTACAGGCACTCCCAGTATGACCCCAGTTGCTCCCAGAATGATCCCACTTGCCCCAGTTGTGGTCCCAGTCCACCCAGCATGGTTTCAGTATCTTCCAGTTGATCCCAGTTGGCTCCCAGTGTGTCTCCTGTTGACTCCAGGCATTGGCCCAGTAGGTCCCAGTAGCCCCCAGTAAGGTTCCAGTCACACACCATGTAATCCCAGTATGATCCCAGTGTGATCCTAGCCACTCTCAGTATGGTTCCAGTCACTTCTAGTATGATCCCAGTCACTCCCACTATAATCCCAGTCACTCCCAGGATGATTCCAGTTGCCCCAACCATGGTCCCAGCTGCTCCCTGTCAACACCAGTATGATCCCAGTCAATTTCAGCTTGAGCCCAGTCACATCCAGTCTCTCCCAGTATGATCTCAGTTGCTCCCAGTACTTCTCAATATGATCCCAGCTGCCCCCAGCATGGTTCCAGTTGCTTCTGTTCCTCCCAGTGTGATCCCACTATGACCCCAGACTTTCCCAGCGTGGTCCAGTCACCCCTAGTTACAGACACTCCCCATATGATCACAGTCACTTCCAGTCTCTCCCAGTACGATCTCAGGATGATCCCAGTGTAGCCCAGTCACTCCCAGGATGATCTCAGGATGATCCCAGTGTAGCCCAGTCACTCCCAGTACGATCTCAGGATGATCCCAGTGTAGCCCAGTCACTGTCAGGATGATCCCAGTGTAGCCCAGTCTCTCCCAGTATGATCTCAGGATGATCCCAGCGTAGCCCAGTCACTCCCAGGATGATCTCAGGATGATCCCAGTGTAGCCCAGTTGCTCCCAGGATGAGCCCAAAGCTCCTGGAACACCTGGAGGACCCACCCAGAGGAGGGTCCCTCCAGGTTCTGCAGCTGCAGAACAGCCCCCAGGAGCCGAGGTCCCCCCAGAGCCCCCCAGACAGGAGAAGGGGGTGACAACTCTCCAGCCCGGGGTCCCGGGAGCACCAGGGGGTCTCCAGCCCGACTTCCCAGCAAGGGGCTCCCACAACCCCTCACGCTGCCCCCAAAATCCCTCGGGATTCCCCATTGTCCATCTCTGCATTCCCCCTCCAAGATCTGCAGGCTCCTGAGATGAACCCAAAGGGCTGGAAGTGCCACAAGCCCTGAATTTTTATCTCCAGCCACCCCTTTTCCCTCTTTTACTGTTCTTTTGCCCTTCCTGGGATCCCCCCAGGGGGTGGGAGCAGCCAAGAGCCCAGTGCCGCCCCATCCCGACCTGCCCCAGCTCCATCCCTGCTCCTCCCGTGGGATGTGATGGGTGTGGGGGGAATGGGGGCCAAGGGTGGGCGCTGGTCCTGGGGGGAGGAGGAGAAGGGATGGAGGAGGAGGAGGGGAAGGAAGAGGACCTTCAGAGTGGGGAGAGCAAAGAGAAGTGATGCTAGAACTGGGGGACCCCTAAACCCTGAAACAGGGGCCTGGAAGAGGGGCTACCCTTGGGACCCCTGAAACACTGAAGTGGGAGCCCAGAAAGGGGGGAGCCCTTGGACCCCCAGCAGTGCAGACAGGGGGGACCCTGGAGAAAGGGGAGCCTGGAGAAGGGGGAGTCTTGAGAGGGGGTACTCCCAGTACATGTGGGACGCCCAGGAGCCTTGGCCAGGGAATCCCCAGAACCCCAAAGTACAGAGACCAGAGAGGGAGGACTACTGGGAGGGCTTTTTGGGCTGAATCTTGGTGGTTTGGAGGTTTTCTTGGCCAGAAGCCACCCAGTAACATCTAGAGATAGACTTGGGCGGGGGAAACCCCCAAGCCAACGCACTCACACCTTGTTTTCCCCCCCAGACCAGCATTTCTTCTTCCCAAACCTTGGCCAGATGGAGGAGGAGGAGGCTGTGAGGAAGAGGAAGATGCCCCAGGACCCCCAGGCAGGTGAGGAGGAAGTCAGTGCCCCTTTGCCCCTGTCTTGTCCTGTATCTCCCAGCTGAGCATCGCCCCCGGCTGCAGGACAACCCCGCTGCCGCCGCCGTCCTGCCGGGGCCGGAGTTGGGGGGATGTCCTTGGCCTTCCCTCTGGGCCGGAGGCAAATCCCCTCCCTGTCCTTCTTCCCTCCTGCCCCAGGCCCCGAGCTGAGGACGGAGAGCCCGGAGGACAAATCCCCCCGGCAGAGCCTGGTGGGAGAGGCTGTTTTGAAGGGCTCCACGGCGCAGGAAGGCAGCGGGGAGGAAAAGCCACGAAGGTACCCCAGGAGGAGGGTCTCCAAAGCCAGCCCAGGGTGCTCTGAGGAGGAAAGACCCAGCCTGTGCCGGGAAGGCGACGAGAGCTTGAGTGAGAGCTCCGACCTGGAGGTCCATGAGCAGCTCCATGCTGGGAAAAGGCCGTTCAAGTGCTTGGAATGTGGGAAGAGGTTTAGCAAGAGATACCACCTGATCCGCCACCAGCGCATCCACACTGGAGAAAGGCCCTACGAGTGCTCAGAGTGTGGGAGCAGCTTCAGCCAGCGCTTCTGCCTGATCCGCCACCAGATCGTTCACACCGGAGAACAACCCTACCAGTGTGGGGAATGTGGGAAAAGCTTCAATGACCGCTCCAACCTCATCACCCACCAGCGCCTGCACTCCAGGAAACGGCCCTACAAGTGCTTGGAATGTGGGAAGAGCTTCTGCCTGAGCTCCGACCTGGTCCGCCACCAGAAGATCCACAGTGGGGAACGGCCCTACAAGTGTCCTGAGTGTGGGAAGAGGTTTAAGACCAGCTCACATCTCCTCCTGCATGAGCGGACGCACACGGATGAGAGGCCCTTCCTCTGCACCGACTGCGGGAAGAGCTTCAACCGCAACTCCCACCTTGTCCTGCACAGGCGCATCCACACTGGAGAGAGGCCCTACAAGTGTGAGGAGTGTGGGAAGAGCTTCATCCAGAGCTCTGCCTTGACCTCACACCAACGGACCCACCAGTAAGCGAAGCCCTGTGAGCACCTCAACTGCGGGAAGAGCTTCGTCTGCTGCTCCAACTCCATCACCCATCGGAGGACCCACAGTGGTTCCACAGTGACCCACACTGGGCACAGATCTGTTGACTCATGTTCCAGATGATCCATGCTGGGCAATGTATTGGGTTTGCCAGGGTTTGGTAGCAGGGGGACTCCAGGGCTGTGTTCTGTGAGCAGCTGCCAGAAACTTCCTCCATGTCCAGCAGAGCCAATTCCAGCTGGCTCCAGGACGGACCCACCACTGGCCAAGGCCGAGCCCATCAGAGATGGCAGTGACGCCTTGGGGAGAATGTATTTGTCTTAGTTTTAGCTGCTCCCCCCAGGGCTGGGAGCTGGGGTGGTTGGTCCCAGGAGAGTTTCCCGCTGAGGGACCAATCGCAGCTGTTCTTTTTTGCTCTTTTGAAATTAAATATTCACAACAGCCGGAAGTCGTTGGCAGTTTTAATTGTGTGTGAGAGCGTGTGTGTGTGAGAGAGAAGCCGGAAGGGTGGACGGGGCCCCCCCATAACCCAGGGGGGTCCCCTGTGCCTCCACGGCCTTGGCTCAGCCAGGGCTGGAGGCAGTGTGTAGGAGTATGTGTGTGTTGTGAGGGAGACTCCCTCTTCCCCCCCAGCTAGACTGCAGGGCTTGGGACAGTGTGAACTGGACTGAGTGGCCAAGGCGAGGGAGCTCTCTTTTTCTTCCCCCCCCCGCCTGGGAAGGCGGTGGTGTGGATTCAAGGCATGCTCGGCATTGGAGCTAGAGGGGTCCAGAGCCTGGAGAAGTGGCTGGGATATATGGAAAAGCTGGAAGAACTCCAGGCTGAAGGAATTGGAGATGGGCCAGAGGGCCTTGGAGGTGCCATACGTTGGGTTTGGACCTGGGCTACTGAAACTGAAAACTGCAGCAGCTAAGGAAGAGTGAGAGAGCCGAACCAGCAGGTTTTTCTGGGTAAGGACTTTTTGATGAAAACTATTTGGGGTAAAAAAGGACTGAGCAGAGACTCAGAGCCTGCAACCTGGAGAGTGAGAAATGGAACATCTTACTCCCTAGGAGGAAACCTTCACGAAACCAAGGAGGAAGGACTCAGAGCTGACTCCCTGGACCTTTTTGTGATGAAGACCTGGTGAAGTGAGTGTTTCCCTGGCAGCCCAGGATGAGACCTCAGCAGGAGCTGAGAGCTGGTGGGGGTGCAAGAGAACCCCTTTCCCTGATACCCCAATGAGAGAGAGACTTTTTCATTATCGCCCTGAAGACGACTTCTGAACTGATGTGGGAGGGCTCAAGGGGAGCTGTGTTAATATTATATATAATTGCTTTTTAGTTTGTATAGTATTTATTGGGTAGTAATAAATTGTATGTAATTCCCTTCCCACATACTGTGTGCCTGTCTGAAAATTTCTCTTCGGTGTTGAGGCAAATTGTGAGGGGAGCTTGAAGATTGGATTTATGTGGAAGTCGATCCCCCACAGTAATGAAGGAGGAAAAAGTCCTTGTGCAGATGGAATTGGGTGCAGAGAAGAGCAGAGTGGGAACAGGGGAGGGGAACAGCTCTGCAGACCCCCAGGGCAGTGCAGAAGGAGGGGCAGGAGGTGCTCCAGGCACCAGGGCTGAGATTCCCCTGCAGC
>NW_021939031.1:43194-44183 GCF_001715985.3 Manacus vitellinus
ATCAGCGCGCGACGACGAGGAGTGACGTAGGAAAGAGCCAATCGGAGCGAGGCGTTGGGTTTTTGCACCCGGCACATAATGGCCTCTCCCAATGACGTCATGGCGATGTCTGGCCAGCTGGGGCAGAGCTGCCCAGTTCCGCCCAGTGCGGGCCCGTGTCACTCCCAGCTGGGTCCAGGGGCTCCCACTGACCCTCAGTATGGGCCCCGTCACTCCCAGTCTGATATCAGTCACTTTCAGTCACGCCCAGTATGATTCCAGTCACTCCCAGGAAGATACCAGTAAGATACCAGCATGGTCCCAGTTGCTTCCATTCACTCCCAGTATGGTTCCACCCACTCGTAGTATGGTTTTAGTCACCCCCAATATCATCCCAGTAAGAACCCAATGACCGCCAGCATGGTCCCAGTTACTCCCAGTCACCCCCAGTATGGCTTCAGTCGCTTCCAGTCCCTCCCAGAATGATTCCAGTATGATGCCAAATGCTCCATATATGGTCCCAGTCACTTCCAGTATGAATCCTGTCACTCCCAGTCTCTCCCAGTATATCCCAGGCATCCCCAGAATGCTCCCAGTATATCCCAGTATGATCCTAGTCACTCCCGGTCTCTCCCAGTTGCTCCCAGCAGCTTTCAGCATGATCCCAGTTGCTCACAGCCACCCCCCATCACCTCCAGAGTGGTCCTAGTTGCTCCCAGTCACCTCTGGCATGATCCCACTCGCTCCCAGTATATCCCAGTTGCCCCAGCATGATCCCAATTACCTGCAGCATGCTCCTAGGCACTGCCAGTATGATTCCAGTAGAAGCCCAGTCAGCCTCAGTCAAGTCCCAGTTGCTCCCAGTATGATCCCTGTTGCCTCAGTTCTGGTCCTGCTGGGTCCTAGTCCTGGTCCCAGTGTATCCCGGTATCCCAGTCCACCCTAGTCCATCCCATCCTGTCCCAATCCATCCTGGTCCCTTCCCGGCAGCCGCCGCTGTTTCCCGGATC
>NW_021939031.1:46340-65326 GCF_001715985.3 Manacus vitellinus
GGGACCTCCTTGAACCCTCAATCCCGTGCAGTGGGACCCCTGGCACCCCCTACCCCAGCACTGACACCCCCTGCACCAACTTCCCTGGGAACCCCAAACCCCCTTCCCAGCTCTCCCAGCTCTCCCAGTTCCCCCTTTTCTCGACCCATGGACACCCCCAGACCCCCCAAATCTCCGTGTCCCCCCAGTTCTCCACTCCCTGCGTTACCTGGATGTGGCAGTGACGGAGCCCAGCCCGAGGATCCCTCAATTCCTGTCCATGGGATACGTGGACGGGATCCCCTTCGTGCGCTACGACAGCGAGCGGGGCCGGACGGAGCCGCTGACGCCGTGGATGGCGGCCGGAGCCGAGCCGGAATATTGGGACACCGAGACCCAGATCAATGGGAGGTACCGGCAAAAGGACCCCGACCACCTGAAGATGCTGCAGGGCCGGTACAACCAGAGCGGGGGTGAGTGGGGGGAGCCGGGGAAGGCGGGATCTGTGGGGCTGGGATGTGGATCTGTGGGGCTGGGATGTGGATCTGTGGGGCTGGGATGTGGATCTGTGGGGCTCCAAGGGACTGGGACGGGATGTGTGGATCTTCCATCAGACTACGGGAGTCCATAGGGCTGGAATGGGGCCCTGTGGGGCTGGGAGACACTTCCATGGGTCTCTGTGGGTCCGATTCCTCCCCCTCCAGGTCTCCACACGCTGCAGCGGGATTGCGGCTGTGAGCTCCTGTCCAATGGGAACGTCCGTGGATCCTATCGGGAAGGCTATGACGGGCGGGATTTCCTTTCCTTCGAGTTGGGATCTGGGAGCTTCGTGGCAGCCGACGGTGCTGCCCAGATCATCAAGAGGCACTGGGACTCTGATGGGATCACAGTGGACAGGTTGACAAATTTCCTGGAGCACACCTGCCTGGAAGTGCTCCAGAAACATGTCCAGTATGGGCAGGAGGTGCTGGAGAAAAAAGGTGGGGGCAGAATTCTCGTGGGAATGGGGAACTGGGGAATATGGGATTTGGGAAGGCGGATTTGAGAATGCAGGAATTCCCATGGGAATTCTGTTTACACATCTCGCCCTCATCCTGTTCTTGTGGGAATTCTGTGGATGGATCTTACTGCTGTCCCATTTCCTTGGGAATTCCATGGATAGATCTCACCATTATCCCATTGCAGAGCCTCCTGACGTCCATGTGTCTGGAAAAGTGGAACACGGGATCCTGACATTGTCCTGCCGCGCGTACGGATTCTACCCCGGGGTCATCGAGATCAACTGGCTGAAGGGGGATGAAATCTGGGATCAGGAGACGGAGTGGGGCGGGATCGTTCCCAACAGCGACGGCACCTTCCACAGCTGGGCCAGGATCGAGGTGCTGCCGGGGGAGCGGGAGCAGTACCGGTGCCGGGTGGAGCACGCCGGAATGCCGGAGCCCGGGATCTTCGCCTGGGGTGAGGCTGGGAACGGGGAATCTGGGAATTGGGAATTTGGAATGAGGAGTTTGGGAATGTGGAGCAGTGGAATGGGGGTTCCCCTCCTGTTACGTACGACCCGCCCCAGAAAAAGGGAGGGGAGTAACCCAGGTTTTTATCAATAATTCCCTTGGGGTGGATTAAAGTGAAACGACACTGAATAATCGGTGTCTGAAAACATATACTGGCAAGGTTTATTTTAACAATTCTGTATCAACAAGCATGCTAGCAGTTTGGGTGTTGTCATAAAACAATGCAATACAGAGATAACTTTGGGGGGGGGGAGAAACTGTTTAGGGGAGAGGAAAACCAGGATGAGAGTAAGGGAAAAGAGAAGCTGAGAGTATAAAAGAAATGGACATAGTCACCGCCCACTGGATCCAGCGATGCTTGAGAGCGATGGTCTTGATTCGCCGGCGGTGGGGGAGAAGGAGAACCCAAATTCTCAAAGTCACCACTCAGTTTATATACCCTCAGCATGCTTTTGCACCTCCCTGGCGTGAGGGGTTGTTTGCCTTTTAGGGCTTAGCACTGGAGGGAGGGATGTGTCCGATTGGCCACCTGAGGTGTCTTCTTGCCTTTTAGGGCTTTAGCCCCTCTGAGGCAACTCCTTGCCTTTTTAGGGCTTAGCCCACCTGAGGCATCTCCTTGCCTTTTTAGGGCTTAGCACTGAGGGGATGGGCTCAACTGTCCATCGGGGGTATCTCCTTGCGTTTTTAGGGCAAAAGTCAAAACCTGCAAACTCCTGGAATGCATAAATCATTAACTATTTCAGTCTCTGACACCCTCCCCCTTCTCACCATCCCACGCCTTCCAGAGCCGGAATCCGGCTGGAATCTCATCCTATTGGTGGTCACGGTGTCCGTCATTGCTGCCACCATCATCATCATCATCATCGGACTCATCCACATGAGATTTGGCATCCGGAAGCTCCAATCCGGTAACTCATGGGATAGGGATTGGGAAGAGGCACAGATCCATCCGGTGGCATTCTGGGGATCTTGTGCCACAGGTGCTGATCCCACTTTATTTCCATAGGGAAGAGGAAGAGATATGTTGTGGCCAATGGTGAGTACCAGCAGCGTATCCAGAACCTCTCCATGTGGATCCCGTGATGGATCCTGGAATGGGTCCAGGTGTGTGATCCAGGCCAGAATCTCATCAATCTTCTCTTTCCACAGGAACAGACATGGGAACTGACTGCTCTCTCACAGGAATGGAGCAGGATCCATGTGGTATTCCAGGGGGAAATTGGGGCAGGATAGATGGAGCAGGATTGAGACAGGATTCCAGATCAGGGCAGGATTCCAGAGTGGGATCAAGTGGAATTCTGGGGTGGGATCAGGGCTGAATTCTGAAGCAGGATCAGCTGGGATGGATGGAGTGGGATTGGGGTGGGATTTCAGAGCAGAATTGGGGTGGGATGGATGGAGTGGAGTCAGATGGGATGGGTGGAGCAGGATGGGGTAGGATTCTGGTGCAGTTCCTCCTCTCCATGGGCTCCACAGCTGGATCCATCCTGTGGGATGGGCACAGGGACATGGCGACTCTGTCCCCCACTCTTGTCCCAGCAGACAACAGGAACAGCTGTTCCTGTTGTCACTCTGGTTCTCCAGGGGTGTTTCTCTTTCATCCTCCCCAAGGGATCCCTCAGGAAAAGAACGTGTTGCAGTGGCTCCGCGTGTCGTGACACGGGCTCCGACAGAGCCGCGTGCGGGAAGTGCCGGGAGTGGACTTTTATTGAAGAAAAAGAGAAATTTAATTTAATGGAAATATATATACATATGTAAAGAAACCTTTGTAAATATTTTCCCCTTCCCCCAACACTAAATAGTTGTGTTTTGTCTGAAAACTCTCCACATGAGGTGAGAAAGATATCAAGTCCATGCCATCACTAAACCCTCTCACAGGAGCAAATTGTGGGAGGGGGGCTTGAACTTAGAAATTGGATTCTTGGGAGTTTCAAACCACCACAGGGGGGGACACAGAGGCTGGGGAGTCTGGCAGGACACTTCCTGGATAGAGCCTAAAATCTGGTCAGAGAATGCAAACAACCCAAGCTGGCTGTGCTGAGCTCCCACTGGTGCCAAGGGGCTGCTTTTAGTGTTGGGTTGTGCTAAAACCAGCCTGGTTTGCCCATTGCAAACACATACCCTGCTTTTGGAAGCAGCATTTGACTGATAAGCTGCTGGCTGACCTGGAGAAATGGGACTGGCAGTCAAACTCTTTATTACTGTAAAAGCCCAGTCCAACTTTCATGTGGCAGATTCTTCCAGACTTTCCTGGAGTGTGTAGAGCTTGTCCCGTGGAGCAGGGAGGCCTCTTCATGTTTACTGAGGGGTTGAGTTGTGGAGGATCACAAATCTGACTGGGAACGGTTCAAGGCCTGGAGGGATGTGTATGGGGCCTGAAGACTATTAATTCACAGACTGACTTGTTATTCCCCAGTTTATTACCAGTTTTATACCAAGTTCAATGTGCTCCCATGTTAATGCCCCTTGATTTATACTGTTCAGGGCTTGCCTGGACTTGCCCTCACGTTTTTCCTGCCAGAAGTTGTTTACTGCCTCGTTCTCCCTGGTTTTCCCGCTCATCTCTCACCGGTTGGCTGAGGGATGCCGCAGCGCAGAGGGAGCTCCCATCGGTCCTTTCCCCTGGATACTCCAGAGTCCCACCCATCTTTCTCCTATTCCCCAATCCCATTCTGCCCTGAGTTGTCAATCCCATGCTCCGCCCCAGTTGTGGAACCTCCCCTTACCCATACCCTATGTAACTCTCCATTTCCCCCAATAAAGTGGCATTGCACCCCTGACCTTCAACTGAGTCCGAACCCTTTTGTGCAGTGTCGCGTCCCTATTCCTTTTACCCTCGGGCCGTGGCATTGAGTTGCACGGAGTTATATCAGTCTCCACTAATGATTGTTTCTTTTTACCAGCTTTGATACAATTTGATGCAATTGCTGTACTAGAATTGCTTTGATACAGGGCACTATTTTGTGGTATATTATACACTACTGGTAAGTTTTTAGTGTTTATACTGTGTAGTAAACTATTCTGGTTAAGATCTTTCTTCTGTTCACTTGTCTGTTCATTTGTCATAATAAATAACTTTATACATATAAATATATCTGATTTGCTGTCATTAAAAGCTGATTCAATCACATCTCTATCTTTCCTTAAATCCTTTGTTAACGTAATCCAAGGCTGAGATTGGATCCAGCTGACCCCAGGCTCCTGTCTGAGCAGGAGTTTAGAAAGCCAGGGAGTCCTTTCTGCACCTCGGGACTCAACAGTAGGAACTTCTCTAATAAACTTTGTTGCAAAGCCTTCCACTCCCACCCACAACAATTTGGTGTAGTCAGCAGGATGGCAAATGATTTTGAGAAACAGACAAAAGGCTTAACAGAATATTTATGGAGGCACAGTCACACATTAACACAGATGATCGTTGGCCTGTGGATAACTGCTAGGAGTGGGAAAATATGCAAGGAAAATGTTTTTAGTGGGGTGATGAAATGAAATCAAAAGAGATGTAATGCATAATGAAACTGCGAGATCCACAGGCCCTGAGGAGACTGGTCCCTATGTGGGCAGAACTCTTGCATGACGTGGTAAACCATGCAAGGCACAGGGGCTGGGAAAATTATGCTGTGGAACACACCAAAAGGAGCCAGAAAACAACTGTGAAAACCTCCTGAAAGGCAGGTGAGGACTGTAAAGCATAACTCACCCAAGAGAAAAGAAAAATCAAACCCCTCTGTTCACTCAGAAGAACAACGAAACGAACTGCAGAAAAGAAATTAGAAAGACAAAAGCACAGTTTGAACTCTGTCTGACCACTTCTGTAAAGGATAATAAAAGTGTTTTTATAAATACATCAATAGCAAAAGGAGGGACAAAGAAAACCTCCATTCTTTGTTGGACACGAGGTTTGGGGGAACATAATTACCAAAGATGAGGAAAAGGCTGAGGTACTTAACACCTTCTTGGCCTCAGTTTTCAACAATAAGGCAGGTTGTCCTCAGGACAGGGGGCCTCCGGAGCTGGCAGACAGGGACAGGAGGCTGAACAGACCCCCTGTAATCCAGGAGGAAGCAGTTGGTGACCTGCTGAGCCACTTAGATGCTCACAAGTCTATGGGACCAGAGGGGATCCACCCTGAGGTGATGAGGGAGCTGGTGGAAGAGCTCACCAAGCCGCTCTCCGTCATTTCCCAACAGTCCTGGCTCACTGGGGAGGTCCCAGATGATTGGAAGTTGGCCAGTGTGACCCCCATCCTTAAGAAGGGCCAGAAGGAGGATCCAGGGAACTCCAGGCCTGTCAGCCTGACCTTGGTACCCAGCAAGGTTCTGGACCAGATCATCCTAAGTGCAAACCCACAGCACCTACAGGATGGACAAGGGATCAGCCAGCCAGCACAGGTTTAGGAGGGGCAGGTCCTGTCTGACACACCTGATCTCCTTTTATGACCAGGTGACCTGCCTGGTGGATGAGGGGAAGGCTGTGGATGTGTCTACGTGGACTGCAGCACAGCCTTGGACACTGTTTCCCATGGCACACTCCTGGAAAAGCTGCAGCCAAGGCTTGGACAGGGGCACTCTGCTGGGTTAAGGGCCCAGGGAGTGGTGGGGATGGAGCTGCATCCAGTTGGGATCTGGTCACTGGTGGTGTCCCCAGGGATCAGCGCTGGGCCCAGTCCTGTTTAACATCTTTACTAATATTGTGGATGAAGGGATCGAGTGTACTGATGCCTTAAGCCCCTAATAGTTTTTTTATTTTTCTAATATTTGTAAGCCTTATAAGTTTTATAAGTAGTGGAAGTAGACTCTAAAAGCAGCAACCCTCACTCCCTTGTCCCTTTCCCTGTAGCACCCTTAGTTTACACATTCCTTAACCCTCTTACCCCATTCTATGCTCCCTGTATCACTCCTACCCCCAAATCCAGTGTCAATGTTTAGTCTTTTGTCAAGGCAAGGCCTAGGTTGTTTGCAGAACAGCATATCAGGGCCTGAACAACAAAATGAAGTCAAGAACTGGGTGACTATGTACCCTTTGTGCTCTGAAGATGGTGAAGATGATGAAGTAGAGGGTCCCAAAATACACCCCAGACCCATTTCTCGGGGGTGGACCCGGGACGGTCCAGAGTAAAGGCCACAGGGTGGACACATTTGGGATTGGATGGATGGTGTTATAAAATGTAACATCTGGGGCACAGCGAGTGCGCGCATCATAACATCTTTGCCTTGGCATAATAAACCCTGTCTTATCTCACCCCTAATTAACTGCTCTGGAGATTTTTTTTAAGCATGGCATCAGTACCATCAGCAAATGTGCAGATGACACCAAGTGGGGGGAGAGTGTCAATCTGCTGGAAAGCAGGAGGGCTCTGCAGAGGCATCTGGACAGGCTGGAGAGATGGGCTGATTCCAAGGGGATGAGGTTCAACCAGGCCAAGTGCCAGGTCCTGCACTTTGGCCACAACAACCTCCTGCAGCACCACAGGCTGGGGACAGAGTGGCTGGAGAGCAGCCAGGCAGAAAGGGACCTGGGGGTACTCACTGACAGAGGCTGAACAGGAGCCAGAGTGTGCCCAAGTGGCCAAGAAGGCCAATGGATCCTGGCCTGGATCAGGAGCAGTGTGGCAGCAGGAGCAGGGAAGTGATTCTTCCCCTGGACTTATCACTGGAGAGGCCACCCCTGGAGTGCTGTGTCCAGCTCTGGGCCACACAGTTCAGGAAGGATGTTGAGGTGCTGGAGCAGGTCCAGAGAAAGGCAATGAGGCTGGTGAAGGGACTGGAGCACAAGTGCTGTGAGGAGAGGCTGAGGGAGCTGGGCTTGTTGAGCCTGGAGAGAAGGAGGCTCAGGGGAGACCTCATCACTCTCTACGACTCCCTGACAGGAGGTTGGAGCGAGATGGGGGTCGGTCTCTTCTCCCAGACAACCAGCAATAGGACAAGAGGACACAATCTTAAGCTGCACCAGGGGAGGTTTAGGTTGGACATTCAGAAGACTAGGTGCTTGGGCATTGGAATGGGCTGCCCAGAGAGGTGGTGGAGTCACCATCCCTGGAGGTGTTTAAGAAAAGACTGGATGTGGCTTAGAGCCATGGTCTGGTTGACAAGGTCGTGTTGGGTCATAGGTTGGACTCGACCTCATAGGTCTTTTCCAACCTAGTTGATTCTGTGATTCCTTCACAGCCCCTTGATTCCATGAGATTTTGCAGTGGTAAAATGGCCCTTTTATTCCATGAGATTCCGCACGTCACAATGGCCCCTTGGTTCCATGACTTTCCCTGAGCGTTCCAGGACTTTCCCTGAGCGTTCCAGGGTTCTTTTGGTTCCATGAGGCTTCTCAGTGCCACAATATCCCCTTGACTCCATGACGTTCTGCAGTGTCACAACAGCCCCTTGGTTCCACGAGGTTCTGCAGTGTCTGAGGGTTCCTTTGGTTCCATGAGGTCCCACAGTGTCACAATTGCCCCTTGATTCCATGATGTTCCACAGTGTCCCAGGGTTCCTTTGACTCCATAGGGCTGACACTGGGTTGGGAGACATAACAGATCTAATAATGGTTGCAGCAGAATGTGCCATAGAAAATTTCTGCGTAACCAAGCTGCCATGCAAAGAAACCAGCCAAGAAAAGAGACAATAAAGGCAGGAACTTGTGGTTAACAGAAGCAGCAAAGCAGGCAAAGGTGGGGTGTTACAAAGAATCACAGAATATGTTGAGTTGGAAGGAACCCATGAGGATCACCGAGTCCAACTCTTAGCCCTGCACAGGTCCATCCCCAAGAGTCACACCTTGTGCCTGAGAGCATTGTCCAAATGCCCCCTGAGCTCTATCAGCCTTGGTGCTGTGCCCATTGCCCTGGGGAGCCTGTTCAGCGCCCAACCACCTTCTGGGGGAACAACTTCTTTCTAAGATCCAACCTAAACCTCCCCTGACACAACTTCAGGCCATTCCCTCAGTCCTATCCCTGGTCCCCCCAGAGCAGAGCTCAGGGCCTGCCCCTCCTCTGCCCCTGCCCAGGAAGTTGGACCTGCACTGAGGTCTCCCCTCAGTCTCCTCTTCTCCAGCTGAACACACCAAATGCCCTCAGTGTCCTCACACACCTTCCCCCCAAGGCCCTTCCCCATTCTCATTGCCTCCTTTGGACACTCTCTAATGGCTCAATCTCTCCCTTCCATTGTGTCCCCCCAAACTGCCCCAATGGTGCAGGTGAGGCCGCCCCAGGGCAGAGCAGAGCGGGACAATCCCCTCCCTGGCCCGGCCGACCATGCTGGGCCTGATGCCCCCAGGCCAGGCTTGGCCCTCCTGGCTGCCAGGGCACTGCTGACTCAGGGCCAACTGGCCACCCAACAGCACCCCCAGGGCCCTTTCCTGGCACTGCTTTCCAGCCTCTCCTTCCCACTCTGTCTGTACATCCAGGGTTGTCCTATGCCAGGAGCAGAATCCCTTCCAGTCCCGTGTCCATGTCATTTATGAAGATGTTGAAGAGCACAGGAACTAAGATAGAACAACTGGAATCATACTGGGAGTGACTGGGAATATAGTGGAAGTGACTGGGATCATACTGGGTGTGTCTGGAACCATACTGGGAGTGGCTAGAATCATACTGGGAGAGACTGGGATTACAGGGCTGTGAATGGAACCTTACTGGGGGTGACTGGGATTACAGGGCTGTGAATGGAACCTTACTGGGGGTGACTGGGACCTACTGAGCCCATGCTGGGAGCCAACTGGGGACACACTGGGAGCAAGTTGTGGGCAAGTGGGATATAGTGGGAACAACTGGACTCATACTGGGAGTGACTGGGCTCTGGGAAAGGCAGAATAGGGAGGAGGGTGAGAGCAACCCCCCTCCCACTGCTCTGCATTCCCCAAATCCTTGTTCCCAGTTCCCACGCTGTCCCAGACGGGCAGATTGGCTCCAAGATCCCTTTCCCCGGGGACACTTCCCTGCCCTCTTCCCGCCTTCCTGCCCCTGGAAATCGGCACTTTGGAGCCTCATCCCATTGTTTCCTCCTTCTCTTCCCTATTATTATCAGGATCCCCCTGTACCCTTGTGGGAAGGTGGCTGGGGGTAACCATTCGAGGAAACTGAGAAGTTCTGTTCTCATGCCAACAGGAGTTCTAATGGCACAGAAATTCCAGGGTGAAAATTGAGCTGCTGCTCCTGGATGGGACATGGGGGCAGCTCCAGGATGATTCCGCGCACAACCGTCAGCACCTGCTCAGGGGTGGAAGGGAGGGAGGGCAGGCTCTGTGGGAATCCTTGCAGGGAGGGGAACTCGGGGGCACTTTGCAGCTGATAAACTGCACAGCTCCTGCCAGCCCAGGGAGAGAGGAGGAGGTGTCCTGCTGCTGAGCCAACAACTGTGGGGAAATCTCTCTCCTGGGGTGAACTTGTTTCATTAAAACCTAATTGTAATATTAACACACACCTCCTCCCTCTGGGCAGGAGCTCTAGATTTTATTGACTGTATCTTTAAAAGTGAAGTGAGAGGATTTTACACCAATCAGTAACAAAGATATTTATGACTAAAGTCACTCAAGCTCCACCTAAACATAAAGAAATAGTATAAAACTAAGTCAAGAATGGGGGAACAATGAGGCCAGACTCCACGGTAACTGTTGGATTCTGTGGATAGGCTGGACCTGTCTCTGCCCCACAGGGGCCTCTTGGGTCAGAGCCGCACTCTGGGCACTCGGAGCACTTTCCTTGGGACTAGAGCTTGTCTGGGCATTGCTTTGGATATGTTTGTGCAGTCGGACACTGTCACCAGCAACCCTGGAATCTGAGCCTGTCCAACTGTACATGAATAAAGGTTGTATTCCGCTCCCTGTCCATGTGAGTCCTGTCCGGGTGCTTGATCCATCGGGAAGGGCCATGGGGTGGGTGGGAGCAGTGGGATGAGCTCTGCCGGCAGGTCCTGGCTTTCCCCAGGGGGAGAGAAGTGGCCAGGTCCAGCTCCAGCTCCGTGGCTTGCTCAGGCGGTGATTCCAGCCGGGTTGGAGAGCCACCGTGTCCCTGTCCCCATCCCGCGGGATGGATTCCAGCCTGTGCAGGTTTTAATTTTTCTTAGCGGGTTTTTTTGGGGACACGAGTGACCCCGGCGGGAAAAGGGGGGGAGCAGAGGCGAGGGGGTCTCCAAAGGGCCGCCGGGGACGGCGGGAGATCGCTGAGGTGGGGCCGCGGCCGAGGCCTGGCCAGCAGCGCCCGGGCCGCCGTCCCGTCGGGCGAAATGCGCCAGGCCCTCAGCCCGGCCTGGGGCGCGGGGAGAGTCCGCGTCGTTGTGGCGGCGGGAGCCGGCAGAGAGGGAGCCGGGCGGCGGGGGGGGGCGGGGGCGGGAATGCCCAGTCGCAAGGCGAAGGAGAAGGGGCCGGAGCCGCCGGCGGTTGTCCGATGCCGCAGTGTCACGCATCCCGCCAGACGCGGAGAGGGCACCGGGAAGCGGCGGCGGCGGGCAGAGGCACCGTCGGGAGGAGCCGCCCCGGGGGTCACCGTGTCACTAGAGCGAGCTGCACGGGCGAGACCGGAGCCGAGATGTGGATTAGAATTAAAATATAACAATTAAAATAACATGGAATATATAAAAGCCAGCACACAGGGACCTCCGCCACCCCAGCGACTAAAAAGGGCGCACCGGAGAAGACACGGCGGGGCGAGGGCACCGGGGGGGGCTGTGAGGGGGCGATGACCGGCACGGAGGGGTCCCGGCCACCCCCTGTCACTGAAGGAGCTGCATGGCGGGACTGCGAGGTGTGAACAGAATAAAATATAAGGAATATAATAAAAGTGAATAAAATAAATAAAGAGCTGCGCTGAGGGGTTCCCGCCGCCCCCCGTCACTAAAAGCTGCACTGCAGGCGAGACGTGGTTAACGGAGCCACACCGGGGGTCACACACCGGGGGTCACCGTCGCCTCGTGTCACTGAAGGAGCTGCACTGCGGGAGCCGCGATGTCGGAGCCGGAGCGGCTGCGACGCGACTTGCCGCGCCCAGGCCGGCTGGGCGCGGCGCGCTTGACCCGACCTTGGGCGGCGCCCCCCGCGCCTGGCAAGGCCGGCCCCGAGCACCACGGAGCTGCCGCCGCCCCTGCCCCGAGCCGGGGCCCCTTCCCGGTGCTCCCAGTCTGCCCAGCCACCCCCAAGCGCCCCAGGAAGGGCTTCAGCTGGGGATGCCACACAAGTGCTGCTGGGGGGGCTCACCTCAGTTCGGTTTGGTTTGTTCTTCCCAAGCTGGGGAATCCGACTTCTGGAGTTTTCTGTCAGAAATCTGTCCCCTCCTGTGCTCGGCCAAAGGGACTGGGGGCTTTATCCCTTTTTGGGGCAAATAAAATCAATATGTTGAGTCCTGGCAGGACACAGCAGCCCTGCAGCCCGCGGAGCCCGGCCTGGCCTGTGCCTGGCAGAGGAACAAAGCAGCTCAGGGACTTATGAATCAGCGATTAATTAGCCTAAGAAATTGCTTCTAAATAGGGGGCAGGAGAAGTGAAGGAAGCCAGGGCTTCCACTGAACCAGTGCTGTGCCACACACACGTCTGGGAAAGCCAGGCCATGAGCTCCACAAAACTGTATTTGTATCTATTTATAGATAGATCTGGCATTTCATTGATTGATTCTCGAAATTTTATACTTCTTTTAATCAATTCTTTTGCCACCTCCCCCCAAGTCCAAATTTTATGTTCTCTGCGGTTGTGGTTGGGGGTTATTTTCTCCTCTAAGGTGGCTTCCCCATATGTGAGGCTTGCTATTTGTCCCTCTAGCTGGATGCCCATCAGGGATCCAGTTTCAGGGATTCAGGAAACCTCTAATGAGGGGAGTCATTCTTTCAGGGTCCACAGGCATCATCATAGGTGACTCATGTCATGGCGTGGCTTTAATTATTTATCATACATCATCTTGTAAGCAAGCAGCTTTCTGCACACTTTCCACAGTCTCATCAACATTCCCCACTATTGCCAGGGGATCTCCCCTTTCCAGGGGATTAAGTCCACCTGTCCCCCTGTATGAGGGACCAGGGAGCTTGGTTGTCTCCTGTCAGGAAGACCCCTGGTCCCCAGTACCCCTCTGCCTCTCTCTCTGATAATAAGATTTGGTCACCCCCAGTAAGGGAGATTCTCCAGACATGTTCAGTTTCAGATTCTTTGGAGGTTTGGCTCCATTATTTTTTCAATTTGGCCAGTTCAGTAGCTGTATACGGGATTTCTTTTGTGGTTATTTGAGATGTCTCGTCTTCCGAACCCTCATCTGTGTATTCTGTTTTAATCAGGGGGTGTAGCGAGACTTCCAGCTTCTCAAGTTGATGCAAGAACTGTAAGTCAGAGGTGGGGTAGGAAGTAGTTTCTTTAGGTGGCCCCGATTCTAATTCATTTTCCCCTTCTCTCATCAGTCTCTCATTTAGCTCCTGCAGGAGCATACAGGCAGCAACCCTCTCATTTTTCAATTCCTCCTGGAGGATATAGGCAGTAGCCCTCTCCTCCTCCAGCTGCAGCTGCAAGGTTTTGACTAGCTCTTGCAGTGATGCAATGGTCTCTATATCTGTTTTACATTGTTGTTCTCTGTTCTTAATTGCAGTTATTACTACAGCACCCAAAACTGCACAAACTATAGGTTTTCCCTTACCTTTTTTTCACTTTAGCTCCAGCCCGTAGGGCAGTAATTCTATCAACTATTGCTTGAATATTCCACCAGTTGCTCTGAGCCCATTCCATTCCTGGAATTTGCTTAGCACCAAATTCATTCAACAAATCAACAAGAACTTGTGCATTATGTTCCATATTATCACAGAAGCAGAGTGGTCATTCCTGGGGAGTACCTTGCATAAGTTACACCTAATTTCCAAATTCCACTCCTCTCAG
Organism: Manacus vitellinus; assembly: GCF_001715985.3. Classification (NCBI taxonomy): domain Eukaryota; kingdom Metazoa; phylum Chordata; class Aves; order Passeriformes; family Pipridae; genus Manacus; species Manacus vitellinus. The sequence goes on from NW_021939031.1 coordinate 59,662, forward strand.
AAAGGTATCTTGCATAAGCTATGTGCCCCAAAAGTGGACTGGTCATTTCTGGGGGGTACCCTGTGTAAGTAACAGTTAATTGCCAGAAAGGTGTCTTGAGTAAGTTATGTCTATTTTACAACAAACACACAGGAGTTGTCTTCCCGAGAGGCGCCTTGTTTAAGTTACTTTCCAATGTCCCACTTCTTGCACCTCAGGAGATACCTTGTTTTACACACTTGACAACAGTAATACACCTCATCTTGAGGGGCACCTTGCTTTAGTCACATCAGCAAAGCAGTCATACAGGTTAAAGAACGTAGTAGACTCTTAATCTTTTGTAACTAAAATAGAGCTAACCTGTAACCTTTTGAAAATAAAGCATATTTCAGGAATTATTTTTGGGACCGCAATACTCACGAGATGTACCCAATGTCAAAGTGATGGATGCAATATGATGCTTCAAACACCAGATAAAGGAATGGAACTGGTACAAACTGGACTAGTGGTCTGGCTATTAACCAAGATGGCAGAGAGCCTGCACAACAAGGAAAGTTCAAAAGTTTCACCAAGAGGAAGACCTTGAGCCTTCATCTGAAGACCCTCCAAGAAGACCCTCTGCATGATAATGTGCACGTGCAAGGAGGTAAGAAACCATGTAAATGAGTTCCGAGAAATAATTAGCTTAAACCTGCCCATTTCAAGAAAAGTAATTAATATGACTACTGTAAGTATTAATATGAATACTGTAACAGGCATGCACTGTTCCAACAGGCACACATGTTAGGAGGAGATATCCCCCGTGCTGCCCGGCCCTGTAATAGAGAATACCTGCTTAATGACACTTTGTGGCCATTGAGTTTCTTTGCTTTACAAGTAACTTCTATATCTCAAAATAATCAATTATTACAGTGCACAATTATCACCTTGGAACCAACACTCTCGCTTCTAGGGAATCCTGCCAACTATGCCAAAAATATGTTCCAATCTGCTTCGATGCAGGGGGGAACCAGGTTCTAAAACACTCCCATAAGCCAGGTTAAGGCACAAACGAGGCCAGATGCTGGATCCCAAAACGATAATTCAACTTTGTTTTGGAACACAAAAGAGCAGAGAGAAAGAAGGGAGATAGGACAGTGGGACAAGCTAAGGGGAACTGTTAAAAGCACAGGACAGGAGTTAGCAGCCCCACGAAGAGCCGCTGCCTTGCAAGCTGGTAGATCTCTGCTGGGCTTCTGCCCTGGTCGCCTTGTAGCCTCTGAGGAACGAACCCAACCCTAGGGGAAGGGGGTGGCAGCAGCTCCCGCAGCAGTCCTGCAACAGCTCCCCACAGTCCCCGGGCACGGCCTTAAATCCCCTCGCCGTGGGAGCCCTGGATGCCCCCTGGCCCGTTCACCGGGATCCAAGCAAAGGTCTCCTGGCACCGAGATGGGCCCCGAGTGTCCCTTGGCTGGTTCCCCGGTCTCCAAGCGAGATCCGCCTGGCACACCTTATTTGGGACAGTAAGTCCTTCCCATGTTTTTTGATTGTCACAAGTTTTTCTCTTTTTTGCCCCTCTGCCTGCCTCTGCTGGCTTGCTGGGAGCCTCCTGGAGCTTTTGCAAGGAGCTCGGCTCCTGCAGCAGCCCGGCTGTGGCACCAAGGCTTTTGAACTCCATGCTCAAGACAATGGGGAAGCAGACTCCATCTTGTCATCAGACTCCATCTTCTAATCACTCCATTACAAGGGGTCCTGGTGCTCCTTCCCACCCCATCCCTGGTGTCCCTGACTGGGCTCGGCATCCCCCTCTCCCAGTGTCCTGGTGGGTGGTAGAGAGGGCACAGCCCACTGCTCTCAGCCTGAACGGCACCTCCAGGGAGCTGCAGAGGATCCTGTGCCCCCTGCCAGGTCACCCACCCCCCCAGGGTCCCCTCAAGGCAGGGACAGGGTTTGACAGCCCAGAGCTGAGCTCAGGGTCATCCAGAGCCCAGATAAAATGGGACCAGGGCAGATGTTCAGGGGGTATGTGGGAGGCGGGAAAGGGGTTGTGGGAGCTGGGGAAGGGGATGTGGGAGCCAGGGAAGGGGATGTGGGAGCTGACAGGGGGATGTGGGAGCCTGTGCCACTGTTGCTATGCCACAACCCCCTGCACAAATGAACGAGGCTGTTCCCTGGCTCTGCTCTTTGGGGTGTTCAAGCTCGTTATGAACAGGGAGCAAAAAGCCCTTGCCGGGGGTGCCATGAGGTTTCTTCACCCACCACCCACATTGGAGTTGTCCCACAGATGATTCTGGGGCTCCTGCAGCAGCACCTTTGGGGGGATCAGGATTAGGGGGGCCCTGAGACCTCTCGATGCAGCCCCAGGTGAGCAAAGCCCCTGAGCAGACATGGGTGTGTCCCCCCTGCTGCAGAGGAGAGACCCCCCGGCCCCAGCACCACCTCTGCCCTGCCCAGCTTTGCTCCCTCCTGCCCCTTCCTCTGCTCTTGGGAAAGGGGAGAGGAAAAACTTGCATCATCTTCCTGCTTCCCAGCCCAGAAACAGTTTGGGAGCTTCAGCTGCTGCTCAACACCCACAGCTAGGGCTGGTTTGGGCATGGTTTTATATAAATTCTTGTTCCGGGACAGATGGAGCCTTTCCCTGGAGCAGAGGCCCTGCCCAGGGGTAGGAAATGGTTCTGTGTGGGGAAGGCTGGTGGGATCCATTCCCCCTGACCCACCCGTGGCACTCACAGCCCGTGGGTGAAGGGGATGGAGGGGCCCTTGGGAGGAGGTTTTTGAGCTGCTGTCTCCCCACTCAGAGGGATTTCCTGAAGCAGCTGCTTTGATTCAAAACAGGCCTGTGAAAGCGTGGGAGTCAAGACACCTGAGAGAGAAGAAAGGAGGGGAAAAGCTCTGAGGGAGATTTCTGTGCCTCCACCTCCTTTTCCCATTTCTTCTTCCCCCACCTGTTTCTCACCCCAAAAGACCCCAAGCTGCAGCCTGGAGCAGGAGGAATTTGGGGGTTGGGGACAGTAATAAAATGCTGCATTAAACCTTATTAAAAATTCAAGCATTTGGATAGGAAAAAACATCCTTTTGGGTCTTGCCTTTGCAAATACAGGCACGGGTTTCTCACCTGGAAAATATTTACCTGGGGAAGTACCAGGTGCTGGGGCTGCTAATAACTTTATTTACACTGGTGATGACAAGAATACCTGCTGGGCATTGATGTAGAAGGTTTAGACAGTAAGTACAGAAACACTTTGCAGTTGCCAGTGACTCGGCAGCAGAGTCCACAGGTACTCCTAGTCTGTCAGTCAATCCTTGTTCTGTTTTTGGGATTTTTTCCTAATAAATATTCCAAGAATTGCTCCTATGGGATCAGTTTTGCTTTGCTGAGGAGACATGTGACTTCTGAGGGCCTTGAGGAGATTATCAGCTTTCTGTGCTTTTATTTGAGGAGCACAGGAGCATCCTGATAAAGCCCACGACGGAGCAGGACCTGTGCAGGCCCTGGGAGCTCGGGGTGTTGTCCCAGATCAGCTCGTGGCAGGAGGAGCTGAGGGTGCCCCTGTCCCCTCTGTGGCCCCAGGGGTGGCAGAAGCCCCTCGTGAGGCAGATAAAGTCACGGACCTGACTTGGGGCCAGGATGGACAATTCCTGTGCCTCAAGCCCCCTCTGTGGGGGCCCCATGACCAGCGCTGCTGAGTGAGACCCTTTGAGGTCTCTGGGGCCACAGCAGCTGCAGGGACTCTGCTCCAGCACGGGCTTCCCACGGGCTCACATCCTTCTTTTTGGACATTCCCCTGCTCTGTGGGCTCCTCCTTGAGCTGCAGGGGAATCTCAGCCCTGGTGCCTGGAGCACCTCCTGCCCCTCCTTCTGCACTGCCCTGGGGGTCTGCAGAGCTGTTCCTCTCCCCTGTTCCCACTCTGCTCTTCTCTGCACCCAATTCCATCTGCACAAGGACTTTTTCCTCCTTCAATACATTCTCCCTGAGGTGTCACTGCCATCTCTGATGGGCTCAGCCTTGGCCAGCGGTGGGTCCATCCTGGAGCCAGCTGGAATTGGCTCTGCTGGACATGGAGGAAGTTTCTGGCAGCTGCTCACAGAACCCAGCCCTGGAGCCCCCCTGCTACCAAAACCTGGCCACGCAAACCCAATACACTGCCCAGCATGGATCACCTGGAATGTGGGTCACCAGGTCTGTGCCCAGCCTGGATCACCTCGAATGTGGGTCACTGTGTGTCCTAGTTAGGACAGCTGAGACCAGTTCATCACTGGATGGGTGTAACCCAAAACTGTGTATTCTATAGCCTTCCATGCCATTTCCCAGAAACTGTTTTCAATAGACTATTTACACCCTCTGCCCAGAGCAGCCTGACTCCTCAGGCTACAAAGTAGGTGTTAAGAGGCCTGCCATATAGAAGGGTGCCTCCCTGTTCTCACACCCTTTGTGAAACTCCCCGTCCTGAGGAAAGTACTGAGCATTCCTGCCTGAACTGGAGAATATATAATCTTGGAGTCTTGGGACTTTTTTAACCACTCGTGGGATCCAGAGGAAGACTGTAGATCACTAGTCTCGACTGGACTGCAAGCACCACCCTCGACTGGACTGCAACCACCACTCTGGACCAGACTGCAACAGCATCCTCACCAACAGGTTTTTCCCCCTCTCCCTTTACTTTGGACTCAGGGGGCCCAACAAACACCACTCTGTTCATGCCCCAGGGTGCTGGGTTATACATTTTGGTTTTGTGGGTTAAAACCAATTGTTTGTCTGTATAATCGTACTTATTGTATTGTTTTATTAAATTGTTATTCTGACTTATAATCTCTCTTTTGGGTTGAGTTCATTTTCCCCTGCTGGTTTACCTTTAAACCAGCACACTGTGGATCATCAAATGTGGGTCCTCTGATGGCTGATGGAGTTGGAGCAGCAGATGAAGCTCTTCCCACAGCTGAGGTGCTCACAGGGCTTCCCTTACTGGTGGGTCCGTTGGTGTGTGATCAAGGTAGAGCTCTGGGTAAAGCTCTTCCCACACTCCTCACACTTGTAGGGCCTCTCCCCGCTGTGGATACGCCTGTGCATGACAAGGTGGGAGCTGCGGGTGAAGCTCTTCCCGCAGTCGGTGCAGCGGAAGGGCCTCTCCCCTGTGTGTGTCTGCTCATGTAGGAGGAGATGTGAGCTGGTCTTAAACCTCTTCCCACACTCAGGACACTTGCAGGGCCGTTCCCCACTGTGGATCTTCTGGTGGTGGACCAGTTCGGAGCTCAGGCAGAAGCTCTTCCCACATTCCAAGCACTTGTAGGGCCGTTCCTCAGTGTGGACGATCTGGTGGCGGATCAGGCAGAAGTGCCAGCTGAAGCTGCTCCCACACTCCAAGCACTTGTAGGGCCTTTCCCCAGTGTGGGTGCGCTGGTGGTGGACCAGGTGGTCGCTCCTGCTAAAGCTCTTCCCACATTCCAAACACTTGTAGGTCTTCTTCCTGCTGGGAGGCTGCTCAGGGATCATCGGGTTGGAGCTCTGGCTCAAGCTCTGGCAGCCTTCCTGGCACAGGCTGGGTCTTTCCTCCTCAGAGCACCCTGGGCTGGCTTTAGAGACCCTCCTCCTGGGGTATCTTCATGGCTTTTCCTCCCCGCTGCCTTCCTGTGCCATGGAGCCCTTCAAAATGGCCTCTCCCACCAGGCTCTGCCGGGGGGATTTGTCCTCCGGGCTCTCCGTCCTCA
>NW_021939031.1:73906-75087 GCF_001715985.3 Manacus vitellinus
GCTGAGAGGGGCCCAGGCCAGGCCAGGAGATGTTGAAATCAGTCTGGGTTCAACCCTGAATTAACATCCTGATGGTGAGGCAACCCTGGAGTCCAAGGGCTGTCAGTCCATCACTTGATACTATAAAGTTCCAGTCCCCTTTCCCAGGGGCAGGTTCTTCCAACATAACCCTTCTTGGGGTGTATGAGTGGAGGTTCCTCCCTTGGCTGGAGACCCCGCCAAAGGTCACTCCTGGAGGCTGAGAGCAGAGATTTCCCCACAAATGTTGGTCTGGGTGAGTCACATCAATCTCTATTTAATAATTGTTTCTTTTTTGTCAGCTTTAGTATAATTGTTTCAACAATCTTATACTATACTACTGGTAGTTTTAACATTTATATTGTGTAGTAAATAATTCTGATTAAAATTTTTTGTCTGTTCAATTGTAATAATGAATAGTTCATTTTATATAAGTTTATCTGATTTTCCATCATTAAAAGCTGCAGGACAAAAGTGGTTCAATCACAGCTCTGTAATTCCTTAAATTCCAACCATTGGTATAATCTGGCAGCTGCCACCAAAACCCCCCCAAAAAACCCACTTCCTGGGAACTGCTCAATATCCCCCCAAGGGACATTTGGGACTCAGCTCTGGAGTTCCCCAAGCTCCAAACCTCCACCCCCAAAACCTAAAATGAGACTCTCCCAAGATATCTGCCGTGAGCTCCCCATCCCTGGAGGTGTTGAGGGGTTGTGGGAGCCCCTTGCTGGGCGGTCGGGCTGGACACACTCCTGCACTCCTGGGGCCAGAGAGTTGTCACCCCCTTCTCCTGCCTGGGGGGCTCTGGGGGGACCTCGGCTCCTGGGGGCTCTTCTGCAGCTGCAGAACCTGGAAGGACCCTTCTCTGGGTGGGTCCTCCAGGTGTTCCAGGAGCTTTGAGCTCATCCTGGGAGCAACTGGGCTACACTGGGATCATCCTGAGATCATCCTGGGAGTGACTGGGCTACGCTGGGATCATCCTGAGATCATACTGGGAGAGACTGGGCTACACTGGGATCATCCTGAGATCGTACTGGGAGCAACTGGGCTACACTGGGATCATCCTGAGATCATCCTGGGAGAGACTGGGCTACACTGGGATCATCCTGAGATCATACTGGGAGAGACTGGGCTACACTGGGATCATCCTGAGATCATCCTGG
>NW_021939031.1:77748-78899 GCF_001715985.3 Manacus vitellinus
ACTGTGTCCCCCCTGCACCCCCAAGACTCAGCCCAAAATAACCCTGCCAGCACTTCCCCCTCTCTGCTCTCTCCACTTTGGGGGCCCGAGGGTCCCCCCCTCCCGGATCCCCCTCTCGGGCTACCAGGGCTCCCCCCTCTCCCTGCTCCGGGCTGGCAACCAAGGGCCTGACCCAGCAACACCGACCCCACCGCGGGGGGGACACCCGCATCCCCCACCTACCGCCGGGAACCCACACCGGCACCCCCAAAAACACCTCCCGGGGACCCCCGATAGCCCCCCAAGGCGCATTTGCGGCTCAGCTTTGGGGTCCTGCAACACCCAAACATCCTCTCCCTCAAAACCCCACAAACCCAGAGCCCCCCAGACATTCGGGGCTCGGCTCTGGAGTCCCGCAGCACTTTCTCTCTCCTCTCTTGCCCGGCCCTGTTTCCCAGCTCCGGCCCAGCCCCGCGGCAGCACCAACGCGGCATCCAAGCCCCGGGGCCATTCCTGCTTCCCTTCCCGGCCTTTCCCCGGGCCCAGCCCGGCTCTCCTGTTCTGTCCCACCCCCGCACCGAGCTTGGGGGGGCACGGCGGGGACTGGGGGGCTCTGCTGGGCCTTGCGAGCCAGCGCCCGCCAGGACTTTGGGAATGCGGGGGGAGCTCCTGGAAGTGCTGGGGACAAGAAAACACAAGAGCTCCTGACACGGGAGCGGGTCTTTGTTCAGCCTGACGGGAATTCAGAACGAGCAGCACGGCCCCGACCGCTCGCTAGGGACAGGGGGCTCGGGGGTCCCCTCTCGCCAGGCTCCCCCTCTCCAGGGCCCAAGGGATGGGGACACGAAGGGACCCCAAGGGAAGCCCTTTCCCGCCGTCCCACCTCCCCTTATTCCCCCTCTCCCACCCCTTTCCCACCGTCCCCCCAAACCCCGGCTCCTTCCCAGCTCCCTTTGGGGGTGACCCACCGCCCCTCGCGCTCACTTTGGGGGTCCCATCCCCTCTTTTCCCCCTCTCTTCCCCCCTTTCCCACCGTGTCCCCCCCGCTCACCCGAGAGCTCCGCGGCCGCAGGGACGGAACAGGAAAAGGCGGAGCGGGAGGAACGGGAGGGGATAAAGGAGGAAAAGGAAACGAGAGAGGATCGCCCCGCCCCGTCCCGCACGTTCCTGGC
>NW_021939031.1:80418-86567 GCF_001715985.3 Manacus vitellinus
GGAGAACGTCCTTACACATGTGGGAAATGTGGGAAGAGCTTCACTGACAGCTCTGCCCTGAGTAGGCACCAGAAGATCCACACTGAGAAACGGCCCTACAAGTGCTTGGAATGTGGGAAGTGCTTCAGACAGAGCTCCAACCTCCTTGCCCATCAGCACATCCACACTGGAGAACGTCCCTACACATGTGGGAAATGTGGGAAGAGCTTCAGTGACAACTCCACCCTGAGCAGACACCAGAAGATCCACACTGAGAAACGACCCTACAAGTGCTTGGAATGTGGGAAGAGCTTCAGTGAGAGGTCAACCCTGAGACGACACCAGCATATCCACACTGGAGAGCGGCCCTACAAGTGTGGGAAATGTGGGAAGAGCTTCAGCCGCAGCTCCCACCTGATCATCCACCAGATCATCCACACTGGGGAGCGACCCTTCAAGTGCTTGGAATGTGGGAAAAGCTTCAGTGACAGCTCCTACCTCCTCACCCACCAGAAGATCCACACTGGGGAACGGCCCTACAAGTGTGAGGAATGTGGGAAGAGCTTCATAAAGAGCTCCAATCTCCTCAGCCACCAGCGCATCCACACTGGGGAACAGCCCTACATGTGTGGGGAATGTGGGAAGAGCTTCAGACAGAGATCTCACCTGATCCACCACCAGCAGATCCATACTGGGGAACGGCCCTATCCGTGTGAATGTGGGAAGAGCTTCAGCCGCCTTTCCAGCCTCCTCACCCACCAGCGGGTGCACAGCGGAGAGCGACCCTACACGTGCTTGGAATGCAGGAAGAGTTTTAGCGACAGCTCCACCCTCATCCGCCACCAGAAGATCCACACTGGGGAACGGCCCTACAAGTGTGGGGAATGTGGGAAGAGGTTTCAGACCAGCTCGAATCTCCTCAAACATCAGCGGACGCACACAGGGGAGAGGCCCTTCCGCTGCACCGACTGCGGGAAGAGCTTCAGCCAGAGCTCCCACCTCATCAGGCACCGGCGCATCCACAGCGGGGAGAGGCCCTACAAGTGTGACGAGTGTGAAAAGAGCTTCTCCCACAGCTCTACCTTGACCAAACACCAACGGACCCACCAGTAAGAGAAGCCCTGCAAGTGCCCTCATTGCAGGAAGAGCTTCGTCCGCTGCTCCAATTCCATCAACCATCAAAGGACCCACATTGGGCACAAACCTGGTGACCCACATTCCAGGTGATCCATGCTGGGCAGTGTATTGGGTTTGCCAGGTTTTGGTAGCAGGGGGACTCCAGGGCTGGGTTCTGTGAGGAGCTGCCAGAAACTTCCCCATGTCCAACGCCTGTCGCGACCCCCACTGAGGAAGAGGGTGACCCAGGTTCTTGTTAATTGACCCCTTGGGGCAGATTAAAGTACGGTGAATGATTAGTGGTTATAACTATAAATAGTAGAGTTTAGTTTAGAATACTTTGGTTGCCATGTAAAGCAGGTTTGGAGCAGTTTTGGTTCCTGTCTATAGTGATAGAAAGCATAAAAATAACACTTAAGAAAATGTATAAGGGAAAAGAAAGAATCAGAGTAGAAAGATGCAGTCTTACCCTGAGGATCCAGCACAGACTTGGGTGGTGCAATTCCCACATCTCTTGGTCCAAGTGATGGTCGAGGTGTTTTACAGTTGGGGTGGGGGAAGCCCCTGAAACACAGTGAGTTAATACACGTTCAGGTTCAGGAACACCCAGATTCCTCCCCTGGGAGCAGTTTTACACTGTCTGATGTAACCCTGGGGATCACGGGGCACTTTGGGGGTCCTTGATGGTTTGAGGCCCCTTCTCACACATCACCCTGCCTCTCCCATCTGTGGTTGAGCCAGTTGTGGCCCCTGAGAAGGGATGAAAACTTCCAGGCTCTGTGGGAATGTCCCAGTCCTTCCCCAGGGGGAGTTTTCCCCCTGAGCCAGTTGTGTAAGGGAGGACATTGCCCTGATCCAAAGCACTGTCCCCGCTGGCAGGATCTGCTTCTGAGGGGCCTCTTCCCTTCTCTGGCTCCAAACCCAGCCTGTCCTCTTGGGGGGTGGGTGTTCCCCCCCTCTGTCCCTGGGCAGTTCCTTTGCCCATGGGCAGCAAATGAGGGGGGTTTTGAGGGGAACATGCAGGGCAGGGGTTGGGGCCGAGGTTGGGGGTGAGATGGGCATAACTGGCCTCCAAGATGGATCAAGAATTTGGACTCCCATGAGTCCTCCTTGTGTCACCCCACTAGAGGGCTCCTGAGGGGCCACTTGTTGCCTAAAATTGTCTCTTAAAGAAACCTCTAGGACCCAATTGGTGAGTTTTAGCAGCAGACATTCTTTATCACGATGTGCTGCACGGTCACACACGTCGGGTGCCCTGGGAATCAGTTCCCAAAGTGCACACAGAGGTGTCTCCACTGCAGCTGATATGTCAGCGTTACATGATTATTCATTTTTCATTCTCCACATTCCTGTTATGTATTCATGACATTTCCCAACACTTATTAGCATATATGCATATCCTTATAAGGTCTCTGAGGGGCTTCATCGTGAGTGTCTCATGGTCATCTGTGTCTGGAGCCCCCAAAGTTCTAAGTGACCGCCTTATGAACTTCTTTAAGACAATTCACCTGAGTTACTCAGTATTGCTTGGCTGCTGCCTCAGTTCCCTTCTTCATTGTTTCATTACTTTGCTTGGTTAGTACCTTTAAATCCCTTGCATCAGCTCTGTGGAGTTTCTATGGTACATTCTGCTGCAGAAGCTTAGTCCTTGTTACATCTCAAAACTCAAATATCACTCCCCTGTTTTTCTTAAGACTTGGCCATTAGGCCAATGTCTCATTATTCAAAGCATACTTTGAACCATAAGTGACTACAACAGCTACAGCATTAAATCATAATGCAAGATAATACACAAACATGGATTATAATTTTTATGGTTCAGTCTGTTCGCCTTTCCAATCAAATGGAGCTTTCTTAACTCGAGGATAGTGTGTCCAAGGTCCTTCTTTGCAATTGTAACTGCTGTAAATGGGGTCAACAAAGCCTGGAAAGGGCCTTTCCCCTTTGCCTGAGGGGGCTCAGAGTCTCCCCATTTGACGTGGACCCAATGGCCAGGCAGGGACAGATAGGCTGGGGCGTCCAATCCACTGGCCAAGGTGTCACCACAAATCTCTGGAGTTTCTGCAGGGTAGATCCTAAAGTGTCCATTAGTTCATAGGGGCTTAAATAGTCTCTTCTCCCAGGCTGACCCTGAATTCTCAGCAATGCCATAGGCAGGGCCTGCACCGATGTCCTTGAGGTTTCCTGGCAAATGTTACTTGTCTTGTGTCCCACTGCTGCAATAAAATCTGATCCTTTATCTGATGACATTCCTAGAGGAATTCTGAACCTGGGAATAATGCGGTTTAAGAGAACCTTCAGTACTTCTCTTGCATTGTTGGTGCAATAAGGACAGAGCTCTGGCCATCCACTAAAGGTATCGACTAGCACTAAAAATGTACCAATATCCTTCTTTCCGGGGTAACTATTTGCAGATAATCTCCAGGAAGATTTCCAGCTTTTGTGACTCCTACAGTTATTTTATTGCTAGTGTTTGGGTGGGGACCCCGGTGGTCTAGTGGTTAGGTTGCGGCACTCTCACCGCTGCGGCCCAGGTTTGATTCCCAGTCAGGGAAACTCCCCCGGGGCAGATGGAGCTCGTCAGCCCTGTAAGGCCATCCATCTAAGAGAAGGTCACTCTAAACAAACCCACGTCCTGAGCACCTCACTGCCACTGTCCGAGCTCGCTCGGCCCCGGCAGATGAACCTCGGGATTAAAGGGTGGGCTCAGTTCAGCGCACACTGTGTCTCACCTAAAAAATCCACTGCGCAGGCTCGAAGGGTAAAGACCTTTCCCAAATCATCGCTCGCAAAGACTGGCCATACTAGTGTTTGGGTTCATTCATGGTCTTTTTACATATTTTTTTCCCATATTTATAGGTGGGACTGTCACCTGCCCTGTAGAGGTGACAGCCCATCCTGTACCTTGAAAGTCAGCTTTGAGCAATTCCATTCACTGAAAGCCCTTTTTTATTGTACTTTGGGGCAATTTTAGGTAACATGACCTTTTCTGGGACTAAAGCCAGAATGTCTTTTTCTGCTGCTTCTTTTGCAGATTTGTCAGCAAAATGGTTTCCAATTTCAGGGAAAGTTTTCAATGCCAAATGTTGCCTCTTTTTCCTTAAGTCCAGGGCAGTTAGTTCTGCTTTCTGAGCAGAGACAGTCGTTGGGGAGGCCAAGATTCAATTCCGTTGTCTGGGGTGGTCACTGCACATCCTGTCACTCTTTTTCCCTCCCAAACAAAGCTGCTTCCATCATGTACAATTCCCAGTCAGGGTTTTTGGCTGGAATAGGCCTTGGCTTTTCACTGATGCCCAGGAAATTGTGCAAGCACTCCCAGAGCAACGTTCTGTCTCTCATAGGTAAACAGTTCAAATGATTTTGAGAGATCTGGCAGACCCAGAGCCGGGGCTCTCATCAGGAAATGCTTTGGCTGCTTAAAGGCTGCTCTTGCACCATCTGTCCAGGTGAGGACATTCTTACAGGCTGTTTTTAAAAGCTCACCTAATGGTCTTACCAAAGTCCATAGTGAGCAATCCAGAGTCAACACCATCCTGCCATTCCCAGGAAGGCACTTCATGAACTGTTCATGGCTCGGGGAGGAGTCAGGTGGCTTCTTCTCCTCCTTCACAGTCGCTGGATTTTCTCATTCCTAAACAAAGATTTCTTGGCTTTCCTTGCTCAAGGGGATGCAGGAAAAGACATCTTGTAAATCTAAAACTGTAAATGATTCTAGGTTATCATTTAAGGGAGTTCTCTCAGGTCCTGCCCTAATCAATAATCTTTCCCATTTGCTTTCTTTATGGGTACTTGTATTCCCAGTCTACAAGTAAATCATGCTTAGCAAATTTGTGTGCTACTGGAACCAATCCAACTTGGCTTTCTAATTTCAAAGGATTCTGCTTTTGCCTTATCAGTACAGCTTCTGGCTTAAGAGTAATTCTTACAGGGGCTGCCTTTCCTGATTTTCATGGAATCCCACTGGCCCACACGATAGGAACAACTGCATCTTCAGCTTCCCTTGGGATGTTGCTGCTAACTGGAGTTATTTCCTGCTCAAGAAGAGCTGCTGCTTCAACATATTTAGTCTCAGCAATTACAATTTCAATGTGCCCATTTTTAAATTTAATTTCTGCCTCAAGTTTTCCAATCAATCTCTTCCTAGCAAAGGTTTAGGGGAGTTTGGCAAATAGAGAAACTGATGATTGTTTTCCTAATTTAACCCCTGTCACACCAATAACCTTTGCAATGTCATTCCTTAATTCTCCTTCTGTTGTGTTAAGAACTGAGTTGCACCTGTGCCTGACTAATACATGGGCAACCCAGACAGTGGGGACTCCACCCCACACCTTTGAACCAGACAATAGTGTCAACATCATGCTCAGGATATAAAGTGGGGGAGAGAAGGAGGAAGAGGGGACCTTTGGAGTGATGGAGTTTGTCTTCCCAAGTCACTGTTCTCTGGAATGGGGCCCTGCTCTCCTGGAGGTGCTGACCACCTGCCCAACCATGGGAAGCAGGGAATGAATTCCTTGTTTTGCTTGTGTGTGCAGGTTTTGCTTGTCCTTATTAAACTGTCTTTATGTCAACCCATGAGTTTTCCAGCTTTTCCCCTCCCAGTTCTCTCCCTGATCCTGCTGGTGGGGAGTGAGAAGTGGCTGGGAGGGGCTTGGGGGCTGGATGAGGTGAAACCACAACAGCCTTTGTTGGTGTCCAGGTGGGGCTGGGAGTGTTGGAGATACTGACAGGTGGGATTGGGATGTGCTGCTGGAATTTACAGCTGCTGGTGCTGTCTGGAGCTCCTGGCTGTGTGTCAGAATCTGGTGCTCCTTAGTGGCTGCTCGTTGCTGTCACTGCTGCTGAGCTGCTCAGCTCTGATCACCTCACTGTGCTGTGCCTGGTGAAATAGAGAATGAAATAAAATATTAGATATTTAGCTATGAAGGTGTGACTTTGCAAAATGTAAAACTGCTTAAAAGTCTCTGACCAAACTGTGGGCAATTGAGATAAAAAGCTTAGAGAATGGGGAAGGCTTTTTAGCACGTAGAGAGGGGTGTATAACCTGAAACTGTTTG
>NW_021939031.1:96822-99064 GCF_001715985.3 Manacus vitellinus
TTGATTTGTCACTCAAGTTCATGCAACACATTCCATCAAATCCTTCCCATCATGTCCCTGTGCTAAAAGCAAAAAGTCAATAGCAGCTCTGTTTTGCAAAGTAGCATGTCCCACTGACTGAGCATCAGTCAATAAATCTGCAATAGCCTGACTAGTAGCATTTGTCTGTTTTGCTAACCAACATCCTAATTTATTTAATGTAGCTACAGTTTTTGCAGCGGCCACTCCAAGTGCTAGGAAAGAGGCAGCAATTCTTGTCCCCTGATTCCAAAATTCTACGTTATCCCTACATTCACTAGTGAAGGTGTGTATATGTCTCTCGTATCTATAACAGTGTTTTAGGATCATTGTTGTATTAGGAGTGAACAAGGTTAATTTTCCTACTGTATAAGGTCCTCCAATAATTTGTGCTGGTACCAAAACCCAGGCTCGATCTCCACAAAAGAGGAAAAGACTGGATGGTAAGGTCATGGGACTGGAAAAGGATAGGGTACTATTATCTACATGCGAACACCATAGAGACACATTACTAAATGGTCTGGTACCTGTAACATTCCACGAGGTGCTGACATTGTTTCTAAACATTATGCATCTATGTGCATCCAGGGATTCTAACAATTCCAGTTCTTGAGGGGGATTTGTACCTGGCTGACTTACGTGAGGCCACCACTCATCCCAGGAGTCATAAGTGTTGTTTCTCATAAGATTCTGGCAGGAGGATGGTATATGCAGTGAGTGATTACAAAGAGTGAACAATTCCTGTAGATCTAGAGGAACACCTACTAAGCAAGTCAAAAAAGGGTTGTTGGGTGTTGCAGTGCTAAGACACAGGGTATCCTGACCCGTTACATTGGCTAATGTAACCCACACATTCTGTTTCGGTTGAGCCACCAGCCATCCTTGAGTTACTGCCATTACAGTGGCAAAAAGCATACATGAACAGGTATCAACAGATACGTGAATGTATTTTAGTCTGCTAAGGGAGGGATAATGAGCAGTATATCAGTTTGCTAGATATTCACAGGGCTGTAAGCCCCGAGGGTTCACACCATGTGGCAAAGGCAAAGGACTTATATCCTGGCAATCAGGGCAACTGCGAATAATGTTTTGAGCCTGTTCTCCTGTGTGAAACCATAGGACCTTTGCAAAGCTTTTGCATTTTGATGGAAAAAATCATGTGAAAGTCTGGCCTGTTGATAGGCATTAGGGGTTTTTGCTGCTGCAAGCAACTGAGTCTGCTATTTGATTTCCCTGTACAATTGGGCCTGGCAACATTGAATGTAAAACAAGATATTCATGGTGATGGTATTCTAATAAAAACAACAACTGCCTAAGGAGTGAAAACAATCGTTGATTAGAAACTGTTTAGAGAAATGCTCTGTCTAAGCGCTGAATAATACCCGTGACATAAAGTGAGTCAGCAACAACATTCAAAGGATGCTGTGAAAGAAGAGTAAAGGCACGAACAGCAGCTGCCAGTTCCACTACCTTTGTAGAGCCTGTAACAAAACTAACATCTGAGTTCCATTTATCACTGTCTGTTTCCCATGCTACCACGGCTTTTCCCGTTGCCCCCGACCCATCTAGAAACAGTTAAAGCATTTGGGATAGCGGCTTGAGAAAGGTGGGTCTTTAACTGTAAAGGCAAGGCTGACAGCGAATGTAACGAGGAAGAGAAAATTTTCTCTCTCAGTAAATTCCGCTAAGGCAATCTGCAATGGCATATGCTGTTGAAGCCAAAAAGCAAGATCTTGTTTTGCAACCGCTACATAAATTACTGCAGGATCACATGCCATTAATTGTTGCAAGCAGTGTCTGCCTCACTGTATGAGCATAGTCAACATTTCAATACCTGTGGTTACTGTTTTAGGAAAGGCATGAGGCAGAAAAACCCACTCCAGAACTTGTAAGGGGTTCATCCTACTGGCATAAGCGGGCATAAGGTTGAAAGGTATTATAAATTAAATTTTAAAAGACTGGTAATTCCAGTCTGCGACAGCTATATCGACCCTGAATAGCCTGAAGCACAAAAGACAAAGCCTGTTCTGCTTCATTAGTTAATGGACGAAGTGAAGATAAGTCAGGATCACGCTTTAACAACTCAAACAATGAGGCCAATTGTTGTGTAGATATGCCTAATTGCGGTCGCACCCGATTCATGGTGAGGAGAGGCCCGGGGAGCGGCGACCCTCGCAGGGGGCCGCCGGAGCGGGAGATGCGTTTGCTCCCAGCAGCACCAGGA
>NW_021939031.1:100081-101051 GCF_001715985.3 Manacus vitellinus
AGGGTTTGAGTCTTGGGTAGTAAACGGGGATTGTTTCTCTTTAGGATCATTCTTGGCGAGGGGCGCACTTGCCAAAGAAGGTAAATCAGTTCCATTTGTGGCTTGCAGGCGGGTTAATGCCGAAAACACCTGTTGCCACGTTGAAAGTAAACTTAAAGCTTTTTCATCTGGCGTTCGCCCCAGCTCTTCCCCAGTTCGCTTCCATATGGAAACATTCAAAGTTCCCTCTCGGGGAAACCAGGAACAATTGTCTGTTACCCAAACTAACAGTGTTACTAATGATACCTGGCATACATTACTGCCGTAAATCTTTAATATCTTTGTGAG
This sequence comes from Manacus vitellinus, assembly GCF_001715985.3. Lineage (NCBI taxonomy): Eukaryota > Metazoa > Chordata > Aves > Passeriformes > Pipridae > Manacus > Manacus vitellinus. The sequence goes on from NW_021939031.1 coordinate 100,409, forward strand.
TATTTCCATCTAATTCTTTTTTGTTCTCGTGTTAGTGATTGTCCCATGGTTCCCAGCTGCTCACCCGCTGTCCTGCAGAGGTGATGGGCACGTGTAGTCAAATTCTGACCCCGGTCTCTTTCCATGGTTCACCAGGGCTATGCCACCGGAGCTCCAGCTATATTTTCTGGATTAAATTTGCAAACCCCACGTTCAGGATGCCATTCATGACGTCTCAGACACGGATCCCATGTGGTATAATGGAATCATTTATTACAGTTCTTTCACAGTTTATATACCCCATTACAGCAGCAGTAAATTCCTGTTAGTAACTTTTCTTTAGATCTACTTTTTAGTTAAGCATTCGCTGCCCATGAGAAAAATACTCCCAAGCAATTTCCCCCACACAAAGATACATCTCACCACGTCCACTTTTATCTTGCCAAGTTCCCCTTAAGTTTCTCCCAGGTCATATAATCTCTGTTCCCTACAGTGATGCCAAGAACACCTGCTGGGCATTGCTAAGGGGGTTTATATAGTTTTAGTAAATATAGAAACACTTTACATTTGCCAGTGACTCGGCAGCAGAGTCCACAGGTACTCCTAGTCTGTGTCAATCAATCCTTGTTCTGTTTTTGGGATTTTTTCCTAATAAATATTCCAC
>NW_021939031.1:102591-104428 GCF_001715985.3 Manacus vitellinus
AGCTGGGAGATACAGGACAAGACAGGGCAAAGGGGCACTGACTTCCTCCTCACCTGCCTGGGGGTCCTGGGGCATCTTCCTCTTCCTCGCAGCCTTCAATTTTGGCTGCATGTGCGGGTCCCCACCCCCGATGGAGCAGGACTGGGCACTGTGACTCTGATCCTTGATTCCAAATCTCCTTCTCTCTTTTTCTCTTCCTGTGTCCCTTTCCTCGGGGTGATCATAAATGCCAGAACTGCTGTAGACTCCCTTCCCCAGCCATGGATTACCCATTATGGTTCCAGAGTTACCAAAAATAAAAGCCATTCCTGTTGTCACTCCAGTTCTCCAGCGGTGTTTCTCTTTCATTCCCCCCAAGGGATCCCTCAGGAAAAGAACCTGTTGCGGTGCCTCTGGGGCAGGCCATGACACGGGCTCCGACAGAGCCATGTGTGGGAAGAGCTGGGAGTGGAGAACTGGGGGGACATGGATACTGCGGGGGTTTGGAGGGTCCGTGGATTAAGAAAAGGGGGAACTGGGAGAACTGGAAGAGGCAGGAAGGGGCTTCAGAGGTACCTGGGTTCAAGGAAAGCAGGGCTAGGGGCGAGCTGACCTGGGATGGCTGGGAATGGTGGTCTGGGAGTCCCCAGGGTCAAGGAAACAGGAGATCCAGGGACTGAGAGAGGTGGGATGGTTGGAAAAGGGCTTGCAGAGCCAGGGAAATGGGTGCAGGGGTGTCCCAGTGCCCAGGAATGGGGGTTCAAAGGAGTGACAGTGTCAAGGAAAAGAGGAGGTCTGGAAGAGGGAGAGTGCCTGGGAAAGTGGTAGCAGGAGGGTATTGGTGCAGGATAAAGGGCTGCAGGGGGGTCCTGGAGCTGGGAAAGGGGCTGAAGGGGCATCTCAGTGTCATGGTCACCTCAGGGAAACTCAGGGGCACCTCATGGGCATGGTCATGGCCATCTCATGGGTTTTATCACCTCATGGCCATGGTTGTGTTGTGGTCATCTCATGGTCATCTAAGTATCACAATCATCTCATGGTCAGTCATCTCATGGTTTTGATCACATCATGGTCACAATCACCTTGTGTTCATGGTCATCTCACGGTCGAGGTTGGAAAAACCCTCCGAGACCTTTAAGGCCAACCATTAACCCACCACTGCCACGGCCACCACTAAAACATGTCCTGAGGTGTCACATCCACGCTTGCTTTGGGCACCTTCAGGGATGGTGACTCTACCACTCCTCTGTGCCAGGGCTGGACAACCCTTTCCCTGGCAAAAACATTTTCCTAATATCCATCTAAACCTCCCCTGGAACAACTTGAGGCCGTTTTCACTCAGATATTTTGTTGATTTTGGACGGCCCTCATTTGTGTCCCATTGAGGTCCCCTGATCTTTTCGGGGTCACCAGGCCCTGGGTAATGACCAGTGATAGATACAATTATTGTACTGACTATAATTCTATAGAAACATATTAATATATTAGTAGAGTAATAATGCTATTTACTCTATTAATTCTAATTAATAATTCTACTAACTATAATAATTTTTACACCATAAATAGAGTCCTAACATTTGTAATTTCATTACATTTTTACCTCCCTCAATCACATTAAACTTTTGGTTTCCACATGGGAAGAATAAATAGATTAAACAGCAAAAATAACAATTTCCTAATTTTTCTCCAGTTTATTCCCCTCCCCAGGCCCGGCTGGGTGCCCCCCACCTGCCACCTCCTCAGGGGAGATGAGATCTCAGGTAGCAGCTCCAGACTCCTCCTAGGCAGGTATCTCAGATGATTTTCCTTTTTTTTTGCATCCTGAATCTTCCAGGATCTATCAGAGACTCTTCCCAGG
>NW_021939031.1:105358-106777 GCF_001715985.3 Manacus vitellinus
GTCTTTTCACATCTCCTCAAGGGAGCTGAGATCCCAGGGATCAGCCCCAGACTGCTCCAGGGCAGCTGCCTGAGATGATTTTGTGCAGGGCAGGAGGAAGCTCTGCAGGCCTCGAGTAGCACAGGGGCTCTGGGGCTCTGCTGGCTCAGGAGCAGTTGAATGTACCTTCTCTTGTGCCGGGGTCTCCGTCCTGTGCCCTGCTGGGCACATGGAGGAGCAGCTGAAGCTGCCCCCTGTTGCGGTAGGAATTTTTTAGGACAGAGCAGACGTAAGAAATGATCTTAACCAGAAACCTTGAGATTTAAATACAGACAAGAAAGCCTGTTTACATTTGCTCTCTGATATCCTTACACTAACTTTTAATTAAATAGACTTCTAGACTACAGAAGTAAATCCCTTTACCACCTTTGTTTACCCCCATCTGTTGTGATTATGATAAAGAAATATTTGTTTATCTGTTTGAAGAAAAATATCTCCCTGTGCTTCCGAGACCTTTAACCCTAGCTGTGAATACAATGTATGCCCCTCCTTCTCTGAACCCTATATAAACCAAAAGTTTTGTACAATAAACTATTCAGTTTCGGACCCTCAGACTGGATTGTTTATTATCATTCTAACCGTCTCAGCCCCCTGTGCCAGGGGGTGGGTCTGGGTTTGCTGCTGGACACAGTGGGGCCCAGCTGGGCTCCTGTTGTGGCACAAGGGGTGCACGGGGCGGGCAGTGCCCTGTGGTTCTGTGGCACTGCCAGGCCTGCCCGCCCTGCTGCCCCTGCCGGCTGCTGGCCGGGGCCAGGGGCTTCCAGCCCCGCCAGCACCTGCTCCTTCTGGCCCGGGACATCCCTGGGCTGCCTCTCGTGTGGCCGGCGCAGGGCAGGAGATGGTTTGTATGAGAAATAAATAACCTGGTTTTATTATAAGCAAATGAACTTGGTAGGAAGATGGAAGGGGGTGGGTTTTTTATTTTCTAAGAGGTTTTCTTAGGCATACTGCAGAGTCTGTAAGGTGGATGGTCCTGCCTGGACCTGATGCCAGGGAACCTTTCATGGCTGGGAGTAGGGAAAAATACAAAAATAAAGATGTATCCTCCATGCGGCAGCCTATTGTGTACAGGGGGACCCCCCCCGGACAGGTCCAGGGGGATAAGTCACAATCGATCAAGAGAAACCCCCTTCTGGGTCAGAGAAATTACCCTTTAAGGCAAAAAAACGGTGGTCAATGAATACATACATAACAGTTTATGTAACGGAAAGAATACAAAAGGCGCAATTTTCAAACTGTTGGTGTGCTTTTTAGATCCTTGTGATTTTGGAGCGCCCAGCGCGCTGCATTAAAAAACTCGCTACACTTTCCTTGTCCTACAGGTATTTTTTTTGCCGTTTTTAAAGCTAAAGGAAGGATTTTCCCGGCAGTTTGCCATGG